>NC_081841.1:116507032-116807215 GCF_963259705.1 Myotis daubentonii
TGCTTTCAGAGAGGAAGGGAGAGGGAGAGAGAGAAATAGAAACATCAGTGATGAGGAAGAATCATTGATTGACTGCCTTCTGCATGCCCTGCTGAGGATCGAGCCGCAACTTGGGCATGTGCCCTGACAGGGAATTGAACTGTGACCTCCTGGTTCATAGGTAGATGCTCAACCACTGAGCCACACCAGACGGGCCATAAATATGTTCTTAATATGCTGTGCCATGCGCCGTGATATATAAACAATGCATACATATTATATAATGACATTTCACATTTTTAATCTTATTAATTCAATATCTTTGATTTATCTAAAAGTATTCTTAGCTTCTAAGGTATTAGTTGTATGACCTCACAAAGTTTTTAAAACTGTGAAATAGGCATTACATACATGTAGGAAGAGCCAATCAATCTAATTTGTTTTAAGTGGACTTTGGCCTCCTGTCATTTTATACCTGTTATTTCACTCTTAGATATTTTAAGTAAAGCTGAACAGACTGATATGTCATTGAATTTAACCTTAATTTTAAGCAACTTTGTTTTAATTGAAATTTTTAAATACAGGGTATATTCAGTTCTCGAGGAGAAAAGATCCTTATGGCAGATGCTGATGGAGCCACAAAGTTTCCAGATGTTGAGAAATTAGAAAAGGGACTTAAGGATCTACAGCCTTGGCCTGTGAGTATAAGAATATATATATATATATATATATATATATATATATATATATATAAAACCCTAATATGCAAATAAACCAAACAGCTGAACAGCCGGTTGCTATCACGTGCGCCGATCACGAGGGGGCGCGCGTGGAACATGGTGGGTGTCAGTAGCAGGCTGCAGTGCGTGGAACATGGTGGGCGTCAGCCATGGCGGGATGGTGGTGCAGGTGAGCAGGGGCACCAGACCAAGGCAGGGCACTGATCGCTGTCATTGGGGCAAGCCTCTGGTGGTTACTGAAAATTCTTTGATCCCACACGCCATGGTCCTGTTGGGCACTCACACCTGCTGCCAGTGCCAGCCCTGCTTGCACCCGCTGCTGGCGCCCAGCACTGGCCCCAATCACTCGGCTCCATCAGCGGGTGCGAATGGCGGCTACCAGCCTGATAGCCCCTCAGGGCTTCTCTACCTCCCCCTGCATTTGAGGGGCGATCTGGACCAGCAGCCGCTGCTCACACCCACTGCCAGCGCCGACCCCGCTCACACCCACAGTCGGCGCCAGAGCTGTCGCTCACACCCGCTGCTGGTGCCTGGTGCCGGTCCCAATTACTAGGAGTCGTCAGTGGATGCGATCGCTGGCTTCCAGCTCCATTCGCCCCTGAGGGCTTCTCCACTTCGCCCTGCTCCTGCAGGCAATGGGGGCAGCAGCCGCCGATTGCACACACTGCTGGCACCAGCCCCAATCGCTCCACGCCATCAGAGTGTGCGAGTGGGGCCAGTACTGTCAGGATGTGGGAGTGGCGGGAGCAGGACTGCTGGCAGACAGTGGTCCAGGGGCCGCGGCAGGAGGGTCCGGATGGGGCGTGGAGGATGGGCCGAGGCCCGCCTCTGTACCCACCGCAGCTTTGCAGCCACAAATAGAATGGCAGAATGTCCAGTCACTATGATACGCAGTGACCACCAGGTGGCAGACAATGCAAGAGCTGCCCCTGGTGGTCAGTGCACTACCACAAGGGGAGCACCTGTTAGCCAAAAGCCAGGCTTAGAGGCTAGTGAGAGCAGCCTCTCCCGCCTCTGTAGCAGTGCTAAGGCTGTCCGACTGACTGCTTAGGCCCGATGCCCACGGGGAGCCGTCAGTCAGACATCCCCCAAGGGCTCCTGGACTGGGAGAGGGCGCAGGCCAGGCTGAGAGACACCCCCCGAAGTTTACAAATTGCATGCACCGAGCCTCTAGTATAGTTTAAAATTTAAACTTTAAATTATATTCAATCAAGAATAAATGGGATCTAAAGTAAAATGAATATGAAGGTTACCTGTAGGTTAAAAAACTAGGGGTTATTTTGGGTGTAAAATTCTGTACAGTCTCACAGAAGAGCTAATTGTCTTGTTATAAACATTCACTGATGTTCTGAGTTTCACTTGACAATTATTTAATATTCTGGCCATCAATTTTTTTATTGCTTAACTCATAAATTGCTTAACTTTAATTGCTTGTCTTATTTAATATGTACATATTAAATTAAAAGCATAGACTGAGACTTCCAGCTAAAGATGTGAAATGAATCTTGTTTGTGATAAAGTAAACGAATACGAGTAGCAACAAATCAAAAAAGATTATGTGCCAATAAAAGGATCCAAGTTGGCTACAGAGTAGGTGGAAGCTACACACATCTTTCAGGACCAAACTGGAATTACAATTAAATTATAGAACAGTCATCTTGGATGACTGACAAGTAGCTGAAGAGAAGCCTTGTAACCAAGGTTTTACAAAGGAAACCACATCAAGACTGTTCCAAACAAGTTACCCAGGGCGAGTCACAAGCAGTGTCTGACATTGGCTTGCACCAGAGTTCATTCCAAGAGGCCCAAAACCAGTACGCCCAGTGGTCAGCCATAGATAAAAACAGAGCAGGATCCAATAAGCTTTACAAGAAGCATATCCAAAGGGCGATCGGCAGGCACAAAACCCTGGTTAGGTGAATTCCAGTTCTTGTGGTCAGCAGCTCACACACTGTGGTCAGGGTTGAGACAGTCAGCCAGGCTGAGGGACAATCTCACGCATGAATGGACCAATCGCAATCAAGACTCAGTTACAAGAGGTGGGCCCACATAACCCATACATGGGACACTCATGAAGCGCCTGGCCCAGGTGATCAAAGAAACTGGACATTGGACCCCACAGAACACCTACTACATAAGGCCACAAACACTGGGAAACATAGCAAATCTAATACTAGAAACAAACACTAAGAGGCAGCCAAAATGGCAAGACAAAGAAACATATCTCAAATGAAAGAACAGGAGAAATCTCCAGAAAAAGAGCTAAGTGAAATGGAGGCAAACAATTTATCAGATACAGAATTCAAAGTAATTGTTACAAGGATGCTCAACCGCATGAGAAAGGACATAGAAATCATAAAAAGGACCAGTCAGAAATGAAGAATAAACTAGAAGGAATAAACAGTTGGTTAGATGAAGCAGAGGAGCAGGATTTGATGACAGTAGAAAAGAATACCCAATCATAGCAGCAAATAGAATTTTAAAAAATGAGGATACCTTAAGGGACCTTTGAGACAACATGAAGTGTGACAACATCCACATCATAGGGGTACAAGAAGAAAGAGAGAGGGAGCAAGTAATTGAGACCTATATGAAGAAATGATGACTGAAAATTTCCATAACCAGGTGAACTAAAAAGACATACAAGCCCGGGAGGCAGAGAGTACCAAACAAGATGGACAAAAGAAACCGGCACCAAGACACATCATAATAAAGATTAAAGACAAAGATGCTTAAAAGCTGTATGGGAAAGAGTATTAGTTATATACAAAAGGAGCTCCCATTTGAATTGTCAGCTGATTTCTCAACAGAAACATTTCATTACCCAAGGGATTGGCATGAAATATTCAAAGTGATGAAAAGCAAAGACCTATAACCAAGACAACTCTATCCAGCAAGGGTATCATTGAAATTGAAGGACATATAAAGAGGTTCCTAGACAACAAAAAGCTAAAGGAGTTTGTTATCACCAAACCAGTATTACTTGAAATGTTAAAGAGCCTGCTTTAGAAGAAGGAAAAAAAAAAAAAAAAGAGGAAATAGTTAAAAGAATAAAATGGCAATAAATACATACCTGTTCATAATCAATTTAAATGTAAATGGTTTAAATGCTCCAATCAAAAGACAAGGGAGCAGAATGGATAAGAAAACAAGACCCATATATGTGTGTTCTACAGGAGACACACCTCAGAACAAAAGATACAAACTAAAGTAAAGGGATGGAAAAAGATACTTTGTTCAAATGGAAATTAAAGTAATTGGGGTAGCATTAAATTTATCTAACAAAGTAGACTTCAAAACAACATAGTAAAAGACAAGGATAGTACAAAATGATAAAAGGAGCAGTGCAACAAGAGGATATAACCTTTGTAACATTTATGCACCCAACATAAGAGCATCTAAGGATGTAAGGCAAGTCTTGATTGAAAGGGATTGAAAGTAATACAGTCCTAGTGGGGGATTTTAACTCCCCATTGACATCAATGGATAGATCTTCCAGGTAGAAAATTGACGAGGAAGCCAACTTTCCCCACCTTCTTCCCTCGCCTGCCCTTCTCTCCCCGGCCTGGCCCGTGCGCCGCCTAGAAAAACTTGTGCAGGGCCATTTAAAAAAAAAAAAAATTGACAAGGAAACTGCAGCCTTAAATGACATAATAGACCAAATGCATGTAATTGATATTTTCAGAGCATTTCATCCCAAAGCACCAGTAAGTGCACATGGAATATTTCCTAGGTTAGACCACATTATAATACAAAACAAATCTCAATAAATTTAAGAAACTTCAAATCATATCAAGCATTGTCTCTGTCCATTATGGTCTGAAACGAGAAATCTATCACAAGAAAAAAATTTAAAAAACACACAAAGACATGGAGGCTAAATGATATGTTATTAAACAATGAATGGTTTAACAATGAGATCAAGAAAGAAATCAAAAGATACCTTGAAACAAATGAAAATGAGAACGCAAGTCAAAAATCTATGGAAAACAGTGAAGGCAGTCCTAAGAGGGAAATTCATAGCATTACAATCCTATCTAAAGAAACAGTCTAATTTTACACTTAAAAGAACTTGAAAAAGAAAAAGAACAGCAAACAAAGACTAGAGTAAGTAGAGGGAAGGTAAAGATAATCAGAGCAGAAATAAAGAAAATAGAGTCTAAAAAAAAAAAATTACAAAGATCAATGAAACCAAAAGTTGGTTCTTTGAAAAGATAAACAAGATTGGCAAACCTTCAACCAGACTTATCATAAAAGAAAGAGAAGGGGACCCAAGTAAATAAAATCAAGATGAAAGTGGAGAAGTAACAACTGACTACAAAGAAATAAAAAGAACTATAAGAAAATATTACAAAGAACTATATGCCTACAAATTGGACACTGGACAAAAACAGATAAATTCCTATGAATATACAATCTTCCAAAACTGAATTAGGAAGAATTAGAGAGTCTGAATAGATCTATTACAACTAATAAAATCAACACAGTAATCAAAAAACTTCCACTAAACAAAATTCCTGGATTGGATGACTTCACAAGTGACTTTTACCAACAATTCACAGAAGAACTAACACCGATCCTCCTAAAACTATTTCAAAACTTCAAGAGGAGGGAAGGCTCCCATGCACATGTTGCCAGACCAGCATTATCCTAATTTCAAAACCAAATAAACACACTACAAAGAAAGAAAATTGTAGGCCAATATCCCTGATGAACATAGGTGCAAAAATCCTCAATAAAATATTATCAAACTGTATCCAGCAATACTTTAAAAAGATCATATACCATGATCAAGTGGGATTTACCCTAGGAATACAAAGTTACTAAATATTTACAAATCAATAAATGTAATACACCACATAAACAAAATGAAGTATAAAACCACATGATCCTATCAATAGGTACAGAAAAAGCAGGTGATAAAATCCAACACACATTTATGATAAAAACTCTCAGCAAAGTAGGAATAGAGGGAACATACCTCAAGCTAAGTAAGGCCATATATCGCAAATATACAGTCAACATCATTATGCACAAAAACTACAAGTGCTTCCCTTGAAATGAGCAATAAGACAGGGATGTTTGTTTTCACCACTCTTACTCAACATAGTACTAGAAGTCATAGGTGTAGCAATCAGACAACAAGAAATAAAAGGCATGGAAATTTGAAAGGAGGAAGTAAAACTTATTATTTGAAGATAACATGGTACTGTATATAAAGAACCCTAAAGATTCCACTAGATAACTACTAGGACTGATAGATTAAATGATTAAAGTAACAGGATACAAAATAAATATCCAGAAATCCTTATTTTTTAATACACAAATAATGGACTACCAGAGAGGGAAAGTAAGAAAATAATCCCATTCACAATTGTTGTAAAAAGAATAAAATACCTAGGAATAAATTTAACCAAGCATGCAAAAGACCTGTACTTGGAAAATTATGAGTCGCTAAAGAAATTGAAGAAGACACAAATAAGTGGATGCATATACTGTATTCATGGATACGAAGAATTAACATCATTAAAATGTCACTGATACACAAAGCAGTTTTTAGATTCAACACAATTCCTATCAATATATCAATGGTGTATTTCACAGATCTAGATCAAATATTCCAAATATTTATATGGAAGTACAAAGTACCCCAAATAGCCTCAGGAATTTTGAGAAAGAGCAAAGGTGGAGGAATTGCTCTACCTAATATCAAACTCTACTACACGGCCATAGTAAACAAAAGAGCATGGTACTGGAATAAAAACAGATAATATACAGCAATGGAACAGAACAGGATCCCAGAAATAAACCCATGACTTTATAGTTAATTAATATTTAACAAAAAAGGCAAAAACATACAATGGGGTATACATAGTCTACTCAATAAATAGTGTTGAGAATATTAGACCCATACATGTAAAAAATGGAACTGACTACCTTCTTACAGCATATACAAGAATAAACTCAAAACGGATTAAAAACTTAAATGTTGGACTCAAAAACCATAAAAATCCTAGACAAAAACCTAGGCCAGGGGTGGACAACCTTTTTGTGAGTGCGTGCCAAAACCAGCAAAATCTCTGACTTAAAATTCTGCGTGCCAACCCTAATTTTTTGAGAACATGTTACGCCTACTTGATATCTCTTAGTTATACGTATGTGAAGAACCTTGAAGAAATAATAAAATTCATTCTACCGACAAAAACACAGTATATGATGATGAAAAATACATTTATTTTTAATGTACACATGTACACTGATAGTCCGACAGAAAACTTTATGACTCCGTTTTATATTACCAGTGGGACTTTTGCTGCTGCATCACTGATGACAGATTTTACGCCAGATTTATATTTCGTGACCTTCAGAGATATGTACGAGCTACTACTTTCATCCGTCAGGCTACTCCTATTACGAGACTTAACAAAATTCATCAGTGAGAACAAAGATTCTCAAGCGTATGTGGATGAAACCAAAACACTGGTCAGATCTAGGAAGGCAGGGAGAGTTAAGGCAGAGGCATAGAAATTGCTCTTCCCCTCTCTCATCAATCCATGTCTATGGTCTTTAAGATAACTTGTTATGTAAAATTATTTATCTAAGATGCACCTACACTGAATTTGTCTGAAAAATAAAAAAGTTGATATTAAGAAAAAAATTGTAAATGGAAGATTATAAGAGAGGGTTTCACGTGCCAGCAAAAGTTACTGGTGTGCCATGTTTGGCACGCATGCCAGGGGTTGCCCACCCCTGACCTAGGCAGTAAAATCTTGGACATTTCTCATTGCAGTTTTTTGTCTGATGTATCTCTTCAGTCAAGGGAAACAAAATCCTATATAATAAAAAGCTAATATGCAAACGGGCAGTAGTTTGACCGACCGGGAGTTAGACGTGCACTGACCATCAGGGTGCAGCGCAGAACATGGTGAACAATGGCGGCACTGGAATCGGGCAGCAGTAGAGGTGCTGCTGGCCCCAATAGGGCCTGACAAGTGTGGGACTGCAGTGGGATGGTGGATCAGGTGAGCGCACGGTGTCAGGCCAAGGAAGGTGCAAGCAGGGACCCCAATCACCCCACTGGTCACCCCACAGACAGGAACCGGCACCAGCGGGGAGCGGGGCTGGTGAACGAGCAGTGCCAGGCTAAGGCAGGTGGGAGTGGGAGCCTCGATCGCCCCGCCGGTCTCCCAACAGATCAGTCCTGATCGACGGCCAAACCTAGGGACCCTACCCATGCACAAATTTCATGCACCAGGTCTCTAGTAAAAAATAAACAAATTGGACTGCATCAAACTAAAAATTTTCTGCACAGCAAAGGAAACCATCAACAAAATGAAAATACTCCCCATTGAATGAACATGTTGGTATTCAAAATTTATAAAGAACTTAGAAAACTCAGCACCAAAAAACAATTCAATTTAAAAATGGGCAAAGAACCTGAATAGGCACTTCTCCAAAGATACACATGTCCAAGAGACATATGAAGAGATGCTCAACTTTACTCATCATCAGATAAATGTAAATTAAATCACAATTTGATATCACTTCACATCTGTCAAAATGCCTATCATCAATAAGTTAACCAACAAGTGGTGAGGATGTGGAGAAAAGGGAACCCTCATGTACTGTTGCTAGGTCTGTGGATTGGTGCAGACACTGGAAAGCTGTATGGAGTTACCTCAAAAAATTGAAAATGGAACTGCCTTATGACTGAAGCTGCTATTCCACTTCTGAGAATTTAGCTGAAGAAACCTGAAGTACTAATTCAAAAGAATATATGCACCCCTATGTTCATAGCAGCTTTATTTACAGTAGCCAAGAGTTAGAAGCAGCTAAGTGCCCATCAGTAGATGAGTGGATAAGGAAGCTGTGATACATTTACACAATTGAGTACTACTTGGCTGTAAAAAAAAATAAAAAATGAAATTTTACCCTTTGCAACAGTATAGATGGACCTACATAGCATTCTGCTAACTGAAATAGGTCAGTCAGAGAAAGACAAATACTATATGATTTCACTTATATAAGGAATCTAATGAACTAACAAGCAAAATAAAGACAGACTCATAAATGAAAAGCAGGCTGACAGGTTTCAGGAAGGAGGTGTCGGCACTGGTTATGAGGGCTGGAGTGATTGAGTTAAAAGAAAAAAGAAATAACTCATTAACAGGGACAAACGTGGTGATTGTCAGGGAGAGCATGTATTGGGGGGATGTTTGAAGGGTATCGGGGATGAATGGGAATGTTTGAAGACTTGGGGTGGTGAACACAGGATACATTGTACTTATGATGCGTTGTACAATTGTGCATCTGAAACCTATATAATTTTGTTAGCAGTGTCACCCTAATAAATTTTTTTTTAAGTTTCTGTGCAACTTCATGCCATAACTTCAAAGAGTAAAGGCCTGGCTCCCTCTCTCCCTCCTCACCTCTCTCTCTCTTTCTCTCTCACTCTAAAGCTGCCTGTGCCTTCTTCCTTTGGGTATGTCTCTTTGCCTTTCCTCCTAAGCTTCAAGGGCCCTTCTTTTGCCTCTGTAACATGTTTCCTGAGCCCACACAGCCCACATGGCTCCCTTCACAGCTCACTTCTACATCTGTGACTTTCTAAATATACTTTGCTTGTATTTTAGTCTTGGCTCTGAATTCTTTCTTAGCCACAGCTCAAGGACCCAAGTTGCTGAACTGAGTTCCAATCGCCAGTAATGTTCTGGTGCCTTTTGCCACTCACACTTATAAGAAGAGACACGAAAGATTACTCTCTCCTCCATGTGAGGAGTTAGCAAAATGGTGACTATCTATAGGCAGGAAGAGAGCTTTCACCAGGAACCAAGTTAGCCAGCACCTTGATCCTGTACTTCCAGCTTCCAGAACTTTGAGAAATAAATGTCTGTTGTTTGAAAAACTAGAAGTAAAGGTTGACTTTCACTTGGCATAATGCATTTGAGATTTAACGTTACTGCTGTAAATATCAATAATTTGGTCCTTTTAATTGCTAAGTAGTATGCCATTGTATGGGAGCATCTCAGCTTGTTTATTCATTCAACTGTTGAAGGACATTTGGGCTGTTTTTAACATTTTGACAACTACAAATAAATTCAGTATTAACATTCATGTTTTAAAAAACGGTGCAGGATGAGGAAAGGAAGAAAATTTTTGTGCCACTCCTGCCTTTTAAACGCCATATAGAGACCTGGCCCCATTGCTCAGTTGGTTGGAGCATTGTCCCATACACCAAAAAGTTTGCAGATTCAATTCCCAGTAGGGCACATTCCTAGGTTTCGGGTTCAATCCTTGGTCAGGGCAGGAAAGGCAGCCAATCAATGTTTCTCTCTCACATCGATGTTTCTCTTTCTTACACCCTTCTCTATTCCTCTCTCTAAAATCAATAAACATATCCTTGGGTGAGAATTTTTTTTTTAAAAGCCATTTTGAGAAACATGAATTGATGAGTTTACCAAATTCTGAGCTTTTTAAAAAATATGTTTTTATTGATTTTTTTGTTTTATAATATAAAGAGAAGGGGAGAGAGAGATAAAAACACCAATGAGAGAGAAACATCTTCAATTGGCTGCCTCCAACACGACCCCTACTGGGGATCAAGCCTGCAAGCTGGGCATGTGCCCTGACCAGGAATTAAACCAGTGACTTATTGGTTCCTGAGTTAATGCTCAGGCCTCCCCGCACTGGGATCAGTGTCACAGGGGGCAGCGCCCAAACCCCCTGATCGGCTCTGCTCTGTGTGTGACAGGTTGCGGCGCCCCAACCCCCCCGCCCCCCCACGGGCCCTGCTCTGTGTGTGACGGGGTAGAGCCATAACCTCCCCATCGGCCCTGCCCTGAGTGTGAGAGTGGCGGCGCCCCCACCCCCCACCTCCCCCCCACGGGCCCTGCTCTGAGTGTGACGGGGTAGAGCCATAACCTCCCCATCAGCCCTACCCTGAGTGTGACAGTGGCGGCGCCACAACCCCCTGATTGGCCCTGCTCTGTGGGTGACAGGGGGCGGTGCCCCAACTCCCCTATCGGCCCTACTCTGCGAGTGACAGGGTGGAGCTCCTCAGCCCCCTGATGGGCCCTGCTCTGTGCATGACAGGGGGGAGCTCCGCAAACCCCTGATGGGCCCTGCTCTGTGCATGACAGGGTACGGAGCCCCAACCCCCCTGATTGGCCCTGCTCTGTGCATGACAGGGGGGAGCTCCCCAACACCCTGATGGGCCCTGCTCTGTGCGTGACAGGGGGTGGCGCCGCAACCTCTCATCGACCCTGCCTTGAGTGTGACAGGGGGCGGTGCCCCAACCCCCCAATTGGCCCTACCCTGAGCGTGACTGAGGGTGGCATCGCACCTCCCGATCCGCCCTGCTCTGTGCATGACAGGGGGCGGCGCCCCAACTCCCCAATCGGCCCTGCTCTGAACCTGACCAGGGGCTGCACCTAGGGATTGGGCCTGCCCTCTGCCACCCTGGAGCAGGCCTAAGCCAGCAGGGCGTTATCTCCCGAGGGGTCCCACACTGCGAGAGGGCACAGGCCGGGCTGAGGGACCCCCCCTTCCCCACCCCACCAAGTGCACAAATTTTTGTGCATCAGGCCTCTAGTTTATGTATAATAAAGAACATTACAAACTGATGAACAAAAATAGATACAGAGGCAGAGAAGCATCTAACAGACTGTCAAACTACAGGAGGAAGGCTGGGGAGGGTTGCAAGTGCGAGGCAAGAGATCAACCAAAGGACTTGTATGCATGCATATAATCATAACCAGTGAACGCAACACACTGGGTTGTGGGGTGAGGGCATGTACTGGTGGGTAGGAGAGGCTGGGGGAAGGTCATTGGGGGAAAAAAAAGAGACATTATGTACTACTATTTGTAAGACTTTAAACAATAAAATTTTAAAATAATAAAAGCTATTGATGAATTCCACCTGATGTTAAAATGAGTATTAGGGATTCAGTTCTTATGTCAGAACTTCAAATATACAAAACTCTTAAAAGCTTGTATAGATTTATGGTGAAAGGAAAGGATATTTTAAATGAAAGCTTTTGGTTTTGATTTTTTTTTTTGGCTTAATTAAATGATATTTTAACTCTAGCTAGTCTCTGAAAGCTGGAAGGATGTCCTTTTCTATCTATTGCCAATAATGTTACTGCTCTTTTTGGATTAAAAGTATTTCAAAAAAAAAAAAAAAAAGGAAATGAGATCATGTGTGGTTAGCAAATTTAAAATGAGAATAGTTATCCCTGGCCAGAAGGTTGTGGTTTCAGTCACTGGTTAGGGCACGTATAAAGAATCAACCAATGAATGCATATATAGGTGGACCAACAATTATCTCCCACCACCCCCTTTTTTCTCAAATAAATAAAATTTGTAAAACACACACACAAATAAAATGAAAATAATTAGTATTGGCAAGAATTTGATGAAATAGTGAATCTGCCCTGGTCAGTACCGCTCAGTTTAGTTGGGCATTGTCTATGCACCAAAAGGTTCAATTCCTGCCCTAACCCGTTTGGCTCAGTGGATAGGGTGTCAGCCTGCGGACTGAAGGGTCCCAGGTTTGATTCCAGTCAAGGGCATGTACCTTGGATGCGGGCACATCCCCAATAGGGGGTGAGCAAGAGGCAGCTGATCGATGTTTCTCCCTTCCTCTCTGTAGAAAATCAATAAAATATATTTAAAAAAACAAACAAACAAACAAAAAGGTTCAATTCCCTGTCAGGGCACATGCCTGGTTGTGGGCTCAATCCCTGTTAGGGGGACCTGCAGGAGGCAGCAGATCAATGTTTCACTCTCACGTCACTGTTTCTCTCTCCCACTATCCCTTCCTCTCTAAATATCAATTTTTAAAAAAACTAAAAAAAAAAAAAAAATCATATCCAGTTAGTGGGAATATAAGGAGCCTTTAAAAAAATAATTTGTGAGAGAGAGAACCAAGATGGCGGCATAGGTTAACGCCGGAGTTTGCTGCTTTGAACAACTACTTCAAAAGTGAAACCAAAAAACAGAAGGGACATCACCCAGAACCACAGGAACGCTGGCTGAGTGGAAGTCCTACAACTAGGAGGAAAGAGAAACGCACACGGACACTCAGAGGAGGCGCAGTGCTGAAGTCAAATTCTGAGGTGTGGAGTGCGCGGAGCGGGCTGGCGGCGGAGGGCGCGGTTGTTGTTTTCAATCGGGAGGGAGTCGCAGACTCTGAGCACCAGATCCGGGCGAGTCTTTAGGGACCCAGACTCAAACGGGAGAAGCAGGACTGTCTGGCTTCGGTCAGAGCGAGTGCAGCTTTCTCTCCGAGCTTTGCAGTGGGTGCTGGGACTCAGAGAGGCAGAGCCCCTGGGGACAGGACTGAGAGCCACCATAACTGGTCTCTACAGCCCACCCTGTTGATCCTGTGCGACCCGCCCTGCCCAAGCCCTGCACAGAGGCCTTTGCCGGATAGCCTCAGGCAAAGGCTAGATTAGCACCTCCCTAGAGGACAGAAGTTCTCTCACTGCTGACACAGCTGATTCTCATAGCCACTTGGCCTGGAGGTCAAACCCTCCCTGGAATTAGCTACAACAATCAAGATTTAACTATAAGACTGCGAACAAAGACTACTAGGGGGTGCACCAAGGAAGCATAACAAAATGCGGAGACAAAGAAACAGGACAAAATTGTCAAAGGAAGATATAGAGTTCAGAACCACACTTTTAAGGTCTCTCAAGAACTGTTTAGAAGCTGCCGATAAACTTGAGATCTACACGAAAACTAGTAAGACCCTCGATCTTATATTGGGGAACCAACTAGAAATTAAGCATACACGGACTGAAATAACGAATATTATACAGACGCCCGACAGCAGACCAGAGGAGCGCAAGAATCAAGTCGATTTGAAATGCGAGGAAGCAAAAAACATCCAACCAGAAAAGCAAAATGAAAAAAGAATCCAAAAATGCGAGGATAGTGTAAGGAGCCTCTGGGACAGCTTCAAGCGTACCAACATCAGAATTATAGGGGTGCCAGAAGATGAGAGAGACCAAGATATTGAAAACCTATTTGAAGAAATAATGACAGAAAACTTCCCCCACCTGGTGAAAGAAATGGACTTACAGGTCCAAGAAGCGCGGAGAACCCCAAACAAAAGGAATCCAAAGAGGACCACACCAAGACACATCATAATTAAAATGCCAAGAGCAAAAGACAAAGAGAGAATCTTAAAAACAGCAAGAGAAAGAAACTCAGTTACCTACAAGGGAATACCCATACGACTGTCAGCTGATTTCTCAACAGAAACTTTGCAGGCCAGAAGGGAGTGGCAAGAAATATTCAAAGTGATGAATACCAAGAACCTACAACCAAGATTACTTTATCCAGCAAAGCTATCATTCAGAATTGAAGGTCAGATAAAGAGCTTCACAGATAAGGAAAAGCTAAAGGAGTTCATCACCACCAAACCAGGATTATATGAAATGCTGAAAGGTATCCTTTAAGAAGAGGAAGAGGAAGAAAAAGGTAAAGATACAAATTATGAACAACAAATATGCATCTATCAACAAGTGAATCTAAGAATCAAGTGAATAAATAATCTGATGAACAGAATGAACTGTTGATTATAATAGAATCAGGGACATAGAAAGGGAATGGACTGACTATTCTTGGGGGGGAAAGGGGGGGGGGAGATGTGGGAAGAGACTGGACAAAAATCGTGCACCTATGGATGAAGACAGTGGGTGGGGAGTGAGGGCGGAGGGTGGGGTGGGAACTGGGAGGAGGGGAGTTTGGGGGGGGGGGGGGAAAGAGGAACAAATGTAATAATCTGAACAATAAAGATTTAATTAAAAAAAATAATAATAATTTGTCCGTATACATTACAAAGCATCCATACTTTTAACTTGGTAGTATTCTACCTGTATGACTCTCCAAGAAAAGAAAACCAAAATGCAACTAGAGTTTTATATTAAAAAAATGTTCTTTTAGGCATCATTGTAATAATATCAAATTCAAAATGGTCAGCACATAGACAAATAGTGAAGGTATGGTAATCTAAATAGTGAAATACTATGTTGCACTTATTGACACAAAAAAGAGAGACAGAAACATAATGTTACTATGATAAATTCTTGTAAAATAAACCTAAATCTTATCAAGCCCCTCTTAACAACCAGTTTACAGAATGTGCAGAAGACAGAGGAACATGTTAGATGTAATCAGAAAAATCTAAAATGTAGGAAACACTACAGAAAAATTACATGGTTTCTTCAACAAATAGATTACACGCCTCAGTTCATGAACATCCCCCATCTGTAGCAATTCACTTCGTGACCTCACAACTCTTTCTTGTTGATGCCAGTATGATCAGTCACGAGTCTCTCAGTGACAAACCAAAGAATGCGCTAGTATAAGTGAACTTACCAGTACGCATTGTTTACATCTCAGGAAATTGTGCTATGAATATTTTCATGTGTTTTGATGGTTTTCTTTTGCTTTAATTGCTGCTTACTATTATTAAATACATGCATTAAGTCACCATGAGTCATAAGAAAATTAGTGATAGCAAAGTGAAAAAGAAAAGCTGTGAGAACAACAATATAGCTTTAAAAAGAATTAATTACAAAGTATGGTAGAAGTGTTCACTTGTGTAATCTATACATTTCATTTCCTTCTTGTTAAATTTTCATTTACATTTCATGTTCTTTTGTTTTTTAAAGTATTTATAGATTAAACAGTATATGAGATATATACTGTATATAAGAAAGGTTAAAACAGCAAATCATGTGGGGGTCTGGAATGGATTAATTGAATTTTCATTATTTCTATGAGAAAAAAATGATTCAGTTTTCAAAAAACTCTAAACAGCCTACCTGAATGAATAAGTTCAAGAACTGAAAAAAAAAAAAGTTAAGAGGTAAGAGGAACTCATGGGTAAAAGAAATGCCAACCAATTTGAATGAATTTTATTTGACTCGATTCAAACACACTAAAAATATTTATAATTGGGCAAATTAGAAAACTATATCTGATGGTGGTTAAGGAATTATTATTAATGTTTTCAATATGATGTTGGTATTGGTATTGAACTACATATCCTATATAATCCTATATAATAAAAGGCTAATATGCAAATCAACTGAATGGGGAAACTACCATTCACTGTGATGCACACTGACCATCAGGGGGCAGACACTCAATGCAGGAGCTGTCCCCTGCTGGTCAGTGCGGTCCCACAGGGAGAGTGCTGCTCAGACAGAAGCTGGGCTCACAGCTGGCGAGCGCAGCGGCGGTGGTGGGAGCCTCTCCCGCCTCCACAGCAGCACTGAGGATGTCTGCGAGCAGGCTTAAGCTGTTAGTTGGACATTCCCTGAGGTCTCCAGTACTGCCAAAGGGCCCAGGCCTGGCTGAGGAACCCCACCGCCCCGAGTGCATCAATATCATGCACCAAGCCTCTAGTCAGTTCATAATATGCCTAGAATTTTTTTCAATATAATTCTAGTTTGGGTAGGGTGGTAGTGAGGGCCTTTAGAGGAAGCAAGATTGCCAGGTAGTGGGTACATAGGGCTTCATTTTCTTTTCTCTCTACTTTTGTGTATGTTTGAAAATACCTACAAGAAAATGGCCAAAAGCACTGAACTTGAATATATGAAAATTTAAGGTTATTGAAATTAAAAAGAGCATGATATACATGGGTAAATTTCAGCTATGGGTTTTTCTTTAAAAAAAATACCTAGGAGAAATATACAAAACGTTAGCAGTGGCTGGCTTTTTTTTTTCTTCAATTTTTATTTATTTATATTTTATTGCTTAAAGTATTACAAAGAGTATTATATATGTCTCCTTTTTTTTTTCCTCCCCTTGACCCTCCCCTAGCCTCCCATGCCCCCCAGTGTCTTGTGTCCATTGGTTATGCTCGTATGCATGCATACAAGTCCTTCAGTTGATCTCTTACACCCTGCCCCCACCCCCAACCCTCCCCAGCCTTCCCACTGTAGTTTGGCAGTCTGTTCGATGTTGCTCTGCCTCTGTATCTATTTTTGCTCATCGGTTTATAATGGTCTTAATTATCCATAAATGAGTGAGATCATGTGGTATTTTTCTTTCACTCTCTGGCTTATTTCACTTAGCATAATGCTCTCTAGTTCCATCCATGCTGTCGCAAATGGTGAGAACTCCTTCTTTTTTACAGCAGCATAGTATTCCATTGTGTAGATGTACTGCAGATTTCTAATCCACTCATCTGCTGATGGGCACTTAGGCTGTTTCCAGATCTTAGCTATGGTGAATTGTGCTGCTATGAACATAGGGGTGCATATATCCTTTCTGATTGGTGTTTCTGATTTCTTGTGATATATTCCTAGAAGTGGGATCACGGGGTCAAATGGGAGTTCCATTTTTAACTTTTTGAGGAAACTCCATACTGTCTTCCATAGTGGCTGCACCAGTCTGCATTCCCAACAACAATGCACAAGTGTTCCTTTTTCTCCACATCCTCTCTAGCACTTGTCGTTTGTTGATTTGTTGATGATAGCCATTCTGACAGGTGTGAGATGGTACCTCATTGTTGTTTTGATTTGCATTTCTCCGATGATTAGTGACTTTGTTCACTAATGCTTTTAAGTAGTGACATTATGCATGACTTTTCATAATAAAGTTTTATTGTATACATATAAATTTACAAGTTTGCCATATTTTTTACAATGAGCACTTTTAAATTTTATTTTAGTGAATAGTTCCAAATTCGAATGGTACATACAGCAAAACTACTCATTTTTCAATCACCAGTTACTCCCAGAAGTTACCAGTTGCCCATTTTTTGTATACCCATTTAAAAGATGTACATACGTATTCTTTTTTAAAAAAATATTTTTATCAATTTCAGAAAGGAAAGAACAGGGAGAGAGAGAGAGAGAAACATCAATGATGAGTGAGAATATTGATCAGCTACCTTCCACACACCCCCACCGGGCATTGAGCCCGCAATCCAGGCATGTGCCCTTGAGTGGAATGGAACCCGGGATCCTTCAAGTACACAGGCCAACACTTTATCCACTAAGCCAAACCAGCTAGGGATGTATTCTTTTTAAACATGCAAATTATAATGCACTATACACTGTTTTGTTGTTTCTATTTAACAATATATTTTGTAGATTGAACCATATGTTTACATCAAAGCACTTCTTTATTTTTTCACAGCTTCTTCGCTAGTCCCTTTGGATTGACATACAGGTTTCCTGCTTCAAACAATACTGAAATGATTAATCTTTCATGAGTATCAATTTACACATATGCAAGTTTATTTAATAGGAAGAATTAGCCGAACCGGTTTGGCTCAGTGGATAGAGCGTCGGCCTGCGGACTGAAGGGTCCCAGGTTCGATTCCGGTCAAGGGCATGTATCTTGGTTGCGGGCACATCCCCACTGGGTTGGTGTGCAGGAGGCAGCTGATCGATCTGTCTCATCGATGTTTCTAACTCTCTATCCCTCTCCCTTCTTCTCTGTAAAAAATCAATAAAACATATATATAAAAACCAATAAGAATAATCGAAGAATTAGTTGTGGGATTACCGGGTCCAATTGTATGTATATGATTTTGGTAACAGTTTTCAGATTGCTCTCTGTTTAGTGTAAAAACTGAAAGATTTTATTTGCGTTGCTCTCAGTATAAATGTGATTGAGGATCTTTTCATTTTTTTAAGAGCTATTTTCACTTCCTCTTGTGAATTCTATTCCTAGGCCATGCCTGTATTCCAATTCAGTTATTGAGTAACATTCTTAATAATTTGTAGGAGCTCATTATGCATTTAGGAAATTAGCATTTTGTCTATAATATAAATTACAAATATTTTCCACCAATATATTTGTCTCTTAATGTTTAATGTGGATGAATTTTGGTGGTCCTACCACACATGTTTTTTTAAATTTTATTATCAAACTAGAGGCCCGGTGCACGAAATTCATGCACTGGGAGTGGGTGCAGTGTCCCTCAGCCCAGCCTGCACCCTCTCCAATCTGGGATCCCTCAAGGCATGTCCGACTGCCTGTTTAGGCCTGATCCTGTGGGATCAGGCCTAAACGGGCAGTCAGACATCCCTCTTACAATCCAGGACTCCTGGCTCCCAACCGCTCACCTGCCTGCCTGATTACCCCTAACCGCTTCTGCCTGCTAGCCTGATCACCCCCTAACCACTCCCCTGCCAACCTGATCAACGCTTAACTGCTCCCCTGCCGGCCCAATCGCCCCCGACTGCCTCCCCTGCTGACCCGATCGCCCATAACTGCCCTACCCTGCCGGCCTGGTTACCAACAACTGCCCTCCCCTGCAGGCCTGGTCCTCTCCCCCCAACTGCCCTCCCCTGCAGGCCCAGTCCCCACTAACTGCCTTCCCCTGCCAGCCTGTTCACCCCCGACTGCCCTCCCCTGCAGGCCTGGTCCCCCCCAGCTTCCCTCCACTACAGGCCTGTTCCCCCCAACTGCCCTCCCCTGCAGGCCTGGTTCTCCCAAACTGCCCTCTCCGGCAGGCCTGGTCGCCCCCAACTGCCCTCCCCTACAGATCATCTTGTGGCCACATGGGGGGGCCATCTTGTGTGTGGAGTGATGGTTAATTTGCCTATTACCTCTTTATTATATAGGATTAATTGATCTAGATTTTATGTGCTTTTGCCTTCCTTGAAATTTTAATTTTTATTCATATTTTACATTTGAATATTTGATGTATCTGGAAATACTACTATCCTAGTCAGTATGAGGCTCAGGTCCACTTTAACACATTGTTTGTGGGTAGTTTTTATCGCGCGCTAATAGGTGGCACGGGCCGTTTTTGCTAATTTTTTGCATAATGGCAACGTTCAGTAAAATTACGATAACTTTAGTTTACGTATTTATATGTTACCCGAATTCTACCGCTTGTCTATAAAAAAACGTATTAATACTTGTCCCGCACTCTACTACACTGGTAGAACGTATAAATACGTAAAACGTATAAATACGTTTCCCGCATACAATGTGTTAATTTTGTTTCCAAATTGCCACTAAGATGCCTCACAATATTTTTTCCCCCTGATTGAAAGTCTCATCTTTATCATATTTTAAGTTTAATTACCCATGTGTTTTGTGTATGTGTATTACTGGCCTCTCCATTCTGTTCTGTGGATATTTACATTCTAGTATCTTAGTTTTAATCATTGTATCTTTTTAACATATTTTTTAATCCTCTGGAAGTAGTCCTTCCTCACTCTTACAATTTTTTTGGCTCTTCTTGGTTGTTTATTTTTCAGCATTAACTATCGGATCCACTTGTCTAATTTAAAGAAAAATTATTTTGGTATTTCTATTTTTATGGCCTTCAATTTAAAGATAAACTTAGGGAACATTGACTTTTTAAAGCTGTCGTCACGTCCTCTTATCCAGGATCATCGTATGCTCTTTTATGTGTTGGATTAATTTATTTCCTTTGGTAGCATTTACATGTTTCCTTTATACAGGTCTTGTTACATATCTTACAAAATTTATTTCTAGATTTTTTTAATGATGTTATAAATGCCATTCGTTGTCCTCCATTGTAACTTGATTATTGTCTATATACCTGAAGGCTAAAATATTGTGTATAGGTATATATTCATTTTATACCTACTCATTGTTTTAAATTTATTTATTACTTCTAATAGTTTTTAAGTTGATATTCTTGGACTCTTCAGAATGTAATGATTTTATATAAAACTAGAGGCCCAGTGCACAAAATTTGTGCACGAGTAGGGTGCCTAGGCAATCAGGGCTGATCTGTGGAGCGACCGGCGTGGGGAGGCCCTGGCTGGCACCCACCTTGGCTGGCCTGGGACCTGAGGGCTGGGGGCAGCTCTTGCATTGAGCGTCTGCCCCCTGGTGGTCAGTGCACATCATACCAACTGGTCATTACACTGGTCCTTCTGCTGTTAGGTCGATTTGCATATTAGGCTTTCATTATATAGGACTAGCGGCCCGGTGCACAGGATTCATACACTGGTGGGGGTCATGGCCTGCGGGGATTGGCCTGCTGTGGGAGTGCCGCTCATCCCAGTCAGCCAAGCGGCGCTCCCACTGTGGGAGTGCACTGACCACCAGGAGACAGCTCCTGCATTGAGTGTCTGCCCCCTGGTGGTCAGTGCGTGTCATAGCGACTGGTCTTTCTACCATTTGCTCATTGAGATTTTATTATATATAGAATAGGTTGATAACACTTGTAGAAAACTCTTTTCTTTCTAATACCACTGATTCTTCTTTATAATTATATTAACATTAGAGGCCTAGTGCACAAAATTCGTGCACTGGGGGGGGGGGTGTCCCTCAGTCCAGCCTGCACCATCTCAAATCTGGGACCCCTTGGGGGATGTCCGACAGCCCTCTCACAATCCGGGACTGCTGGCTCCTAACCGCTTGCCTGCCTGCTTTCATGATTGCCCGTAACTGCTTCTGCCTGCCAGCCTGATCACCCCCTAACTGCTCCCCTTCTGGCCCAGTTGCCCCCAACTGCCCTCCCCTGCCAGCTCAATCTCCCCAACTGCCCTCCCCTGCTGGCCCGATAGCCACCAGCTGCCCTCCTGTCCTGGCCCGATCACCCCCAACTACCCTCCCCTGCCGGACTGGTCACCCTGGTGGAAACCGCACAGAGCAGCAGCCAGGACCCGCCCCCCAGCAGTGCCAGGGGAATTCCAGGGAAGCCACACACCTGCAGCTTGGCCCCGCCCGGTGGTTCGGCCACGGGAACCCCAGCATCAGGTTCGCTGAGGAGCCGCCGGGCCTCCTGCCTCCCCACAGGGCTCCAAGAACTGTGGCGGCAGGTGCACAGAGCAGCCAGCCCGCCCTTGCTGTGTGCACTTCCATCTTGTGATGGTGTTATGGTGTGAGAGTTAATTTGCATATTACCTGTTTATTGTATAGGATGGTATTTTTAATCAGGAAAAGTTTTTCATGAAATACATGCCCCTAAGTAATCTTTAGCCCTTAATAGTATCCTCTTAGTAAGTTTCATTAGGCTTCTTGACACTGTACATATTCTAAACTCCTCAATAAACTTCTTTAATGATGTTTAATGTTACTTTCTCAAAAAGTTAGTTTCTAAAAAATTCACTTTTCAAAATATTCACTTTGGAAATAAATATTTTTATTACTGATATTTAAATACTGAAACATATAATTGCTTTTTCTTCAGGATCAAATGGCTATTGCATGTGGATCTCGAGCTCATTTGCAAACAGAATCAATTGCTCAGGTAAGGCTTTCATTAACTGAATAGATCAGTAGTTCTTTCTTCTTTTACATATACAGTAGCACAAAACAAACTTTTATACTTAAGACCACAAAAATTAAGTTCCTCAAAAAAAGTAAATTTTTATTTTGTATAGTATATGAAGGACTTGCACTTTTAGGAATGATTTTTCTTTTAATGAGTACAAGAAAAATTTACTTTAAAAGCAACTTTCTTTGATTTTTATTTTAAAGACACAAAAGAGGGGTCCCCATTCAATTATAATATAAGTCAAATTTTCCTAAATGATGCATTTTGAACGTATCAGCTTGCTTTTAGTTTTTCCATATTGGCATACTTAACTACTATATTTTGAGTTTCATGCAAAGTTTAAATTTTGTTTTACTTTATTCCTCTTAGAGAAACACTATAGGAATGACTTGAAAATAAATAAGGAATCATCCTATGCAATATTTTGGTGATTTTTAATTTTTTTTTTTTAATTTTTCAGTTACTGTTAATATACAATATTATTAGTTTCAGGTGTACAATGTAGTATTAGGCAATTTTTGGAATTGTTGCACTTAAAAAAATGCAGGCCCAGTATATCAAGTCCAATAATTGTCCATTATATTCTTAATGGCTCATCTCTTAGAATAGTCAAGTGGATTGAAAATCAAGTTATATTTTTTATTGCAAGGTCAAAATTATCTGGGGAGTTTCTTTTCTAAATGCGTATTTCTAGGCCAATCCCAGACACTCTAAATAAGACTCTAGCCATGGGGCCAGGAGTTTGCATTTTAAACAATTTCCCAGATTACTCTTATGCGTACCAAAGTTTGAGAACCACCAGAATAAAAGTTTGAAACTTTCCCTCAATGATTATGAAATAAGAAATTCTAGACACAGAAACCAGGGGTGTGATGGCACAAACAGGAGTGGTGTGGGAGGGCAGTGGGGGGATAAGGACACATATGTAATACCTTAATAAAGAAAAAATCAATTCTAATTTCATTTTTCAAGATAAACTGATGGCAAAGTTATAGAGCCTCTTAAGGACTATGTTTAAATGTGGAAACCTAGACTCTCCTTTTTTAAGAAAGAAATTTCTCTAACATCTTCCCCATGTAGTATTCAGTATTTTATATTCCTACTACAGGCCCGGTGCACAAAAATTTGTGCACTCGGGGGGCGGGGGGGGGCGGTCCCTCAGCCAAGCCTGTGCCCTCTCGCAGCCTGGGACCCCTCAGGAGATAACGACCTGCTGGCTTAGGTCTGCTCCCGGGTGGCAGAGGGCAGGCCCAATCCCTAGGTGCAGCCCCTGGTCGGGCTCAGAGCAGGGCCGATTGGGGACTTGGGGCGCCACCCCCTGTCATGCACAGAGCAGGGCAGATTCGGAGGTTACAATGCCACCCTCAGTCATGCTCAGGGTAGGGCCGATTGGGGGGTGGAGCATCGTCCCCTGTCACACTCAAGGCAGGGTCGATGGGGAGGTTGCGGTGCCACCCCCTGTCACGCACAGAGCAGGGCCAATGAGGGGGTTGGGGCGCTGCCCCCTGTCACGTACAGAGCAGGGCCCATCAGGGGGGTTGGGGCTCCTTACCCTGTCACGCACAGAGTAGGGTCGATCAGGAGGTTGGGGAGCTCCCCCCTGTCACACACAGAGCAGGGCCCATCAGGGGGTTGAGGAGCTCCCCCTTGTCACTCACAGAGTAGGTCCGATAAGGGAGTTGGGGCACCACCCCCTGTCACACAAAGACCAGGGCGGACCAGGGGCTTGGGGCGGCGCCCTCTGTCACACATAGAGCACAGCCGATCAGGGGGTTGGGGCTCTGCCACTCTCACACTCAGGGCAGGGCCGATGGTGAGGTTATGGCTCTACCCCGTCACACACAGAGCAGGGCCCGTGGGGGCCGGGGGGGGGGGGGGCGCATTGGGGCGCTGTACCCTGTCACACACAGAGCAGGGCCGATCAGGGGGTTGGGGCGCCGCAGCCTGTCACACACAGAGCCACAGGGCGATTGGGGGTGGGGAGCTCCCCTGTAACAGGCACAGAGCAGGACTGATCAGAGGGTTGGGGCGCCTTCACCGTCACGAACAGCGTAGGACGGATAGGGAGGTTGTGGCGCTGCCCCCTGTCACACACAGAGCCACAGGGCGATCAGGGGTTTGGGTGCTGCCCCCTGTCACGCTGATCCCGGTGCCGGGAGGCCTCTCGCCTCCGCTGATCCCAGTGCTGGGAGGCATCGCAGCTCCGCTGATCCCGGTGCTGGGAGGCATATTACCCTTTTAATATATAGGATAGAGACCTGGTGCATGGGTGGGGCTGGCTGGTTAGCCCTGAAGGGTGTCCTGGATCAGGGTGGGGGTCCCCACTGGGGTGCCTGGCCAGCCTGGGTGAGGGGATGATGCCTGTTTGCAGCTGGTCACATACCCTTCAGGGTTGGGGTCCCCACTGGGGTGCCTGGCCAGTCTGGGTGAGGGGCTGAGGGCTGTTTTCACGCTGGCGGGTGACTGAAGCTCCCAACTGCTCCTTTTTTTCTGTTTTTTTTTTTTCTGGGCCATCTTTAGCTCTGGCGCCAGCTCTGAGGCCTTTGCTGCTGAAAGTAGGTATCTGGTTTGTTTGGGTTCTATAATCGAAACAATGTATAACTTCAGCTCTGAGATCCCAGCTCACTGAAAGCAGATTTCTGGGGTTTTGTTTAGATTCTATATTTGTTACAATGTTTCAAACTGCAGGCTCAGAGGCCGGCAAGGCAGGCGGGGAACGTTGAAGTCCTCCGTCACTGAAGCAAGCAAGCCTCATGTTAGTTTCAGTCTGCCTGGCTGCCAGCCGCCATCTTGGCTGGCAGTTAATTTGCATATCGCCCTACTTAGCCAATGGGAAGAGTTGGCGGTCGTACGCAAATTACCATGTTTCTCTTTTATTAGATAGGATGGATTTCCATTGGTGTTTCAGAAAGGTTAATCTATTAATTATAGAAAATATCATACTTTTAGAAGTTTAAAACTGAATGAGTTTAGAGATGGGCTAGTCCAACCTTTTCACTTTACAGATATGTGTGGGATAAAGAAAGGAAAATACATAAGATATTCAGCACATTAGTTATAATTATAAAATACTAGAAGCTGTAAAATACTAAATTCCAACACTAGAAAATATAGGTGTTTCCCCTGGGTGAAATGTCATGCAAACAATAAAATAGATGAAAATGGATACTATACAACATGGGAAAATACCTAAAATATGAAGTTGTATAAAAAAATAGTATTATCTTCTCTATATATAAAAGCCTAAGTGACAGTTACAACCGAACGACCTGTCACCAATCGCTATGATGTGCACTGACCACTAGGGGGCAGATGCTCAATGCAGGTGCTGACCCCTGGTGATCAGTGCACTACCACAGCCGACCTCTGCGGCCGGCCACCCTGCAATTTATCCTCCCGTGATCCCTCCCCGCCACTGGCAGACCCCTATCGGCCCCTTCTCCCACCAGCGGGCCCCGATTGCTCCTCCCCCTTTCCTTCCCCCGGCCAGCCTTCTATGGCCCATCCCCCTGGTCGTCCAACTTCTTACAACCCCTCCCACCAGCTATCCGGCAAACCTCCCGTGGCTCATCCTTACAGCCAACCAACCGCCCGTGGTCCCTCGCCCCGTCCCGGCCACCTAGGGGAGAGGGGCCACAGGAGATTGGCTGCTGGCCCCAATCAGAACTAGGTGAGGAACCCCACCCATGCACGAATTCATGCACCGGGCCTGTAATACAGTATAATTGCTTATATAAAAATCTCAATGCACACTAAAACACTTAATGAAAATAGACCAATATTGAGGAACCAAGATGGCGGCATAGGTAAATGCCTGAACTTGCTGCCTCGCACTACCAAATCAAAACTATAACTAAAAGACAAAATGGATATCATCCATAATCACGGGATGTCTGGCTGAGTGGAAGTTCGACAACTAGAGGGAAAGAGAAAAGGGCATCTAGACTGGTAGGAGGTGCGAAAGAGAGGAGGTATGGAGGTGCGCAAAACAGCTGGCAACTGGGTGTGTTTTGGTCTTTTTCAATCGGGAGGGAGATACAAACTCCCAACTGCTCTGAACTCTAGTTCCGGGCAAGAACCTGGGGACCCAGACTCATACAGGGAGAAACTGGACTGTCTGGCATCCGGCTGGAACACAAGGGTGGCTATCTCAGAGGTGCTCGCAGCATTCAACGTTCCTGCACAGGGCCAGTGGACACAGAGACCCAGGGACCTATCCGGGACAGGGCCGATGGGCAACCATTGCTGTTGGCACCGCCCCATGATTCCCTGAGACCCTGCCCCACCCAATTTACAACCCCACCCAAGCTGTGCGCAGAGGCTTTTGCATATGAATGGCCTGGCCTTTTGCAATCGAAAACCTAACAAACTGGAACTGGGTCAAAGAACCCCAGAGCTTCCAAAAGAAGACCTAACGCTCCTCAGCAGCCTGCATTGCTTCATAGCTGTGCCTCTTCTGGGCCCCTCCAAACCCCAAAGAGGTGGAATCTGCAAATCCCTCTGTAGTTCTTGATGCGTGGCCTCAAGCAGTGGCTGACTTTGCACCTCCTTGGAGATCCAAGAGCCAGTGAACCCAGTGTTCAGAGTGAGACCACACCAGATTACAACTTTTCAGATCCATAAGAGACATACTCAGGGAGCAGACTCAGTGAGCACCAAAGCCCCACTGAAGCAAATCCTGCCCCAAAAGGGTGTTTCCAGCACAGGAGTTCTCTCATTGTAGACACAACTGGTCCTCACAGCCAGTTGGCCTGGAGTTCAATTCCTCCCAGTGATACCAACAGCAATCAAGGCTTAACTACAACAAGACTGGACACAGCCCACAAAGGGGTGCACCAAGAGTGTCCACTTCAGGTAATTATGGAGGCTGAGCCACTGGGCCATATAGGACACCTAGCACAGAAAGCCACTCCATCAACACAGGGAAGCAACCAAAATGCAGAGACAAAGAAATATGTCACAAACAAAAGAAATGGAGGAAAGCAAACTACTGGATATAGAGTTCAGAACCACGGTTATAAGGTAACTCAAGAATCTTCTAGAGGAAAAACCAAGATGGCAGCATAGGTAAACACCGGAGATTGCTGCCTCGCACAACCACTTCAAGAATACAACTAAAAGATACCGGAAAATGGTGACCAGCAGGAAGGTAGGGAGGGAGAGAGTGTGAGAGCGCAAGGAAGTGATAGAGGAGTGTGTGGACGTGTGTCGTGTGTGTGTATGAGCTAGGGACAGTTAGATTCTGCAGGTCTTCTAAGGGGCTGCTAAACCGGGCAGTCTTAGGCGACGGAGTCCCACTCCCTGCGTGGACACTCCTGGGCGGCCAGCACAGGCACGGTGACCACGCCATCTTGGGAAACAGCGCTGCTTGAGACTAGGATCCTGGCCTCAGCACCACCCAGTCAGATCTCAGACGCATACCAGAACCCTGCAGTCACTGGGGACAGAGACTTGTGACCACATCTACAGACCTGCAGACACCAAAAGTTCAGAAATCTCCGCGGCAGATCCATGAGTAACAGAGCCCATCCCCCGGGCAGCGCCAGAGTAACTAACTGATAGACCCAGCCCTTGCTCGGGCCTCAGCGCTCCAGGAACTTTAGCCTGGAAGTGCGCGAGCACCTTGAACTAATCCGGTGTAGGGCCAGGCTACGGAGTCCTGGGCTGGGAGCAATCGCGCGAACACTGGGAACTGATCCTACGTGCACTGCTGGCTTCAGAGCCCTGGGCTGGGAGCAATCCCAGGAACACCGGGATCTGGTCCTGCTTGCACTGCCTGCTCCAGGAGCCCTGGGCTGGGAGCAAATGCGCGAACACCCGGAACTGATCCTACATGCACTGCTGGCTTCGGCTTCGGAGCCCTGGGCTAAGAGCAATCGCAGGAACACCGGGAATTTGTCCCGCGTAGCACAGGCCCAGGGACCCCGATTCTCTGGTCAGGAGGCATCACCAAGCACCAGTGACTTGACTGTGTTTCTTATCACCTGCGCCTGAGATCCTGATTCCCTGTGCATTCATACTAAGAGCCAGTGACTCCAATTCCTGGTGCAAGGGCACACAGGGACCCTGATTGTCAAGGTAAGGTCGTGCGAAGCAACAGAGACTCTGATACTGGATTCTGG
This sequence comes from Myotis daubentonii, assembly GCF_963259705.1. NCBI lineage: Eukaryota > Metazoa > Chordata > Mammalia > Chiroptera > Vespertilionidae > Myotis > Myotis daubentonii. The sequence goes on from NC_081841.1 coordinate 116,535,109, forward strand.
GGAACTCTGACTCCTGGCGCACGCTAGGGGGCTCTGATTTTCAACACGCTTCAGGGGGGTCTCTGTTTCAGCACGGTGCAGGCAGGGTCCCTGATTGTAAGGAGGACACATTGAGCGCTGACAACACTGACTCTGAGCGAGCCTGGTTCCCACCAACCCACAACAACCACACATCTTACTGTCAGAGCTCTTCAGTGACACTAGGGTGGTGGGAGGCTCCCACTGCACACGGCCCAGGCCCACGTAACTCGACGTTTGAACCATCTGGAGATAATCAGAATGAAGAGACGATACAACACCCAGGGGAAAGACAATGAGGAGTCGCCAAGAATGGAAATTAATGAAGTTGAAGCATGCAACATGACAGAAAAAGAATTCAGAATAATGGTTGTACAGTTCATTCACCAGATGGATGAGAAAATCAACAACCTATGCAAGAATCAGGAAGAAATGAAAAGTGATATAGCTAAAATCAAAAACACCATAGAAGGTTTCATCAGCAGTCTAGAAGAAGCAGAGGACCAAATTAGTGAATTAGAAGATAAGGCAGAGAAACAAGCTCAATCTGAACAGCAACTGGAGAAAAAAATTAAAAAGCAGGAGGAGAGCCTAAGGGAGCTTCGGGACAACATGAAATGAAGTAACATACGTATAATAGGGCTGCAAGAAGGACAAGAAGAGCAGCAAGGATTAGAAAATCTATTTGAAGAAATAATGTCAGAAAACTTCCCAGATATGGGGAAGAAAAAAGTTACACAAGTTCAAAGAGTTCCAGGCAAGATGAACCCCAAAAGACCCACATCAAGACACGTCATAATACCGATGGAAATGTACAAGACAAAGAGAGAATCTTAAAGGCTGCAAGAGAGAAACAGAGAGTTACCTACAAAGGATCCCCCATCAGATTATCAAATGATTTCTCAACAGAAACACATCAGGCCAGAAAACAATGGACGGAAATTTACAAAGTGATGCAAAGCAAAGGACTGAATCCAAGAATACTCTATCCAGCAAGGCTATCATTCAAAATTGAAGGGGAAATAAGAAGCTTCACAGACAAAAAACGGCTAAGGGAGTATATCACCACCAAGCCAGCCATGCAAGAAATGCTAGAGGGACGGGTGTAAAGAGAAGAAATAAAAAGCCCAGAAAGAAAACAGCCACAAAATAATAGAAGTGGCTACAAACAAGTACCTTTCAATAATAACTTTAAACGTAAATGGACTAAATGCTCCAATCAAAAGACATCGAGTGGCTGAATGGATAAAAAAATATGACCCATATATTTGCTGTCTACAAGAGACCCACCTCATTAGAAGGGACTCACACAGACTGAAAGTGAAGGGATGGAAAAATATCTTTTAGGCAAATGGAAAGGAAAAGAAAGCTGGGGTAGCAATACTAATATCAGACAAAATAGACCTCAAAGTGAAGGCCATAACAAGAGATAAGGAAGGCCACTTCATAATACTAAAGGGATCAATACAACAAGAGGATATAACCCTGATAAACATATATGCACCCAATCCAGGAGCACGCACATACAAAAGAAAACTCCTGGAAGATATCACGGGAGATATCGACAACAATACAATCATAGTAGGGGACTTTAATACACCACTGACATCACTGGATAAATCCACTAGACAAACAATCAGCAAAGAAACAGCAATCCTAAATGGCTCACTACATCAGATGGACTTAATTGACATCTTCAGAACACTTCACCCCAAAGCCACAAAATATACGTTCTTCTCAAGTGCTCATGGGACAGATTCAAAAATAGACCACATATTGGGTCACAAACAAAGTCTCCCCAAATTCAAGAAGATTGAAATCATACCGAGCATCTTCTCAGACCACAAGGGCATAATATTAGAAATAAACTACAATAAAAACAACCCAAAATACTCAAACACTTGGAAACTGAATAGCATGTTATTAAATGTTGATTGGGTCACCAATGAGATCAAAGAAGAAATTAAAAACATCCTGGAAACTAATGACAATGAAAACACAACAATCCAAAACCTTTGGGACACAATGAAAGCAGTCCTGAGAGGGAAGATTATAGCTCTACAGGCCTATCTCAAGAAACAAGGAAAAATGGTAGTAAATCATCTAAATCTACAGCTCAAAGAATTAGAAAGAGAGCAACAAGAAAAGCCCAGAGTGAGCTGAAGGAAGAAGATAATAGATAAAATCAATGCAACCAAGAGCTGGTTCTTTGAAAGGATAAACAAGATTGACAAACCTCTAGCCAGGCTCACCAAGAAGCAAAGAGAAAGGACCCAAATAAACAAAATCAGAAATGATAGAGGCGAAATAACAACAGACCCCACAGAAATACAAATGACTGTTAAAAAATACTATGGACAACTCTACTCCAACAATCTAGACAACCTGGAGGAAATGGACATATTCCTAGAGAAATACAAAATTCCAAAACTTAATCAAGAAGAATCTAAAAATCTCAATAGGCCAATAACTATGGAAGAAATTGAAGCAGTCATCAAAAAACTTCCAGCAAACAAAAGCCCAGGACCAGACGGCTTCACAGGGGAGTTTTACCAAACATTCAACCAAGAACTAAAAGCTATCCTCCTCAAACTACTACAAAAAATTCAAGAGAAAGGAACACTTCCAACCTCATTCTATGAAGCCAGCATCACCCTAATACCAAAACCATGTAAAGACAACACAATGAAAGAGAATTACAGGCCAATATCCCTCATGAACATAGATGCCAAAATCCTCAACAAAATCTTAGCAAATCGGATCCAGCAGTACATCAGAAAGATCATACACCAAGACCAAGTAGGATTTATCCCAGGGATGCAAGGATGGTACAATATCCACAAATCAATAAACGTGATACATCACATAAACAAATTGAAAGAAAAAAACCACATAGTCATATCAATTGATGCAGGAAAACCATTTGACAAATTCCACACCCATTTTTGATAAAAACTCTCAGCAAGGTGGGAATTGAAGGATCATACCTCAACATAATAAAGGCCATATATGACAAACCCACAGCCAACATCATACTCAATGGACAAAAACTAACACCATCTCCCCTAAGAACAAGAACAAGACAGGGATGCCCACTCTCACCACTCCTGTTCGACATAGTACTGGAAGTATTAGCCATATCAATTAGACAAGAAGAAGAAATAAAAGGCATCCAAATTGGAAAAGAAGAAGTAAAACGGTCCTTATTTGCAGATGACATGATCTTATACATAAAAAACCCTAAGGACTCCATCAAAAAACTATTAGACTTAATAAAAGAATTCGGCAATGTAGCAGGATACAAAGTTAACACCAAGAAATCTATTGCATTTCTATACACCAGTAGTGAATTTGCAGAAAGAGAGACTAAAAAAGCAACCCCATTTACCATTGCACCAAAAAAATTAAGCTACCTAGAAATAAACTTAGCTAAAAAGGTAAAAGACCTATACTCAGAAAAGTACAGGACGTTGAAAAAAGAGATAGAGGAAGACATAAACAGATGGAAGAACATATCGTGTTCTTGGATTGGTAGAATCAACATCATTAAAATGTCCATACTGCACAAAGCAATCTATAAATTCAATGCACTTCCCATTAAAATACCAATGGAATATTTCACAGACCTAGAACAAACTCTCCAAAAATTCATCTGGAATAAAAAACGACCCCAAATAGCTGCATCGATCCTGAGAAAGAACAAAGTAGGTGGGATCTCAATACCAGATATCAAGCTGTATTACAATGCCACTGTTCTCAAAACTGCCCGGTACTGGCACAAGAACAGACATATAGATTGACGAAATTGAATAGAGAGCCCAGAAATCAACCCCAACCAATACGCTCAATTAATATTTGACAAAGGAGGCAAGAACAATCAATATAATCTTTTCAATAAATGGTGTTGGGAAAATTGGACAGATACATGCAAGAAAATGAAACTGGACCACCAACTTACACCATACACAAAAAATAAACTCAAAATGGATAAAGGACTTAAATATACGACAGGAAACCATACAAATACTAGAAGAATACGAAGGCAGCAAAAGCTCAGACATATGCCAAAGCAATTTCTTCACCGATACAGATCCTAGGGCATTGGAAACTAAAGAGAAAATAAACAAATGGGACTACATCAAAATAAAAAGTTTCTGCATAGCAAAAGAAACCATCAGCAAATCAACAAGAAAGCCTACTACATGGGAGAACATATTTGCCATTGCTATCACTGATAAGGGTTTAACCTCCAACATTTATAGGGAACTCATACAACTCAACAAAAGGAAGATAAACAGTCCAATCAAAAAATGGGCAAAGGACCTAAATAGACACCTTTCAAAAGAGGACATTCAGAAATCCAAGAGACATATGAAAACATGCTCAAAGTCGCTAATCATCCGATAGATGCAAATCAAAACAACAATGAGGTACCATCTCACACCTGACAGAATGGCTATCATCAACAAACGACAAGTGCTGGAGAAGAAGTGGAGAAAAAGGAACACTTGTGCACTGCTGGTGGGAATGCAGACTGGTGCAGACACTATGGAAGACAGTATGGAGTTTGCTCAAAACACTAAAAATGGAACTCCCATTTGACCCTGTGATCCCACTTCTAGGAATATATCCCAAGAAACCAGAAACACCAATCAGAAAGGATATATGCACCCCTATGTTCATAGCAGCACAATTCACCATAGCTAAGATCTGGAAACAGCCTAAGTGCCCATCTGTAGATGAATGGATTAGAAAACTGTGGTACATCTACACGATGGAATACTATGCTGCTGTAAAAAAGAAGGAACTCCTACCATTTTCAACAGCATGGATGGAACTGGAGAGCATTATGCTAAGTGAAAAAAGCCAGTCAATGAAGGAAAAATACCGCATGATCTCACTCATTTTTGGATAATAAAGACCACTATAAACTTATGAACAAAAATAGATACAGAGGCAGAGCTGCCTCCAACAGACTGTCAAACTACAGCAGGAAGGCCGTGGAGGATGTGAGGGCAGGAGGGTGGTGGGTAAGAGATCAACCGAAGGACTTGTATGCATGCATATAAGCATAATCTATGGACATAAGACACTGTGGGGTAGGGGAGGCCAGGGGATTGTCAAGGGTGGGGGGGGGGGGAAAGGAGACATATGTATTACTCTTTGTAATACTCTAAGCAATAAAAAAAAAAAAAAAAAGAATACAGCTAAAAGACAGATCCGGCCTCATCCAGAACCACAGGAAGGCTGGCTGAGTGGAAATTATACAACTAGAAGGAAAGAGAAAAGCATACCGGCACTAAGAGAAGATGCGGTGCGGAAGTTAAGTGAACAGGTATGGAGGCGGACATGGAAAAGGCTGGCGGCTGAGGACAGGGTTGGCTTTTTCAATCATGAGGGGGTCTCAAGCTCCTGACCGCTCTAAACTCCAGTTCCGGGCGAGTCTCTGGGGACCCAGACTGATAGCGGGAGAGGCTAGACCAGCCGTGGGCAGACTACGGCCCGCGGGCCGTATCCATCCTGTTTGAAATGAATAAAACAAACAAAAAAAAAGACCGTACCCTTTTATGAAATTAGGTTTACTTTGAATTTATATTAGTTCACACAAACACTCCATCCATGCTTTTGTTCCGGCCCTCCGGTCCAGTTTAAGAACCTATTGTGGCCCTTGAGTCAAAAAGTTTGCCCACCCCTGGGCTCGACTGTCGGACATCGTTCATATCTCAAGGGGAGCTTTCTCTCAGAGGTGTTCGCAACGATTACTTGGACACTGAGACTCGGGGCCTCTTATGGAAGGACTGACAATCAGCCATTGCTGTTTGCTCCGCCCTATTGATCCCCTGGGACCCCGCCCCGTCCAAGCTGTGCACGGAGGCTTTTACAATCTGAAAATTACCTAACAAACTTGAAGCTGGCCCAAGGCCCCAGGTCAACTTGCATTCCTTCACAGCTAACCTCCTGCTGAGTAGCCTCAGGCAAAGGCTAAATTAACACCTCCCTACAGATCCAGGAGCCAGTATACCCGATGGTCACAGTGGGACCATCCAGATTACAACCCCTCGAACCCATACGGGACACACTCAGGGGGCAGACTTACTGAGCATCAAAGCCCCATTGAAGCAGGTCTTGCCCCAGAGGGGTATCTCCAGCACAGAAGTTCTCCCACTGCAGACACAGCTGATTCTCACAGCCAATTGGTCAATTCCTCCCAGTGACACCTACAACAATCAAGGCTTAACTACAACAAGACTGTGCACGCAGCCCACATCGGGGTGCACCAAGAGTGTCCACCTTAGGTAATTGGGGAGGCTGAGCCATTGGGCCATATAAGACACCTAGCACAGAAAGCCACTCCATCAACACAGGGAAGCAGAAAAAATGCAGAGACAAAGAAACAGGTCACAAATGACAGAAATGGAGGAAAGCAAACGACTGGATATAGAGTTCAAAACCACACTTTTAAGGTTTTTCAAGAACTTTCTATAAGCCACCGATAACCTTAGTAAAACCCACAAAAAGTCTGGTGAGACCACTGATAAATGTCGTGAGATCCTCAACAAATCTAGTGAGACCCTCGATGATATGATAAAGGACCAACTAGAAATTAAGCATACACTGTCTGAAATGGAGGATATTACACAGACTCCCAAGAGCAGACTAGATGATCGCAAGAATCAAGTCAACGATTTGAAATGCGAAGAAGCAAAAAACACCCAACCAGGAAAGCAAAATGAAGAAAGAACCCAAAAATATGAAGATAGTGTAAGGAGCCTCTGGGACAGCTTCAAGCATACCAACATCAGAATTATAGGAGTGGCAGAAGATGAGAGTGACCAAGATATTGAAAACCTATTTGAAGAAATAATGACAGAAAACTTCCCCTACCTGGTGAAAGAAATAGACTTACAAGTCCAGGAAGCACAGAGAACCCCCAACAAAGGAATCTGAAGAGGACCACACCAAGTCACATCATAATTAAAATGCCAAGAGCAAAAGACAGAGAGAATCTTAAAAGCAGCAAGAGAAAGAAACTCAGTTACCTGCAAGGGAGTACCCATACGACTGTCAGCTGATTTCTCAACAGAAACTTTGCAGGCCAGAAGGGAGTGGCAAGAAATATTCAAAGTGATGAATAGCAAGAACCTACAACCAAGATTATTTTATCCATCGAAGTTATCATTCAGAATTGAAGGTCAGATAATGAGCTTCACAGATAAGAAAAAGCTAAAGAGTTCATCACCACCAAACCAGTATTATATGAAATTCTGAAAGGTATTCTTTAAGAAGAGGAAGAAGAAGAAAAAGGTAAAGATACAAATTATGAACAACAAATCCACATCTATCAACAAGTGAATCTAAAAATCAAGTGAATAATCTGATGAACAGAATGAACTGGTGATTACAGTAGAATCGGGTATGGAAAGGGAGTGGACTGACTATTCTTGAGGGGGAAAGGGGTGAGGGTGATACAGGAAGAGACTGGACAAAAATCGTGCACCTATGGAAGAGGACAGTGGGTGGGGAGTGAGGATGGAGGGTGCATTGGGAACTGGGTGGAGGGGAGGTATGGGGGAAAAACGAGGAACAAATGTAATAATCTCAACAATAAAGAATTAATTTTTTAAAAAAAGAATCTTCTAGAAACCTCCGAGAATATAGTGAGAACCTCAAGCTTATGAAAAAGGACCAATTAGAAATTAAGCATACACTAATGAAATAAAGAATAATATACAGAATGTGCTCACTTCGGCAGCACATATACTAAAATTGGAACAATACAGGGATTAGCATGGCCCCTGCAGAAGGATGACATGCAAATTCGTGAAGTGTTACATATTAAAAAAAAGAAGAAGAAGAACATACAGAGATCCAACAGCAGACTAGAGGATCCCAAGAATCAAGTCAAAGATTTGAAATTTCGAAGAAGCAAAAAACACCCAACCAGAAAAGCAAAATGAAAAAAGAATCCAAAAATATGAAGATAGTGTAAGGAGCCTCTGGGACAGCTTCACGCGTACCAACATCCGAATTATAGGGGTGCCAGAAGAAGAGAGAGAGCAACATATTGAAAACCTACTTGAAGAAATAATAACAGAAAATTTCTCCTATCTTGTGAAAGAAATAGATTTACAAGTCCAGGAAGCACAGAGAACCCCAAACAAAAGGAATCCAAAGAGGACCACACCAAGGCACATCATCATTAAAATGCCAAGAGCAAAAGAGAAAGAGAGAATCTTAAAAGCAGCAAGAGAAAAACAGTTACCTACAAGGGAGTACCCATACGACTGTCAGCTGATTTCTCAATAGAAATGATGCAGGCCAGAAGGGAGTGGCAAGAAGCATTCAAAGTGATGAATAGCAAGAACCTACAACCAAGATTACTCTACCCAGCAAAGCTATCATTTAGAATTGAAGGTCAAATAAAGAGCTTCTCAGATAAGAACAAGCTAAAGGAGTTCATCACTGCCAAACCAGTATTATATGAAATGCTGAAGGGTATTCTTTCAAAAGAGGAAGAAGAAAAAAAAGGTAAATATAAAAATTATGAACAACAAATACATATCTATCAACAAGTGAATCTAAAAAACTCAAGTGAATAAAAATTTTGATGAACAGAATAAACGTGAATATAATAGAATCAGGGTCATAAAAAGGGAGTGGAATGACAATTCTCGGGGGGAAGAGGGTATGGGCGGTGCAGGAATAGACTGGACAAAATTCGTACACCTATGGATGAGGACAATGGAGGGGTGGTAAGGGCATTGGTTGGGGTGGGAACTGAGTGAAGGGGAGCTATGGGGAGAAAAAAGGATCAGCTGTAATAATCTGAACAATAAAGACTTAATAAAAAGGAAATAGACTAATATTAATTTAGAGGCCCTGTGCACGAATTCGTGCACTGGTGGCGTTCCTCGCGTTGATCTGCGGGAATTGGGCGGAAACCTCCAGTCCAATGCCGCCTGTTGCTCCTGCCTGCCACTCTTGCCTACCACTTCCATTCATCCCAGTCAGTCGCAATTAGGAGAGGCTCCCGCTGCCACAGTGGCTGTCGCCAGCCGTGAGCCCCGCGTCTCCTGCCTGTCTTCAGGGGGATTGAGGGTTCCAGGACATAATTGGCCTTCCGGGCAGGCGGTGGGATGCCTTGCCACCCTGGGATCCAGATCCACCCCGCTAACGTTGGCGCCTTTTGTCGGGAGACACCTGGCTGCCCCTTTTATATCATTTCTTCCTTGCGGAGCGTCTAGGGAGGGGAAGCAGTTGCAGTGCCCAAGGCTGACTTCCAGGAGCCTGGCGGCTCTGTCAGGATCATGCCAGTGGTGCAGGTCCGTCGATGCCTGGGTCGTCCTCTGGAGATTGTACCTGCAGAACTACTGAGGGAATGAGTATCTGCTGCCCCACTGGTTGGCTGCTGGGATTGGTTGGTCAGCTGAGCTGCTCTCCCACTGTCTGAGCACACTGACCACCAGGGGGCAGCTCCTGCATTGAGCATCTGCCCCCTGGTGATCAGTGTTCATCATAGTGACAGGTCGACTGGTTGTTCAGTTGCTTAGGCTTTTACATATATATATATATATACTAGAAGCCCGGTGCACAAAAATTTGTGCACTCGGGGGAAGAGGGGGGTCCTTCAGACCGGCCTGTGCCCTCTCGCAGTCTGGGACCCCTCGGGGGATAACGACCTGCTGGCTTAGGCCTGCTCCCAGGTGGCAGAGGGCAGGCCCAATCCCTAGGTGCAGCCCCTGGTCGGGCTCAGAGCAGGGCCGATTGGGGAGTCGGGGCGCCTTCCCCTGTCATGCACAGAGCAGGGCAGATTGGGAGGTTGCAATGCCACCCCCAGTCATGCTCAGGGTAGGGCCGATTGGGGGGTTGGGGCCCCGCCCCCTGTCACACACAGAGATGCAGGGCGATCAGGGCGTTGGGGCGCTGCCCCCTGTCACGTTGATCCCGGTGCCAGGAGGCCTCGCGGCTCCGCTGATCCTGGTGCTGGGAGGCATATTACCCTTTTACTATATAGGGTAGAGGCCTGGTGCATGGGTGTGGCTGGCTAGTTTTCCCTGAAGGGTTTTCCGGACCAGGATGGGGGTCCCCACTGGGGTGCCTGGCCAGCCTGGGTGAGGGGATGATGGCTGTTTGCAGCTGGTCACATACCCTTCAGAGTGGGTGTCCCCACTGGGGTACTTGGCCAGTCTGGATGAGGGGATGATGGCTGTTTGCAGCTGGTCACACACCCTTCATGGTGGGGGTCCCCACTGGGGTGCCTGGCCAATCTGGCTGAGGGGCTGAGGGCTGTTTTCAGGCTGGGACTGAAGCTCCCAACCTCTCCTTTTTTTCTTTTTTTTTTTCTTTTTATTCTGGGCCAGCTTTAGCTCTGAGGCCTCGGCTGCTGAAAACAGGTTTCTGGCCTTTGTTTACCGTCTGTATTTGATACAATGTTGCGGTCCAGCTGGCTGAAGCCCCGCTGAGTAAAGCAGGTTTCTGGGGTTTTTTTAGCTTCTATATTCGCAACATAGGTGCTTAGAGTTGCAGCTGAGAGGCCTGCAAGTCAGGCGGGGAACGTTGGAGTCCTCTGTCACTGAAGCAAGCAAGCCTCCCTGTTCGCATCAGCTTCCTGGCTTCCGGCCGCCATCTTGGCTTCGGGTTAATTTGTGTATCTCGGCCCTACTCTGTGAGTGACAGGGGGATTACCCAATGGGAAGGGTAGTGGTTGTACGCCAATTACCATGTTTCTCTTTTATTAGTGTAGACTAGTGGCCCGGTGCACAAAAATTTGTGCAATCGAGGTGCATCCCTCAGCCCAGCCTGCCCCCTCAAACAGTCCAGGAGCCCTCACAGGATGTCCTACTGATGTCCCTGTGAGGAGCAGGCCTAAGCCGCAGTCTGGCCTCCCTCTGTGGAAGGCAACTGGCCCATCAGGTATATAGATACTTTCTGAAGGCATCACAGAATCCTTCCTTATTTCTTTCCTCTGCGATTGGAGAATAGGGCACTAAAAGGTGGGCACAGAACTGTGGCCGGGCCTGGGGCTCTTGTAGGCAGCAGAAAGGAGAGGGCTTGGGAAAGCCTAGACATGGTTTTCTTCAATTATCCTCCCTTCCTCCGGGCCCCACGCTCTGTTCTCACCTTGTCGTGGTGGACGCTTGGGCCTTGGACTAACAGGAGCCCAGCGACGGTGGAGTTCAGCCCCCTCACTTCTCAGCTGAACATACAACCACCTCACATTCCAAGTGGAGCTGTTTTCAAGTGGCTACAGTGCTGGCAATTCATGCCTCCCGGCCTTTCCCCTCTCGGGTTTCCTCCTTGGGTCAGTTGCAAACTTCACCGAGACACCGAAGCAACTGTTCCCTGGTACTTCTGCATCGACCCTTGCCCGGGTCCACACCAGGAGGTTCCCAGCTGAGGTCCCCTCCCTGCACCCACCACTCTCTTCCCTGTGGGGGAAGGGAACAGCTCACCTTCTCTGGACCCTGCCAACCTGGCAGGCTGAGGCACAGGCCTGGCAGTGCAGCCTAGGGTGCTGGTGGCTGCGAGCTTTCTCCCCCTCCCTGAAGCGTGGGGTGGGGTTGCAGCAGCTCACAGCCGCCCCTGGCCACCATGCATGGAGATACCACTCTCCACTGAGCCACCCTCTGCCCAGGACCTGTGGGGATTGGAGTGGCCTCGGGCTCCCACTGGCCCCACTGTAGCCAGACTTGGCTTGGCTGGCCACCCCCACTGCCAGAGGGCTGTGCATGCCCCATGGGCCTCATCACCCTCATGAATCCCTGTGGTCTGGCCATCCCATCCCAGGAAGTGGCCATCCTGATTGCCATAGCTCACTCTCTGGTGCAGTTGGGACTGCCCATTAAGCATGTAGGCAGGAGCTGGGCCTCTGAGGGGAAGGAGGAGGGATGTGGGCCAGGGCAGAAGTGGGGAACTTGGTGATGTAAACACAGCCCCCCCCACCTTGTGCCGTACCCTCGCTGCGCTTCATTCCCTAACCACTGGGTGCCTCTGCCCAGCACTGTGTCCGGGCGGGCGGGTGGGGCTCAGGCCCCACTCACCATTGTATTGCTGCCCCCTCTGTTGCTGCTGAGCTGCTCACCATTGTATTGCTGCCCGCTCTGTTGCTGCTGAGCTGCTCACCATTGTATTGCTGCCCGCTCTGTTGCTGCTGAGGCGGCGGCGGGAGCTGCTGACCTGGCCCAGGCCCCTGGCCAGCCTCCTGTGCCTGGACCCCAAGCAGCAGCAGAGCTTCCAGCAGCCAAAGCAGCAGCAGTAGCCAGTGCACCAAGTGCCCGGAGCCAGCTGGGGGGCGGCGGTGGTGGTGGCCAGAGTCCCAGCTCCCCTCTGCCATGGCCCCTCCAGGAGCGCCCAAGCACAAAGTTCCCAGCTCCTGGCGCCAGTGCCTGGGGACTTCTTAGGTGCCTCCTCCTCCCCACTGCCCTCGCTTCATGAATCGCAAGTTTCCCCAGAGGCAGCAGCTGCAGGACAAAGAGCAGGAGACAGGGGAGCAGGCTGAGTGCGGCTCGGGCTGGACAGAGGGCACCGGTGCAGAGGAGATCTCCCCGGCGGCAGGGGGAGTCGCTGCCCATTAGGGAGATCACCTCCACGCCGGTGCCTTCCATCCAGCCCAAGCCAGAGCCGCGCTTGGCCTGCTCCCCTGTCTCCCGCTCTGGGTCCTACAGCCGTCGCCTCCACGGAAAATTGGGATTCATGAAGCGCGGACAGCTGGGAGAGCCGGGTGGCTCCAGCGCTCCAGGGTCGCCTCCTGCCTTCCTGGCCTTGGGCTGGATGGCTCCCTGCGGGCGGGGCTCATGCTAAGGCAAGCAATGCCGCTGATCCCCTGCCCACGCCCGGGTCGCACACAGAAGTCGGCCCCCTGTCTCTGGTAGGCGGTCGAAGCGATCGCCACCGCTTGCCTTGGCCCCAGCCCCCACCCACCCTCCCGGATCACACACAGGAGTGGGCCCTGTGTCTCTGGTAGGCGGGGGAAGCGATTGGCACGGCTTGCCTTGGCCCCAGCCCCCACCCGCCTGCGGATCGCACACGGGAGTGGGCCCTGTGTCTTCGGTGGGCGGGGGAGGGCTCCGGTGTAGTGATCAGCACCGCTTGCCTTAGCCCCAGCCCCCACCCAGATGGCACACGGGGGCCTGGATGGCGGCTTGTGCTGTCCTACCCTGCCTTCAGTATGCAAATTAGCCGCTATCTTTGTTAGCGGTTAACCGCCATCTTAGTTGGCAATTAATTTGCATATCACCCTGATTAGCCAATGGGAAGGGTAGCGGAGGTACGGCTAATTACCATGTTTCTCTTTTATTAGATAGGATATAGACTAGTGGCCCGGTGCACGAATTCGTGCATATTGAAAGGAAATTAATTAGAAGCAATATTTTAATATCCCTATTCGCCCTTTCTCTATAATAGAAGTGTCAACCAAATTCATGCTCGACAATGACAGATGGAAACATACGCGTCCAATTAGCGCCAGCAAGAGCTTTCTGTATATCACACATGTGCCAGTCAACTTAGCCTTTTATAGATATAAATCAGACTGGCTTTCTGATTTAGCTAAACTTTTTCCAGCCCAGTGAAACATCCCAACTTCTCTTTCAGGTAATTGTCAGCAACACAGCAGTAAATATCAACATGACGCACATTATTATTGTAGATCATGCAGGGAGAAAAAGGGTAAAATATTTTAACTGTAGCAGTGTTTCACTCAATATTCTGTGCAGTGAGAAAACCAGAAGTTATTTTCAAGGTCCACCATTTCTTACTTCTTTTCAGTCGGGTCAGTTTTCTAAGCTTTCTAAATCTCCGTTTTCTGGCTAATGAAAGAATATAGGATTCCACTGAGTCTGCTATCTATCTACTCCAGGACTTCTGTGAGGATCAAATCAGATGAGGCATAGGAAAATGCTTCATGACATTTGGTTACAGTGTAAAGTGTTTCCACCTGGCTATGAAGCAAGTCGTTTTCCTGGGCTGAAGAAACTCCAAGGAGGCTATTCATCGTTAGGGAGAGGAAGCCAGGTACTGCTACTTGGCATCATTACCTGGACAGAGGGAAGGACACTTAGCATATTAGCCTTTTATACAGATAGACTAGAGGCCTGGTGCATGAAAATTCATGCACTCGTGGGGGTGTCTCTCCGCCTGGCCTGCGCCCTTTCGCAATCCAGGACCCCTCGGGGTATGTCCAACTGACCACTTAGGCCCACTTCCCAGGGGAGTGGGCCTAAGCTGGCAGTCAGACATCCCTCTGGCAGCCTAGTAGCCCTCAGGGGATGTCCAACTAATGGCTCATGCCTGCTCCCCGCCAGACATCCTTAATGCTGCCGTGGAGGCAGGAGAGGCTTCTGCCACCACCACTGTGCTAGCCAGCCGTGAGCAGTCTTCTGGATGAATAGCGCTCCTCCTGTGGAAGCGCACTGACCACCAGGGGAAGCTCCTGCGCTGAGTGTCTGCCCCCTGGTGGTCAGTGCACGTCATAGCAACCGGTGGTTCCGCCATTGAGGTCAATTTGCATATTACCCTTTTGTTATATAGGATGGTTTTGTGAATAAATTTTTTCCTTTAAAAAACTATATCAATGTAGGAAAAAAGGATATTCTACTTGGTAAAAGATAAAGATAGATGAGAGAAATAGGAAGCAATAATTAGGAAGCTATTGAAGTGATCAAAGCAAGAGATAGTTGCAACCTATATTTTTGACAATATAAAGGGGACTGTCTTTTGGTTTTGGTTTTAATGCTCTAAATTCTTTTCACTTAGAACCCCAATTAGTTGAAAATTCTTTCAGTTTTTATTAGAATAGTATTTAGATGCGACTGTGTAAGGTCTAAATCTTATTTTACCCAATTCTGGTTTTAGGCAGACATCAAGGGCTCTGTCTCATGATCTGTATGCTTATAATTTATCTTATGTTCCATCCATCCCTCCAACTCTAAAACTAACTGATTTACCCCAGTCAGGTAGATCAGTTGATTAGAGCATCATCCATATACACCAAGGTTGTGGGTTCAATCTCCAGTAAGGTTATATACAAAAAGCAACCAATGAATGCATGGGTGGAACAACAAATAGATGTCTAAACAAACAAACAATTTGAAAACTTAACTGATTGATTTAGTGCTTTTGGACCCAACAGAATTGGCTGCTACTCTATAGAATGAAAGGATAAATTTATCCACTAAGGATTTGCTATTGTCTACTGCAGATGCTATGCATAACTGCTATTCAGAAGGCTTGTAGTTCAATTCCAGATGATCTCATAGAACTATACCTGTCTTTTTTTCCATTTTTAAATCATTTTTTCCTTTTTTTTATTGTTTAAAGTATTATATATGTATCCTTTCCCGCAATTAATCCCACAAACCTCCCCCCCCCCCCCCCGCCACTTCTACCCTCCAGGACAAGCCCCTACCGCCACTGTGCCTGTGTCCATTGGTTATGCTAATATTCATGCATACAATTCCTTTGGTTGATCTCTACCCCTCTCCCCTCCCCTGCCTTCTCCCTTAGGTTGGACAGTCTGTTCAGTGTTACCTTATCTCTGGATCTATTTTTGTTCATTAGTTTATGTTGATCATTATATCCCACATATGAGTGACATCATGTGATACTTATCTTTCTCCTACTGGCTTATTTTGCTTAGCATTAATGCTCTCCAGTTCCATCTATGCTGTTGCAAATGGTAAAAGTTCCTTCTTTTTCATAGCATCGTAGTATTCCATTGTGTAGAGGTACCACAAGTTTTTAATCCACTCATTTTCATATTTGTTCTTTTAATTACAGTTGACATACATTATTATATTAGTTTTAGGTTTACACCCAGTTATTAGATATTGCATAATTTATTCGTCAGTCATCCCAATAAATTTTTCACCCATCTGACAACATGCATAGTTATTAGAATATTATTAACTGCATTCCCTGTGCTGTACTTTACATCTCCATGACTATTCTATACTTCTTAATCCCTTCAGCTTTTTCACCCATCTTGCTACTCTCCTGCCCATCTGGCCACTGTCAAAATGTTCTCTGTATTTATGAGTCTGTTCCTGTTCTGCTAGTTTGTTTATTTTTGTATTTAGATTCAATTATTGATATGTATATATTTATTGCCATTTTATCGTTCATATTTTTTTATCTTTTCTTTTTTTTCCTTCTTAAGAAGACCCTTTAACATTTCATATAATATTGGTTTGGTAGTGATTAATTCCTCCAGCTTGTTCTTGCTGGGAAGCTTTATCTGTCCTTTGATTCTAAATGATAACTTTGCTGAATAGAGAAATCTTGGTTGTAGGTCCATGCTTTTCATCACTTTAAATATTTCTTGCCACTGCCTTCTGGCCTGCAAAGTTTCTGTTGAGAATCAGTTGACAGTCTTATGGGAGGACTCCCTTGTAGGTAACTAACTGTTTTTCTCTTGCTGCTTTTAAGATTCTCTCTTTGTCTTTAACATTTTGTATTTTAATTATGGTTTGTCTTGATGTAGGCCTCTTTGGTTTCATCTTGTTTGGGACTCTGTGCTTCCTGGACTTTTATGTCTGTTTCCTCAACCAAGTTAGGGAAGCTTTCTGTCATATTTTCAAACAGGTTTTCAATTTCTTGCTCCCTCTCTTCTCCTTCCAGCAACCCCATGCTGTGAGTGTTAGTACACTTGAAGTTGTCCCTGAGGCTCCTTAAACTATCCTCATTTTTTATTATTATTTTTTAATTGTTTTATTGCTTAAAGTATTACAAAGAGTATTACATATGTTTCCTTTTTTCCCTGCCCTTGACAATCCCCTGGCCTCCCCTACCCCACAGTGTCTTATGTCCATTGGTTATGCTTATATGCATGCATACAAGTCCTTCGGTTGATCTCTTACCCTCCCTCCAGCCCCCCAACCCTCCCCAGCCTTCCCACTGTAGTTTGACAGTCTATTGGAGGCTGCTCTGCCTCTGTATCTATTTTTGTTCATAAGTTTATAATGGTCTTTATTATCCATAAATGAGTGAGATCATGTGGTATTTTTTCTTCATTGACTGGCTTATTTCACTTAGCATAATGCTCTCCAGTTCCATCCATGCTGTTGAAAATGGTAAGAATTCCTTCTTTTTTACAGCAGCATAGTATTCCATCGTGTAGATGTACCACAGTTTTCTAATCCATTCATCTACTGATGGGCACTTAGGCTGTTTCCAGATCTTAGCTATGGTGAATTGTGCTGCTATGAACATAGGGGTGCATATATCCTTTCTGATTGGTGTTTCTGATTTCTTGTGATATATTCCTAGAAGTGGGTTCACACAGGGTCAAATGGGAGTTCCATTTTTAGTTTTTTGAGGAAACTCCATACTGTCTTCCATAGTGTCTGCACCAGTCTGCATTCCCACCAGCAGTGCACAAGTGTTCCTTTTTCTCCACATCCTCTCCAGCACTTGTCGTTTGTTGATTTGTTGATGATAGCCATTCTGACAGGTGTGAGATGGTACCTCATTGTCATTTTGATTTGCATTTCTCGGACAATTAGTGACTTTGAGCATGTTTTCATATGTCTCTTGGCTTTCTGAATGTCCTCTTTTGAAAGGTGTCTATTTAGGTTCTTTGCCCATTTTTTGATTAGATTGTTTCTCTTCCTTTTGTTAAGTTGTATGAGTTCCCTATAAATGTTGAAGATTAAACCCGTATTGGTGATAACATTGGCAAATATGTTCTCCCATGCAGTGGGCTTTCTTGTTGTTTTGTTGATGGTTTCTTTTGCTGTGCAGAAGATTTTTATTTTGATGTAGTCCCATTTGTTCATTTTCTCTTTAGTTTCCAATGCCCTAGGAGCTGTATTGGTGAAGAAATTGCTTTGGCATATGTCTGAGATTTTGTTGCCTTTGGATTCTTCTAGTATTTTTATTTTTTCTCATTGTATATTTAAGGTCTTTATCCATTTTGAGTTTATTTTTGTGTATGGTGTAAGTTGGTGGTCTAGTTTCATTTTGTTGCATGTATCTGTCCAATTTTCCCAACACCATTTATTGAAGAGACTATCTTGACTCCATTGTATGCTCTTGCCTCCTTTGTCAAATATTAATTGACCATTGAGATCCCACCTACTTTGTTCTTTCTCAGGATTGCTACAGCTACTCGGGGTCAGATGAATTTTTGGAGAGTTTGTTCTAGGTCTGTGAAATATGCCGTTGGCATTTTAATGGGAAGTGCGTTGAATTTATAGATTGCTTTGGGTAGTATGGACAGTTAAATGATGTTGATTCTACCAATCCAAGAACATGGTATGTTCTTCCATCTGTTTATGTCTTCCTCTATCTCATTTTTCAATGTCCTGTAGTTTTCTGAGTAGAAGTCTTTTACCTCTTCAGTTAAGTTTATTCCTAGGTATCTCAATTTTTTTGGTGCGTTGATAAATGGGATTGTTTTTTTAGTCTCTCTTTCTGTAAGTTCACTATTGGTGTATAGAAATGCCATAGATTTCTTGGTGTTAATTTTGTATCCTGCTACATTGCCAAATTCATTTATTAAGTCTAATAGTTTTTTGATGGAGTCTTTAGGGTTTTGTATGTATAATATCATGTCATCTGCAAATAAGGACAGTTTTACTTCTTCTTTTCCAAATTTGATGCCTTTTATTTCTTCTTCTTGTCTAATTGCAATGGCTAATACTTCCAGTACTATGTTGAACAGGAGTGGTGAGAGTGGGCATCCTTGTCTTGTTCCTGTTCTTAGGGGAAATGGTGTTAGTTTTTGTCCATTGAATATGACGTTGGCTGTGGATTCGTCATATATGGCTTTTATTATGCTGAGGTATGATCTTCTATTCCCACCTTGCTGAGAGTTTTTATTAAAAATGGGTGTTGGATTTTGTCAAATGCTTTTTCTGCCTCAATTGATATGACTATGTGGTTTTTTTCTTTCAATTTGTTTATGTGATGTATCACGTTTATTGATTTGTGGATATTGTACCATCCTTGCATCCCTGGGATAAATCCTAGTTGGTCATGGTGTATGATCTTTCTGATGTACTGCTGGATCCGATTTGCTCAGATTTTGTTGAGGATTTTGGCATCTATGTTCATGAGGGATATTGGTTTGTAATTCTCTTTCTTTTTTTCTCTTTCTTCATTGTTAAGTAATTACTTATTAAAGACATTTATTTCATATATATTGTTGATCAATTAACGTTGCATTCATAGCCAGTAGCACTATAATTTATGCCTGAATGGAGCTTGTCTAACAAACACATTTAGTTTTCCCAGCATATCTTTTTCTATCCCTTCACATTCAAACTTCCTTTGTCCTAATAGCTAAAGGCTGTCTCTTATAAGCAGCACATATTTGGATTTTAAAAATTTTGACTGACAGTATTAATCGTTTTCATGGAATATTTAGACCATTTACATTTAATATACTTACTGACATAGTTGTATTTATGTCTACTATCTTATTACTTGCTTTTTATTTGACCCACCTGCCTTATTTTCCTTTCTTCTCTTTTCATGACTTATGTATTAATCAAATATTGGCATCATTTTATTTTTCCTATATTTACATGTTGGATTATTTCACTTAGCATAATAATCCCAGGTCTATCCATGCTGTTGCAAAGCGTATGACATCCTTTACTTTTATGATTGAGTGGTATTTCATTATATAAATCTATCACAGCTAACCCTACACCTAAAAGAACTAGAAAAAGAATAACAAATGAAGCACAATGTAAGTAGAAGAAAGAAAAATAAAAACCAGAGCAGTAATAAATGACATAGATTCTAAAAAAACAATACAAAAGATCAATAAAATCAAGAGATAAATTAGATTAATGGACCTCTAACTAGACTCATCAAGAAACAAAGAGTACCCAAATAAGTAAAATCAGAAATGAAGGAGAAGTAATAACTGACACCACAGAAGTACAAAAGATACTAAGAAAACACTATAAACAACTATCTGTCAACAAATCGGACAAACTGAGTGAGATGGACAAATTCTTAGAAACATACAATCTTCCAAAACTGAATTAGGAAGAAGCAGAAACTCTGAATAGACTGATTACAACACTAATGAAATTGAAGCAGTAATACCCGCCCTCCCCCCAAAAAAGTCCTGCACTGGCTTCACAGGCAAATTTTACCAAACATTCAAAGAAGGACAAACACATATCCTTCCCCAAACTATTTTAAAAAATTCAAGAGGAGTGAAGATACCCAAGCTCATTTTATGAGCCCAGCATTATCCTAATTCCAAAAGCAATTAAATACATTACAAAGAAAGAAAATTATGGCAAATATCCCTGATGTTAAAATCTCCAACAAAATATTAACAAACAAGATCCAGCAATACATTAAAAACACCATACACCATGATCAAGTGGGATTTGTTCTGGACATGCACAATTGGTACGATATTCGCAGATCAATAAGTATGATACATCACATAAAGAAAATTAAAGATAAAAATCACATAATCACATCAATGGATGCAGAAAAAACATTTGATGAAATCCAGCACCCATTTATGATAACAAATTCTTAGCAAAGTGAGAATAGAGGGATCACACCTCAACATAATAAAGGCCATATATGACAAACCCACAACCAACATGAAACCCACTGGTCAAAAAGTAAAAATGTTCCCTGTTGGGGTCCAGCCCCAGCAGGTCCAGGGGTTCCCAAATTTATGGACAGAGGCGGTGAAGAGGGAATAACACATAGGCAGTGTTTAGTTGATCAGCATAGTTGGGTTCTCCAGCCAGGTTCTGTGTCTTATTGTCTTGTTACATCTGTATTTATACCAGTTGGTTTTAATCCTATCAATTTCTATTCCAAAGGTTAGGGCGTTTCTTATCTCCATTCCAGGGAGTAAAGATTATGTAGCTTAAGCGTGATTGTTCGTAGTTAAAGTGATTAACTACCCGCCTGGCACTTAGTTAAGGGGTTTTATTCCCTCCCTAACTTCAGGGGAAAATCCCTACCTGGGGAAACAACCTTTCTCGGAGAGGTGACCTTGGTTAAAACACATAGCGCCAAGAAGGGGAGCAAACATATGCCATATACGCCAGGTCCCTTGAAACATATGCTGTGCAGATTTTTTTTCCCTGCAGCAACTGTGTCAAGCAGCAAGGATGGACTGGCTTCCGGCAAATTCCCTCTGTTTTATTTTTTAAATGATAGCGCATGTAAATCAGCGGCCACCTCTCAGATTGGGTTAAGACTCGGAAGAAGACGGACAAGCAGTGATAGCGAACATAGCTATAAACATAGTGGATGCAGTCCACAAGGAGCCTTGTTTCTTTAGAAGGTTGCTGGCCTCTTCAGTCAAGGGATTTTAGCTGGCCTCAAGTCGGGGGTTTGGTTGTCCTTGTTGATCTGGCTAGTGGGCAGCGTCATGGGCAATGGGCTTCCCAAAGCGTCAGCGAGTTGAAGGGCTGCATCAAAGGGTCCATCAGGGCCGTGCTTGATGGTGGTGTCGATGTCCGGGGAGGAGTCAGCTGTGCCCTCTGGGTCGGCCAATATGGAGGACATATGGAGAGACAAAAAGGAGGCACCTGTGATCCTCCCAATGGACAAGTGGTTCCAGCTCAGGGCTGCACATCTGCTGCACACGGGCACTAGTCAGGTGTGCTAGGGTGAGGCCTAGACGGAGGGCAGTGAGACATAAGGTCAGCCTGTGGAAAATATACAAGCATATCCTCTCCCCCAGGTTAAAAGTACATCAGGTCACTTCCAGGCTCCTGTAAGCAAGTCTCTGTATTCTCTTTCATTGTGTTGTCTTTATCTGGTTTGGGTATTAGGGTGATGCTGGCTTCATAGAATGAACTTGGAAGTGTTCCTCCCTCTTGAATTTTTTGTGGTAGTCTCAGGAGGATACGTTTTAGTTCTTCCTTGAATGTTTGGTAAAACTCCCCTATGAAGACGTCCGGTCCTGGGCTTTTGTTTGCTGGAAGCTTTTTGATGACTGCTTCAATTTCTTCCATAGTTATTGGCCTATTGAGATTTTTAGATTCTTCCTGATTGAGTTTTGGAATGTTGTATTTTTCTAGGAATTTGTCCATTTCCTCCAGGTTGTCTAGTTTGTTGGAGTAGAGCTGTCCATAGTATTTTTTAACAATCATTTGTATTTCTGTGGGGTCTGTTGTTATTTTGCCTCTATCATTTCTGATTTTGTTTATTTGGGTCCTCTCTCTTTTCTTCCCCGTGAGTCTGGCTAGAGCAGGGGTGGGCAAACTTTTTGACTCAAGGGCCACAATGGGTTCTTAAACTGGACTGGAGGGCCGGAACAAAAGCATGGATGGAGTGTTTGTGTGAACTAATATAAATTCAAAGTAAACATCATTACACAAAAGGGTACGGTCTTTTTTTTTTTTTTTTTTTAGTTTTATTCATTTCAAACTCGGCCCGCGGGCCGTAGTTTGCCCACAGCTGGGCTAGAGGCTCATCAATCTTGTTTATCCTTTCAAAGAACCAGCTCTTGGTTTCATTGATTTTTATGTATTGTTTTTTGGGGTCTATGTCATTCATTTCTGCTCTAGTCTTTATTATCTCCCTCCTTCTGCTCACTGTGGGCTTTTCTTGTTGCTCTCTTTCTAGTTCTTTGAGTTGCAGAGTTAGATGATTTACTACCATTTTTTCTTGTTTTTTGAGGTAGGCCTGTAGAGTTATAAACTTCCCTCTCAGGACCGTTTTCATTGTGTCCCATAGGTTTTGAATTGTTGTGTTTTTATTGTCATTAGTTTCCAGGATGTTTTTAACTTCTTGATCTCATTTGTAACCCAATCAATATTTAATAACATGCTATTCAGTTTCCAAGTGTTTGAGTATTTTGGTTTGTTTTTATTGTAGTTTATTTCTAATATTATGCCCTTGTGGTCTGAGAAGATGCTTGGTATGATTTCAATCTTCTTGAATTTGGGGAGACTTTGTTTGTGACCCAATATGTGGTCTATTTTTTAATCTGTCCCATGAGCACTTGAGTAGAATGTATATTCCGTGGCTTTGGGATGAAGTGTTCTGAATATGTCAATTAAGTCCATCTGATCTAGTGAGTCATTTAGGATTGCTGTTTCTTTGCTGATTGTGGATTTATCCAGTGATGTCAGTGGTGTATTAAGGTCCCCAACTATGATTGTATTGTTCTTGATCTCTCCCTTGATATCTTCCAGGAGTTTTTTTATGTATTTGGGTGCTCCTGCATTGGGTGCATATATGTTTATCAGGGTTATATCCTCTTGTTGTATTGATCCCTTTAGTATTATGATGTGGCCTTCCTTATCTCTTGTTACGGCCCTCACTTTGAGGTCTATTTTGTCTGATATTAGTATTGCTACCCCAGCTTTCTTTTCCTTTCCATTTGCCTGAAAGATATTTTTCCATCCCTTCACTTTCAGTCTGTGTGAGTCCCTTATTCTGAGGTGGGTCTCTTGTAGACAGCAAATATATGGGTCATGGTTTTTTATCCATTCAGCCACTCCATGTCTTTTGATTGGAGCATTTAGTCCATTTACGTTTAAAGTTATTATTGAAAGGTACTTGTTTGTAGCCATTTCTATTTTTTGTGCCTGTTTTCTTTCTTAGCTTTTTATTTCTTCTTTTTATACCAGTCCCTTTAGCATTTCTTGCATGGCTGGCTTGGTGGTGATAAACTCCCTTAGCCTTTTTTGTCTGTGAAGCTTCTTATTTCCCCTTCAATTTTGAATGATAGCCTTGCTGGATAGAGTATTCTTGGATTCAGTCCTTTGCTTTGCATCACTTTGTAAATTTCCGTCCATTGTTTTCTGGCCTGATGTGTTCCTGTTGAGAAATCATTTGATAATCTAATGGGAGATCCCTTGTATGTAACTTTCCGTCTCTCTCTTGCAGCCTTTAAGATTCTCTCTTTGTCCTGAACATATGCCATGGTAATTATGATGTGTCTTGGTGTGGGTCTTTTTGTGTTCACCTTGTTTGGGACT
Organism: Myotis daubentonii; assembly: GCF_963259705.1. Classification (NCBI taxonomy): domain Eukaryota; kingdom Metazoa; phylum Chordata; class Mammalia; order Chiroptera; family Vespertilionidae; genus Myotis; species Myotis daubentonii. Next base: position 116,559,051 of record NC_081841.1, read on the forward strand.
CTGTGCTTGTGTGACTTTTTTCTTCCCCACCTTGGGGAAGTTTTCTGACATTATTTCTTCAAATAGGTTTTCTAACCCTTGTTCGTCCTTCTGTTGTTCTGGCACCCCTATTATTCGTATGTTGTTTCATTTCATGTTGTCCCATAGCTCCCTTAGGCTCTCCTCCTGTCTTTTAATTTTTTTCTCTAATGCAGTTCAGTTTGGGTGTGTTTTGCTTCCCTGTCTTCTAATTCGCTAAGTCGGTCCTCCGCTTCTCCTAGTCTACTGTTGAAACTTTCCATGGTGTTTTTTATTGCAGCTATACCACTTTTCATTTCTTCTTAGTTCTTACATAATTTGTTGATTTTTTTCATCCTTTTCCTCTTGCTTCTTGCATAAGTTGTTGATTTTTTTTCTTTCATCCGGTTTATGCATTCTAGAACCCTTAATCTGAATTCTTTTTCCGTCATGCTGAATGCTTCTGTTTCACTTAGCTGCTTTTCTGGTGAGTCCTCCTTTTCTTTCCTTTGGGCGTTTCTTTGTCTACCCATGTTTGATCTCACCGACATATCTAGATATTGAGTCGTTCAGGGGCTGCTCCTTGGGTGGCAGTGGCTACTCGGGCTGGGGTTGCTCCTCGGGCGGTTGTGGTAGCAGCTGCTCCTCAGTTGACAGTAACTCCTCTCATGGGTGCTGTTCACAGCTGTGTTGGCTCCTTTGGCTGGTGGGGGGAGGCTTCACACACAGCTGCTGTTCCTCAGACAGAGGGTGTGCTGATCATGAGGCTGCTGTTCCTTGGATGGAGACGGGCTACACACTCAGCTGCTACTCCTTGAACTGGGGCAGACTGCTCACGTGGCTGCTGATCCTTGGATGGGGGCTGGCTGCACGCTGCTGTTCCTCTGATGTGGTGGGCTGTTTGTGGGGCTACTGCTCCTAGGACTTGGACAGGTTAATTGCAAGTCTGTTTGCTCTTCAGATGGGGGTGGGCTGCTTGCGAGGCTGCTGCTCTTTGGACAGGAGTGAGCTGCATGCATGGCTGCTCCTCCTTGGACGGGGACATGCCACTCACCTGGCGTCTGCTCGTCGGACAAGTGCAGGCTGTTGTGGCTCTGCTCCTTGGACCGGCGCATGCTGAGCAGGGCTGCCGCTCCTCGGATGTGGGAGGTCTGCTTATGTGGCTGCTGCTCCTCGGACTTGGGTGGGCTGCTGCTGCTGCTCCTCAAATAGGCACAGGCCGCTTGCAGAACTGCTGCTCCTCGGATTCGACAGGCTGCTCGTGCAGCTGCTGCTGCTTGGACGAGGGCAAGATGCTTGTGCAGCATCTGCTCCTCGGACTAGTGCAGGGTGTGCGCAGCTGCTGCTCCTCGGATGAGGTTAGGCTGCGCAGGGCTGCCGCTCCTCAAACGTAGGAAGACTGCTTGTGTGGCTGCTGCTCCTCGGACAGGTCGTACTGCTCGCGTGGTTGCTTCTCCTTGGACGGGGAAGCGGGCCACTCACACAGCTGCTGCTCCTTGGACAGGGCCAGGCCACATGAGGCTGCTGCTCTTAGGCTCGAGGCAGGCTGCTCACAGGGCTGATGCTCCCTGCACAAGAGCGCGCCGCTCACGTGTCTGCTGTTCACGTGGTTGAAAAAATAATGTGAAAAGAAGTAGGAAAGAAAGGAACAAACAAAAAACAAAGAAAAAACCAAAAAAAAAACAACCACAAAACCTAACAAAATAATAATAAAAAAATAAAAATGAAAAATTGAAATGTCATTCCTTTGGCTGGCTTAAGTTCCCAGTTTTCTGGAATGTCTGTGATTTTGTTGTTGTTGTTGTTGTTGTATGGAATGTCTGTGATTTTGTTGTTGTTGTTGTCGTCGTCATTGTCGTCGTCATCGTCCTTGCTGGGACCAAAGCCCCTCTATAGGCCAGACCCTGTTAACTCCCAGGGACTAATCAGATTATTTTAATCCTTCATCTCATTCAGGGTAGAATCTGGGTGTGGCTGTATTCCTTGCCTGGGGGCTGGAGGGAGGGGTGGGATTATAACTTTAGGAGAAAATGGCTGCCCAGGTCCTGGGCTCAGGGGCTACTCAGCACTCGATTTGCTGCCACTTCTCCTGCCCCCCCCCCCCCCCCCCCGCTCTCCCCAGATTCTACTCATCCGCACCTTCTCCCACTCTTCGGCACAGGTGAGTGTCTGTATCCGAAATGTCCTATGAACAGGGTTCAGTGAAAACAAACAAACAAACAAACGCTGGATGCAGAAACGGGGAAGGCTGAGTCTCTGTGAGCTCCTCTCTTACTGGCACTGCATGGTCTGGTTGGCGCTTCAGGCTGCCCCTTTTAGGCTCAGTCCTCCGTAATTTCGGAATCCAGATCTCAAATCCCCCGGCGCCAACAGTCCCTCGGATCTCTTTTCCACAGTCAGGGGCTGTGCCTGTCCCAAGAGACGCGGCTGTGTGCCACGCGGTCTCCCTCTGACCCTCTGGGCTCAGAGGTCAGGCCAACTTTCCTGCCCAGATCCCTGGTTTTTATCTTTCCAGGAGAACTCTGCCCTTCTCGGCTGCAAACTGTCTCACCAGCTGAGTATACTTCGCCAATTCAGGGTGGGTGTTATTAGTTTCAGCTACTCACTCCATTTTCTCCAGGACAACCCCTGGGACGCGTCTGCCTATTCCACCGCCATCTTGTCTTCTCAGTCTTATTAATATTTTTTATTTTTTCTGTTCTGATTGGGTGTTTTTTACCTCCTTATATTCCAAATAGCTGATTGGATTTTTAGTTTCATCTACTCAGTATTGATTCTCTGTAAATTATTTTTCACTTCCGTTAGTTTATCCTTAATTTCTGACTAGTATTTTTTTATGCTGTTGAGGTTTTCACTCAATACATTAAGCATCCTTATAGCAGTGTTTTGAACTCTGCATCTAGTATATTGCTTGTCTCCATTTTGTTTAGTTTTTTTTGTTCTGTTCTTTCATTTGGGACATTTCTTTGTCTCCTCATTTTGGCAGCCTCCTTGTGTTTGTTTCTATGTATTAAGTAGAGCTGCTACATCTCCCAACTTGGTAGAGTGGCCTAATATAGTAGGTGTTCTATAGGTTACAGTGACACAACCTCCCTGATCACCCAAGCAGAGCCCTCAAGGGGCATCTCCCATGTGGGCTATGTACTCCCTCCTCTTGTAGTTTAACTTTGATTGCTGTTGGCTTATCAGTAGGTGGGATTTACCCCCAGGTCAATCAGCTGGAAGGACTGGCTATGACCACCAACCACTGACCTTTGACCACTGTGGATAATCAACTGTGCAGGGGCCCACCTCATAGAGCAGGACTTACTTCAGTGGGGCTATAGTGCTTGATGAATCTGATCTTTGAGTGTGTTGCCTATGAGGTGGTTGAGCCATGATGCTTTCACATAGTCTAAAGCTGTCCACTGAGTTACTGTCTGTGAGGCTTCCCAGAGGTACAGGCCAAGATCAACCATTGCTTTTGTTCTGCCTGGGGCCACCCAGCGTGAGCTACAAAGCAGTCTGCAGATGGCTGCTACTTGTGCTGGGTTTGGAGTGCCCAGGGGAGGCCCAAGGCCTGCTGCTGTGGGGCCACTTAGCGAGAGGTACGAGTCATGCTGAGTCCAGCTGCTGCTCGTTTGATAGATTTTTAGGAGAATCTGAAGTATACAGGCCATTTGTATGGAAAAGCTGGTGGAAACAGCTTAGGTGAGCCCGAAAGTTGTGAAGTTGTATGTCATGGGGCCTCAAGGAATCACTGTGGGGCGAGGGGAGTGTGTGTGCAAGGACAAACAGTGTGAGCCATGTTGATGGAGACTTGGATATGACTCCCACATGCCAGCTCTGCGAGGGAAGGCTCGTCCAAGGAACAATGGACTCTGCCAGCACTTCTGTCTGGGAGAAGGTTGTTTGCCCAACTCTTGCCCTAATGCCAGACAATTTTGTTCCTCCCCATATGTCTCTGTTGCTTTTCACGCTGCAGTCCCAGCACTAAAGCTCAGAGGGAGTGAGTCTGAGTAAGTGCCTTCATGGGCCCTTTAAGAGGAATTGCCTGGGATTCCAGCAGCCTTTGTCTTCCTCCGCTTCAATCCCTGATGGTTTTTACAACCTGAAATCATGAGGACTTCTCTTCCTAGCACTAGAACCCAGGTTTGGGGGGCTGGGGACGCTGGTGTAAGGCTGGGACTCCTTGCCCCTCAAGGTGCAGCTCCACAGCTGAGATATCCCTTCCAATTTTTATCTGCCACATTTTGGTGTGGTACCAGCCTGTTCCACATCTTCACCTCCCTTAACAGTCTGGATATGGCTTCTTTAATTCCCTAGTTGTAGGACTTCCATTCAGCCAGATTTCAATTGGTTCTGAATGATGGTTAGTCTGTAATTTAGTTGTAATTTTGATGTGATTGTGGGAGGAGGTGAGTACCACTCTTACTTATGCCACCATGTTGTTCAGAAGTGAGAGTTTCCAGAACTAAATCTTGGTGAATGTCCTTTCCAAGAAACAACACATCCTTCTGCCATGTCCAAGAAACTGCAGCATGGCCTCCCATTTGTGAGCACTCAGGTTTTTTCTGAATGTGCTGTAGCTAACATAAACCCCTGTATTGTGGATAGTGAAAAAGTTACAAAAGAATTAATAATAAAGCCCTGACCAGTTTGGCTCAGTGGATAGAGCATCAGCCTGTGGACTGGGGGGTCCCAGGTTCAATTCCGGTCAAAGGCATGTGCCTTGGTTGCGGGCACATCCCCAGAGGGAGGTGTGCGGGAGGCAGCTGATCGATGTTTCTCTCCCATCGATGTTTCTAATTCTCTCTATCCCTCTCCCTTCCTCTATGTAAAAAATCAATAAAATAAAAATAAATTAAAAAAAGAATTAATAATAAAAATAATAAACTGTGACTTCAATAGCTTAATTGCATAGATTTCAGACTTATCTTTTCTAAATACATTTATACATATTCTCAGTTAACGCTACCATGTGTTCTGCTCCCTTAGAAGTAAAACCTGATTCAGCACTGATGGAGTCTTTTAGCACCCTTAAATGTATTCATATTTCCATTTGTTCTGTGTAACAGTTATAATAATAATGTTTATATTGTGTGGGTATTCTTGAATTTATCCTTTAAAAGATTCAAAATAGAATCTATTACTATGTGATGTCTTTAGATTTTCTTTGAAGACATCTTGGGACTTCTTTGAACTTCTTATTTTAAGATAATGAAATTCCTTTAAATTTTACCTGAATTCCTTGTTTATATTTCATAACATTAGAAAGATTATTTTTAATATTGAAGTAGTGAATGTCTTTTTCCTTGATGTTTTTAGATGTCTACCAGAAGTTCATATAATGCTATTCTATGACTTTGTTTTACTAAGTTTATCCTATAATATATCTTCAGTTGTCTTTTAAATTTAAGATATTTTGCCAGGTTTTTAAAACTAAAGGAAGATCTTCTTTGTAGTTTATTGTTATACATTTAAATATGCTTCACAACAAATTTAAGGTATTCATGTGAACTTCACGTTTCTAGATTTAAAAAATAGCCATTATCCTAAAACAAACAAAAATCTTGTATTCACATCGAAGCAAAAACAATCTTGAGTATTTTTATTTATAACTAGTAAGGTCACCTAAATCACATTCAAGAAAAATAATTTATAGCTATTGTTTTTCTACCTTTTAGATTTTATTTTTCTATCTTTGAATTTCTACTTGTTCCTTTCCTAAGCATAAATGCTCTTTTGGAGGATTAATCAGTCAACCAGTATTTACTGGAAATATTTTATATGGAAGGCAAGGTGTTATGAAATTCCCAGAGTATTTTAAGATTAGGTTTCTGCCCTATCTACTTAGAGAAGTAGGACATAATTATATCAAAACATAACTAGAGATTCTAGGTGATAAATGAGAAGTGTTAGATCCTTTCAAAAAGCTTATTTTAAATATTTTAATACCTTATAAATATTTTATTCTTCCTTCCCTTCTTGGCCTATTTACATGAGTGAAATTATAGTCAAAGGTTAAAATGAGCTTTCACGTTTTCCTTATTAAAATTATTTATTGAGTTCCTATTACTTTCTGTGCCAAATACTTGGCTAAAGGCTTTAATATTATCTCATTTAATTCTTGTAAAAACATCTGAAAGTAGGCATTTTCATTCCCATTTTCAGAAGAGGAAAGTGAGACAGAGAGTGTAAGTAACTTGCTCATGGTTACACTAATTATTAATGAATTTGAATATAGGTCTCTTAGTTCAGTGGGTTTTTTTCTACTTATGTTATCAGTGAGTTGTGGTTCTGTTCAATGATAGAAAAAGCTATGCGAATAAAGAATGATACTAAAGATTATAATTATAAAAGAACAAAAGGAGGAACGGACCTTTATCTACTGGTATGCGATATTAAACATTTTACATAGACTCATAATAGGTTGTTTATATAAATATCTAATGTATCATTTCATAGGTCTATTAACCCATGTTAAGAGATCCTATCTTTTATAATTCCAAATATGAAAGTCTTAAATATAGAGATAATTAAGGATCTATTATTCTTATGTTTTAAAGTTTTCAGTGTTTAATGAATAATAGAATATTATGTCCTGGTTCTACTAATAATGAAATTAATTACTAATAATAATTAATAAACAGGAGTAAAGATTACTTAAGTTTAGTATCTAAAGTATTAAAGAACTTGTTAAAATATATTTAATCAGATGTGTCATGCCTAATTAGACATACTGGGTTTTTGTTTCAAATTCCTTTCTAGTCTGAAACTTTTGTGATATTATGCTGAACCTCTTTTATCATTATTTTTATTAGCTAGGTATTGAACTTCAGGTTCAAATTTTACTGTTTGCTTTTTCAAGATATTCTGGTAACTGTCACCTTTTTTGAAACTGAAGTATATTTGGGACAAAGAGACACAAAATAGGTGAATGAGATGTTCTCTTTGCTTATAGCACAGTGGTTCTCAACCTTGGCTGCACATTAGAATCACCTGGGAATCTTTAAAATCCTGATTTCTGGGCCTCATCCTCCGGAAATTCTGTTTCTTTGTTACTAATGTTGTGTCCCCGCCCCATAACAAAGAAACAGAATTTCTGGAGGATGAGGCCCAGAAATCAGGATTTTAAAAAGATTCCCAGGTGATTCTAATGTGCAGCCAAGGTTGAGAACCACTGTTATAGCAGCTCAAACTGCTATGCTATGCTTCTGATAAATTCAGGCTCTGATCTCTCACAGCTACTGTGATTCTTGTCTAACTCAACTTCCAGAGTGCCTCTGCCCTGCTCTAAGCAGACAGTATCTTCACAGTTTCTATGATAGACTTTGCCAGTAAAGCTAATGGAACAATGGAGTTCACATGTAAGATCTTACCAGCCAATTACATATTAATTGCAGTTGTCTACAACAGGTGTTTTCACTGTCTCCTTTATAGGTAAATGGAAAAGTCATTTTTATTGTCTTTGTTTCAGCGTTCTTACTTCCGTACTCTGCTCATGTATGGATTCCACTTCCTGGTGTGGTTCCTTTGTGTCAGAGGAATCAGGGACACACAGTGTGGGTTCAAATTATTAACTCGAGAAGCAGCTTTACGGACGTTTTCATCTCTACACATTGAACGATGGTAGGTTCCTAACTGGAATGTATCTGGTATATCCTGTTATACAGTGTTATGTCAGGTAATGAGAAGCAGGCCTGTATTCTCATAATGAACATCCAGGTTTAAACAGAATTGACACTTTTATATGTAATCTGTTCCTTTATACTTCTACTGGTTGGATATAAAGTTATGAATTCATTTTAATTATTGACAGTATAAATTGGGAAGACTGAAAAATCCTGTGTCCTTAAGCTTTCTTTTCTTTTTTCTTTCCTTTTACAGGAGTTAAGTTCTCTCTCCTGCCTAAAACCAATCTTCTGCATCTCCTTCCACCTTCTAAGAACCTAATCTTGTTTGCTTTCCTCTGTTATACATTTAGCCTTTTCCCCTCAACCATATCTTTCCCATCAGTTTTTAAAACAAGTTTAAATTTCTCTTGCCATTAAAAAAAAATTCTATTGACTCTGCCCCCTCCCAGCATCCCTTCAGCTCTAGCCCTGTATGCTTTCATATCTGACCTTTTCTTGAAAGAGTGGTCTGTATTCACTCTCACCATTTTCTCATTTCCCACTCACTCTTCACCCAACCTTAGTATGAATTTTCTCTCATCCTTACCTTTATGTTGTTAAATTCAGTGGTCAAGTTTTATATGACCATTTATTGTCTTAATTAACCCATCAGCAGTTCTGAATACTTCTGAACTCTCTGTCTTGAAATATGCTGTTTCCTCAGCATATCTTTATCCCCCATCTCTCAATTCTTAACATGTTTAGTGACTAACACTGTCACACAGAAGCTTGAAACCTTGGATTCAGCTCCAACACTTCCCATAGCACTTCAACATATCCAATGCATGATCAAGGCCTGGGGATTTTAGTTTTATGTTCCTCCATTCCTTTTCATGTTCACCACCACTATTGAGTATATCATCATTTCCTATGCTTCATCCTAAGGGATCTTTTCAAAAATTAAAATGATCAACCAAATGCACCCTTTCTGCCTACAATCCTTCAGTGGCTTCCCATGGCCTTGGAAGTAGACTGATAAGCAGTATCAGTATTGATTCCTTAGTTTGGCCCACCTGAGTCTCCACATGCGGAGAATTCTCAATACTCCCCTTCTCAGCTTCTTTAGATCATCTGGCCCTTAGTTTCCAGACTTGATCAGATGCCCCTAATTCTATGCTATCGCAGTACCATAAGCCTTTCTTTGTCGCACATATCATATATATAGTATTTTCCCGTGTAATGTTTATCTCCGCTAAAACATAAGCTGCACAAAAGCTAGAACTCCATCTGATTTTGCTTATTAATATAGTCTGTCTAATATAGTGCCTGGCACATCATAGATACTCAAAAATATTGTTGAAAAAATTAACACTTAGTGTTAGCCATGGGTTCTGTGTGAATTCTGTTCATGGGGACCATGGGGAAAATCTGCATAGTCCAGTAGATGTCCTTTTTGTATTCTCTCAACTTCTGTGCATTTATATTGCAAAGATCTACTATTTCCCTAGATATAGATATTTTATACCACCAAAAATCTTTAGAGAAACTATAGTTGCAGAATTAAAATTATCATTCAAACATGGTTTTTAAAATTTTTAACTAGATTTAAATTTTTAAATCTATATTTGGTCTTCAAATTAAGGTACATGCTTTGTTGTGTTGAAGAATAAAATATACTAATAGTTAATGAACTCTAAAATTAGAATCTAATTTAAGAAGCCACTCAAAGTAAAGCCCTCCCTCTGCATTACATATTTCTCAGTCAGCTGTTACTTCTAGAACTAGGGTCAGAGAACTAGGTACCTTGTAGTTTAAAGGAAGGATTTACAAATGGAAAACATTAGGGTTAGGATTGATAACTTAAAAGTCATGAAGGTTTCCTCATTAGGTTTGTTCTATAGCAGCTTCTGCCAAAAGAAATAAAATATAAGACACAAATGCAAGCCATTTTTGTAATTTTATATTTTCTAGTAATGATGCCCGGATGGTGTACAGGAGACAACTGATTGATGTTTCTTTCTCACATTGATGTTTCTATCTATCTATCTATCTATCTATCTATCTATCTATATAGCTATCTCTTCCTTCCTTTCTCTAAAAAAAATCAATTAAAAAAAGAAAAATGAAATTTATTTTAATAATATACTTAACAAAAATATTTTCATTTCAGTGTGTACTCAGTGTGAAAAAGTATTGAGATGTTTAACATTCATTTCTTTGTATTGTCTTCAAATTACAATACATTTAAATTCAGACTAGCTACATTTCAAGTGTCCAGTAGTCACATGGTGGCTACTGTATTGGACAACATAGTTCCAGGATATTGGGAGATTTTTAGTTACATTTAAAAATTTTGTTTTTCTTCTTTAAATGTTATGCTCATGTGCATTCCTTTTAAATTATTTATTTGCCTTGGTTGGCATAGTACTGACCTGACTTAAAATTTTAGCCTCTCACATTTCTTTATGGTCCAATTATGTTTAATTTGGACCTGTAAAAGAGAACTACCAAATATGCATGTATCACCTTAATTAGCAGTATTCTCTTTATCACTTTTCATCAATAATTGTCATTTAAACATTTCTTTAAATCAAAATCATCTACACTTTTTTAGTCAAGAAAGACTAAAGAAAAGATTTTTTATGTAGTATAAATTGTAGAAATAAAGTTGTGCATCTGTTTATTTCCATACATCACCAGGGACTTGTTTCTTAAAGAATTTATCCTAAAAAATTCATTCAGATTTTTCAAATAAATTTCATTAAAACCCAAGTTGAATTTCTAGGTATTAGAAAACATGTAGCTGAAGTTAAAAGACTAGACATTTCTTTTATTCTGAATTACAGACTTGAGTATAGATAATGTTAAATATCCTATCTAATAAAAGACAAAAAGGGTAATTAACCATACCTCCGCTACGCTTCCTATTGGCTAATCAGGGCAATATGCAAATTAACTGCCAAGAAAGATGGCAGTTAACTGCCAACAAAGATGGCGGTTAATTTGCATACGCACAATGATGGGAGGCGAAAGGGGAAAGACGGAAGAACGGTGATCGGAAACCCAGGCGGCAGGCAAGAGCTGGGGGGCGGGCAAAGGCTGCCTTTGGCCGCCCTGCAGCCGGTGATCGCCATCGGAAAGCCAGGCAGCAGGCCAGGTGACACCCCCTGACCAGGGGTGCCGGCTGCCTACAACCCCATGAGCCCCATGGCGATCGGAGGAAGAAAGAGCCTGCGGCCCATGAGCCCCATGGCGATTGGAGGGAGAGAGAGCCGGGGCGCAGGCCAGGTGGCAACCCCAGACCTCCGGGGGCCAGGTTGCTGGCTGGGCTGCAGCCCCGTGATCCCCATGGCAATCGGAGGGAGAGAGAGCCGGGGCGCAGGCCAGGCGGCACCCAGGCACCCCAGCACCTGACATGCAAAGGTCAGGGATAAATGACTTTTCCCAACCACATCTGCAAATATCCCGGGGAAGGCATCACTGAAGAGTTCACAACTCTCTTACTTGGCAAGGAATCAAAAAGTTGGCAACGGAAACAATCCCTTACATCAAAGTTAAGGTCCCTCTGGGTAAAAAAGAATATATCCAACGTAAAGGAGGGAGCAGGCAAAAATAATAGGTTCTCATGACTTCCACTGAAGATTGAGCATATGACAGACACAAAACGAACATACAAATTAAAACAGACAGTGGACATTCAAATGACCTGAATCAATTGTCACTGTTTGTCCCGATAGCAGCAATGCTTATGTGATAATATAGTTTAACAAACATACAAAACAAGTCACATGATAAGAGAGGTTCAGCTCCTAAAGTAAATTGAATATATTCTTTTAAAATTCTAATGTCCTTCCCTCTGACTTTAATTCTTAATTTTCCAATCAGAAAATTACCCCAGGTGATTCAGTAACATGTAGAACTCCAGTAACCTAACTTATTTAAAAAAACAAACATCCCAACCATTTTTAAAATATTTAAATTGATATTTTAGGGTTAAAATTATAGAAGATATTTAGATCCAAATATGTTTTCTGAATAGAAAATATTTGTTTTTGATTTAAAAAAAATAAACAAAAAAAATATGTAAGTGATACATTTTCCCAAGGAACTCTGACTTAGTACCTTTCCCTCTAACTTTCTTCAAATTAAGTGAATCTATGGAGTTCCCTATACTGCACAAGTTTTAATGAAAGAAAATAAGACTTTCTAAGAACATCAAATACATGTTTTCTTATTTACAAACATATATACACTTCTCTCTCTCTCTCTCTCTCTCTCTCTCTCTCTCTCTCTCTATCTATCTCTCTCTCTCTCTCTCTCTATAAAATATCTTCTTACTGATTGAGAGAGGAAGGGAGAGGGGGAGAGAGAGAAACATCAATGATGAGAGAGAATCATTGATCGGCTGCCTCCTACACACCCCTTACTGGGGATCAGGCCAAAACCTGGGCATGTGGCCTGATCTGGAATCAAACTGTGACTTCCTGGTTCATAGGTCCATGCTAAACCACTGAGTCACACCCGCCCGGCTCAATTCTTATTTATAAATTCATTCCAAGAACATATACAGCTTGAAAATCTTTGGAAGCAGTTTCAAAAAAACAACAACTAGCTTTTAAGTAACAAGAAAAGTTATAGAAGAAAGTTTAAATTAAAAGAAAAAAAGTGTTTTAATTTATTCAAGAGTGGGAACATCCTCCGTGAAAATGTGTACCTTGACTGTGGTTGGCTGGGTGGCCTTATCACACCTGAGGAATTCAAATGCTTTTTACAATGATAAGAAAGAGAGTTTCATCTCATTTCTCTCCCAGGGTAGATATCTGTCAACAGAAGGTGGACATCAATAAAAGGAAGGGCTTGCACAATCAATCCAGAAAGTCAGCAATCTATGAATAATCCAGAACCTAGTATTTATCTCCTCTGCCACACACCCTCCCTCCCAGCCATTGAGCAAGATAATTACTCTCAAGTCAAGCTAAGTGCCCCCCAGTCACAGTGGCCCAATGCTGACATACAAAGCATACAAATAATTCTCACTCTGGCATAAAAGTGACAACTTTCTTGAAAGAAAAGCAGATACTGTAAATTTTTCAATGTCTTCCTGAAACATTTTTTAAAGTAATTTTTACTTCTTTAGAAAAAATGCATACATGGCAAACCATTTGTAATAAAAGGCCCATTCTATAAAATTTTACCTGGTCCTACTCATATCTGCAATCATAATCATATTTACAGACAAATATATCTATACTCATAAAAGAGTAATATGCTAATTAGACTCAGAGACCTTCCAGATGTTCTTCTGGACGAAGCCATGGCGGCAAGGCCGAGGTAGAGGAGGTTAGAGGCCAAGAGGGGAGGGCAGTTGTGGGTGATCAGGCTGGTGGGGGGCGGGGCTGTTGGGGGTAAGCAGACCAGCAGTGGGGCCAGTTGGGGGGCAAGCAGGCCATCAGTGGGGGTCACTTGGAGGTGATCAGGACAGAGGGGGGGCAGTTTGGAGTGAGCAGGTCAGCAGGGGGACAGTTGGGGATAAGCAGGCCGGTGGGGAGGGAAGGTAGAGGCGAGCAGGCCACCAGGGGTCCAGTTTGGGGTGATCAGGCTGGCGGGGGGGTGGCATTTGGGGGCAAGCAGGCCGGCAGCGGGGGGTGGGGGGGGTGGCAGTTGGAGGCAAGCAGGCCGGCAGGCAGAGTGGTTAGAGGCAATCAGGCAGGCAGGCAGGCAGGCATGTGAGCGGTTAGGATCCAGAGTCCTGGATTACGAGAGGGATGTCCAACTGCTGGTTTAGACCCGATCCCTGTAAACTGGCAGGACATTTTTTGAGGGGTCCCAAATTGGAGAGGGTGCAGGCCAGGCTGAGGAACACACCCTCCCCCATGCATGAATTTCATGCATTGGGCTACTAGTTCTATATAATAAAAGCCCAGCGACCATAATGGCAGAATGACCAGAGACCAGAACAACCGCGGCCCCACACCCCAGCCGGCCCCGCCCCGCAGTGGGGACACCCACCCCCATCAGGGGCATGGCCAGCCTGCAACCATCCATGGCCCCTCATCCCGGCCGGCCCCAACTCCCAGTGGGGACCCCCACCCCGATCTGGGGATCCCATCAGGGCAGGCCGGCCAGCCCCCACCCATGCAGTGGGCCTCTCTCCTATATAATGAAAGGGTAATATGCAAATTGACCCTAACGGCGGAATGACCGGAACGACCCCACAACCAGTCACTGTGAGGTACACTGACCACTCAATGGTGAACGGGTAACCGGGGTTGTGTGGTGACAGGGAGCGGGGCCTCTAGTAAATATATATGTATAGAATCTCCATCCTCACATGTACCTCAGCTAAATTCTTTCTATTTAATGTTAAGGTGTAATTTGACCCAATTTATGAGTAAGTTTAAAAATGAATTCTTTTGAAATGTACTTTCTTCTGATAAATACTTTCTATTTTTAATAAATGTTATACATGTTTCTAATTTAAAGTCAGCCCCATAAGGATTATAACCAAAATAAAACAGTTGTCCCTAAAGCCATTTTCCACCATCCCCAATTCATACTCTCTAACTACAGCCACTTTCAACACTATACTGTTTTTTGTAGTATTTGTTTTCATATTCAGAATGGATCTGCATAGCTATGTGTCCATTTTTCAATTTTAGATATTGCTTTTCAAAATAGAAAATTAATGGATACCTATTTAGTTCTCTTAAATTTCTGTGCACCCTCCACACTTATTCTCCCAGTATAGTTTAAAAATAATTTTTGGTTATATCAGTATTGATGTAATTGTTACAGCTATGTAAAGATAATTTACATTTACCTCAGGGAGGGGGCAGTTAGGAGCTGAGAGGAGGTGGTAAAGGGGGGGAATGGGAGATATCTGTAATACTATCAGCAATAAAAAATATATTTTAAAAAACCACAGGGTGCAATATGAATATTACCTTTCTTGTAATACTTTTTGTTTTTCTACAAATAATAACTATTGCCTCAGCCAGGTGACTCAGTTGGAGCATCATCCCATGCACTAAAAAGGTTGCAGATTCAATTCCCAGTCAGGGACATATCTAGGTTGTGGGTTCAATCCCTGGTTGGGGCATGTATGGGAGGCAACTGAATGATGTCTCTCACATTGATATTTCTCTCCCTTTCTCTCAAATCAATAAGCATATCCTCAGGTGAGGATTAAAAAATTATTTAAAAAGATAATAGCTATCTTACATTTTTGATAATTATATTATATTATATTACACTAGAGGCCTGTTGCACGAAAAGATTCGTGCAATAGGCCTTCCCTTCCCCTGGCTGCCAGCACCGGTTTTCCTCCAGCACCCAGGACCCAGGCCTTCGCTCTAGCCGGAGCCACCTTCAGTCTTCACCACTCCGGCCGGAGCCGCCTTCAACCCTTCGCTGCTCCGGCCAGAGCTGCCTTCAGTCTTCGCTCCGCCGCTTCGCACCTACTTATTCAAATTAACCGCCACCTTTGTTGGCGGTTATTTAGCATATCTTGCTGATTAGCCAGTGGGAGGCGTAGCGAAGGTACGGTCAATTACAGTGTTTGTCTATTATTAGATAGGATAATCCGTCAGGAGTACAAATTCTCTTCCTTGGCTGTTACTTTCTAGTTCTCTGGCCTCCTATACAGTTCCTATTCTCCCTCTCCTTTTCCTTGGTTTACACTCTTATTGTAATGGAGCACGTCCTCTATTCAATTCCCTATATTTTGAGAAGGCAACTTTGAGATGTTGCATGGGAAGAGGTATCTTTATTCTCAAATTTACTTACTAGTTAGCTGGAGAAAAAATTAGGTTGGAAATAAGTGTTTTTATGTAATTCAGTTCTGTAGATGATGTGAATCTTGATACGGTAGTATGGTATGTTGTCTCCACATACCCCCATCCCCACCCATCACCTTTGGAAGTATTCAGGAACTTAATATGTCCATTTTTTAAAAGACTTTTTTTACTGGTTTTTAGAGAGGGGAAGAGAGAAACACCTTTGTGGGAGGGAAATGCCATTAGGCTACCTCCTGTATGTCCACTTCTGGGACCCAGCCTGAAACATAGGTATGGGACCTGACCAGGAATCATACCAGTAGCCTTCCAGTGCATGGGACAACACCTAACCAACTGAACCACACCTCCAGGGCTTAACATGGTTATTTTTTTTTTATTTAACTTTATTGTTGAAAGTACAATAGATGTCAGCTTTTTATTGTTATTTTCCCCATTGACCCCCTTCTCTCCAGACCTACCCCTCCCAAGCCTTTGCCACATAATTGTCTATGTCCATGGACTATGCATGTATGCGTATAAGTTCCCCCGTTAATCTTTCCCTCTCCCACATCTCCCACCCCCACCTTCCCTCACAAATTCATCAGTCTGTTCCTGGTTCTATGTCTCTGGATCTATTTTGTTCATCAGTTTATTTTGTTCATTAGATTCCACATGTAAGTGAGATCATGTGGCACATATCTTTCTCTTACTGGCTTATCTGACTTAGCATCATACTCTCCAGGTCTATCCATGCTGTTAGAAATGGTAAGAGTTCCTTTTTTACCACTGCATAGTATTCTATTGTGTAAATGTACCACAGTTTTTTATCCACTCATCTGCTGATGGACACTTGGGCTGTTTCCAAATCTAAGCTATTGTAAATTGTGCTGCTATGAACATAGGGGTGCATATATCCTTTCTGATTGGTGTTTCTGATTTCTTGGGATATATTCCTAGAGGTGGGATCACTGGATCAAATGGGAGTTTCACTTCTAATTTAGTGAGGAAACTCCATACTGTTTTCCATAATGGTTGAATCAGTCTGCATTCCCACCAGCAGTGCACTAGGGGTGTCCTTTTCTACGCACCCTTGCCAACACTTGTGATTTGTTGATGATAGCCATTCTGAT
Source organism: Myotis daubentonii (assembly GCF_963259705.1). Classification (NCBI taxonomy): domain Eukaryota; kingdom Metazoa; phylum Chordata; class Mammalia; order Chiroptera; family Vespertilionidae; genus Myotis; species Myotis daubentonii. The sequence continues at coordinate 116,575,548 of NC_081841.1, forward strand.
AAGTGTGAAGTGAAACCTCATTGTCAGTTTTAATTTGCATCTCTCTGATGATTAGTGACTTTGAGCATTTTTTCATGTCTTCTGTATGTTTGCTTTGGAGAAGTGTCTATTTAGGTCCTATGGATTATTTGTCTTCCTTTTGTTAAGTTATATGAGTTTCTTACATATTTTGGAAATTAACCCCTTATCGGATGTATCCTTGACAAATATGTCCTACTATGCAGTGGGTTCTGTTTTCATTTTGTTGATGGTTTCTTTTGTTGTACAGAGCTTTTTCTTTTGATGTAGTCTCATTCGCGTAATTTCTCTATAGTTTCCTTTGCCGTAAGAGATGTATCCATAAAAAAATTGCTACGAGAGATGTCGGAAATTTTTTTGCCTATGGTTTCTTATAAGATGTTTAGGGTTTCATGACTTACATTTAGGTCTTTTATCTATTTTGGTTTATTCTTCTGTATGTTGTAAATTAGTGGTCTAGTTTCATTTTTTTACATGTACTAGTACCTGTTCAGCTTTACCAACACCAATTATTGAAGAGACTGTCTTGACTCCATTCTATGCTCTTGCCTCCTTAGTCAAATATTAATTGAGCATAATGGATTGGGTTGATTTCTGGGGTCTCTGTTTTGTTCCATTGATCTATATGCCTGTTCTTGTGCCAATACCAGGTTATTGTGATTACAGAGGCTTTATAGTATAAATTGATATCTGGTATTGTGATTTCTCCAACTTTGTTCTTCTTTCTCAAGATTGCTGCACCTATATGGGGTCTTTCTCGTTCCATATAAGTTTTTGGAGTATTTGTTCTAGATCTGTGAAATATTCTGTTGGAATTTTAATAGGGATTACATTGAATCTACAAGTTGCTTTGGGTAGTATGGACATTTTAATGATGTTGATTCTACCAGTCCATGCATACAGTATTTTCTTCTACTTGTCCTGTAAGTTTTCTAACTACAGGTCTTTTATCTCCTTAAGTTTACTTCTATATAGCTTAATTTTTTGTTGCCATGGTAAATGTCAGTATTTTTTAGTTTCTTTTTCTGTGAGTTCGTTATCCTGTCTAATAATAGAGAAACATGGTAATTAACCGTAACTTCACTACCCTTCCCATTGGCTAATCAGCAAGATATGCAAATTAACTGCCAGCCAAGATGGCGGCTGACAGCCAGGCAGATGAAGCGAACATGAGGCTTGCTTGCTCCAGTGACAGAGGAAGCCAAGGTTCCCCGCCTGCCGCAGCCCAGCTCTGAGCTCCAGATGCAACAATGTTGCAATTATAGAACCTGAACAAACCCCACGAACCTGCTTTCAGCCAGCGGGGCGTCAGAGCTTAGAGCGGCCAGTGATGGCAACAGAGTTTCAATTATAGAATCTAAACAAACCCAGATACCTGCTTTCAACCGGCAACGGCCTCAGAGCTGGAGCCGGCTCTCAGCTCCAGTGACAGCCATAGAAGGTAAATAAATCCCAGAATTAAAAAAAAAAAAAGGAGAGGCTGGGAGCTTCAGTCGCCCACCAGCTTGAAAACAGCCCTCAGCCCCTCACCCAGACTGGCCAGGCACCCCAGTGGGGACCCCCACCCGGAAGGGGGTATGACCAGCTGCAAACAGCCATCATCCCATCATCCAGGCTGGCCAGGCACCCCAGTGGGGACCCCATCCTGAAGGGGGTGTGACCAGTTGCAAACAGCCATCATCTCCTCATCCAGGCTGGCCAGGTACCCAAGTGGAACTTCCACCCTGATCCGGGACACCCTTCAGGGCAAACCAGCCGGCCCCCACCCATGCACCAGGCCTCTATCCTATATAGTAAACGGGTAATATGCAAATTAACCCTAACAGCAGAACGACTGGGAATGACTGATCACTATGACACAAACTGACCATCAGGGGGCAGACACTCAATGCAGAAGCTGCCCTCTGGTGGTCAGGGCGCTCTCACATGGGAGGAGCTCTGCTCAGCCACAAGCCAGGCTGATGGCTGCCAGTACATCGGTGGTGGTGGGAGCCTCTCCTGCCTCCTCAGCAGCGATAAGGATGTCCGACTGCAGTTTAGGCCTGCTCGCCGCTGGCAAGTGGACATCCCCCAAGGGCTGCCGGGCTGCCAGAGGGATGTCTGATTGCCATCTTAGGCCCAATCCCCTGGGGAGTAGGCCTAAGCCAGCAGGTGGTCATCCCCTGAGGGGTTCCAGACTGCGAGAGGGCACAGGCCGGGCTGAGGAACCCCCCAACCCCCCCCACCAAGTGCACAAATTTTTGTGCACCGGGCCTCTAGTCTATAATAATAAAAGCATAATATGCTAATTAGACTGGACAGCCAAACGATCTTCTGGACATCATTCAGACGTCCTTCTGGATGAAGCTGTGTCGGCGGGGACTAAGGCAGTTGCGGTTAGGGGCGGTCAGGCAGGCAGGCAGAGACGGTTATGGGTGATGAGGCAAGCAGGTGAGCAGTTAGGGGCAATGAGGCAGACAGGCAGAGTGGTTAGGGGCGATCTGGCATGCAGGCAGGTCAGCAATTAGGAGCCAGCAATTCCAGATTGTGAGAGGGTGCAGGCCAGACTGAGGGAATCTCCTACCCCTCACCCCCTGTGCATGAATTTTTTGCACCTGGCCTCTACTTAGTGTATAAAAGTGCCATCGATTTCTGAGTGTTAATTTTGTATCATGCTACATTGCCAAAATCTTTTATTAAATCTAGTAGTTTTTTGTGGAATCCTTAGGGTTTTCTATATATAATATCTCATCATCTGCAACTAATGACAGTTTTACTTTCTCCTCTCCAATTTGGAAGGCTTTATTTCTTCTTCTCTAATAACAGGCTAGTACTTCCACTACTATATTGAGTAATAGTGAAAGCAGACATCCCTGTCTTATTCCTATTCTTAGGGGAAATGGTTTTAGTTTTTGCTCATTGAGTATCATGTTGGCTGTAGGTTTGTTATATGGCCTTTATTATGTTGAGTTATGATCCCTATATTTCCATTTGCTGAGAGTTTTTGTCAAAAAAGATTGTTGGATTTTGTCAAATGCTTTTTCTGCATCAATTGATATGATTATGTGGTTTTTGTTTTCCAAGTTTTTTATGTGATGTATCACATTTATTGATTTGAGAATACGATACCAGCCTTGCATCCCCAGAAAAATCCCACTTGGTCATGGTGTATGATCTTGTCAATGTATTCCTGGATTTGATTTGCTAATATTTTGTTGAGAATTTTAGCCTCTATGTTCATGAGGGATATTGGCCTGTAATTCTTTTTCTTTGTGGTGTTTTTGTCCGGTTTTGGAATTAAGCTAATGATATTCTCGTAAAAAAGAGCTTGGAAGTGTTCCTTCCTCTTGGATTTTTTGATAATAGTTTGAGGAGGCTAGATGTTAGTTCTTTTAATGTTTGGTAAAAGTCCCCTTGAAGCCATCTGGATTGGGGCTTTTGTTTACTGGGAGGTTTTTTAAAATTATTATTACTGCTTCAATTTCATCAGTAGTTATGGGCCTATTCAAGTATTGTGATTGTTCCTGATTGACTTTTAGACGATTTTATTTTTCTTGGATTATGTTCATTTTGCCCAGGTTGACCAACTTGTTGTTATATAGTTGTTCATAGTATTTTTTTTCCACAATCCTTTGTATTTCTGTGGGGTCAGTTGTTACTTCACCTCTTTCATTTCTGATTTTATTTGGGTCCTCTTTTTGTTTCTTGATGAGTCTGACTAACAGTTCATCAATCTTATTTATCTTTTCAGAGAACCAGCTCTTGGTTTCATTGATTTTTTTGTTTTATTAATTCTTCTTGTTCTTGGAGGTTGGCCTGTAGGGCTATTAACTTCCCTTTCAGGACTGCTTTTGCTGTGTTCCAGAGACTTGGGGTTGTTTTGTGATCATTTTCCTTTGTTTCCAGGAAGTTTTTTGTTTGTTTGTCTTGATTTGTTTTTTAATTAAATCTTTATTGTTCAGGTTATTACATTTGTTCCTCTTTTTTCCCCCATAGCTCCCCTCCACCCGGTTCCCACCCCACCCTCCACCCTCACCCCGCCCCCCAAATGTCGTCATCCATAGGTGCACGATTTTTGTCCAGTCTCTTCCCGCATTCCCCACACCCCTTTCCCCCCCAAAAATAGTCAGTCCATTCCCTTTCTATGCCCCTGATTCTGTTATAATCACCAGTTCATTCTGTTCATCATATTATTTATTCACTTGATTTTTAGATTCACTTGTTGATAGATGCATGTTTGTTCATAATTTGTATCTTTACCTTTTTCTTCTTCTTCCTCTTCTTAAAGGATACCTTTCAGCATTTCATATAATACTGGTTTGGTGGTCATGAACTCCTTTAGCTTTTCCTTATCTGTAAGGCTCTTTATCTGACCTTCAATTCTGAATGATAGCTATGCTGAATAAAGTAATCTTGGTTGTAGGTTCTTGCTGTTCATCACTTTGAATATTTCTTGCTACTCCCTTTTTGCCTGCAAAGTTTCTGTTGAGAAATCAGCTGACAGTTGTATGGGTATTCCCTTGTAGGTAACTGAGTTTCTTTCTCTTGCTGCTTTTAAGATTCTCTCTTTGTCTTTTGTTCTTGGCATTTTAATTATGATGTGTCTTGGTGTGGTCCTCTTTGGATTCCTTTTGTTTGGGGTTCTCTGCACTTCCTGGACTTGTAAGTCTATTTCTTTCACCAGGTAGGGGAAGTTTTCTGTCACTATTTCTTCAAATAGGTTTTCAATATCTTGCTCTCTCTCATCTTCTGGCACCCCTATAATTCGGATGTTGGTACGCTTGAAGCTGTCCCAGAGGCTCCTTACACTATCTTTGTATTTTTGGATTCGTTTTTCATTTTGCTTTTCCGGTTGGGTGTTGTTGTTTTTTTGCTTCTTCGTATTTCAAATCTTTGACTTGATTCTTGCGATCCTCTAGTCTGCTGTGGAACTCTGCATAATATCTTTTATTTCAGTCAGTGTATGCTTAATTTCTAGTTGATCCTTTATCATAACCTCGAGGGTCTCACTAGACTTCTTGAAGGTCTCACTACATTTATCAGCAGTTTCTAGAAAGTTCTTGAAAAACCTTAAAAGTGTGGTTTTGAACTCTACGTCCAGTCGTTTTCTTTCCTCCATTTCTGTCATTTGTGACCTGTTTCTTTGTCTCCGCATTTTTTATGCTTCCCTGTGTTGGTAGAGTGGCTTTGTGTGCTAGGTATCCTATAGGGCCCAGTGGCTCAGCCTCCCCAATTACCTGAGGTGGACACTCTTAGTGCACCCCTTTCTGGGCTTTGTGCACAGTCTTGTTGTAGTTAAGCCTTGATTGCTGTTGGTATCACTGGGAGGAATTGACCTCCAGGCCAATTGACTGTGAGAATCAGCTGTGTCTATGGTGGGAGAACTTCTGTGCTGAAGACACCATTATGAGGCAAGACTTGCTTCAGTGGGGCTTTGGTGCTCACTGAGTCTGCCCCCTGAGCGTATCCCTTATGGATCTGAGGAGTTGTAATTTGATGGTCCCACTCTGTCCACTGGGTACACTGGCTCTTGGATCTAAGGAGGTGCTAATTTAGCCTCTGCCTGAGGCTACCCAGCAGGAGCTACGAAGAGATCTGCAGATTCCCCTTCCTTGTTTGGGGTTTGGAGGTGCCCAGATGATGCCCAGCTGTGAAGCAATGCAAGGTGATGTGGGGCCTTGGGCCTTCTCTTGGAAGTTCTGGGTCTGTCTGGCCCAGCTGCAGTTTGTTAGGTAATTTTCAGATTGCAAAGGGCCAGGGCATTCATATGCAAAAGCCTCTGCCGCAGCTTGGATGGGGCACGGTCTCAGAGAATCAACAGGGCGGAGGAAGCAGCTACGGCTGATCCTCAGCCCTGCCCTAAGGGGCCCTGGGTCTCAGTGTCCCAGTAATTGGTGCAAGCACCTCTGAGAGGAAGCCGCCCTTGAGTTCCAACCGATGTCAGACAGTCCAGTTTCTCCCTGTATGAATCTGGGTCCCCAGAGACTCACCCGGAACTGGAGTTCAGAGCAGTCAGGGGCTTGTGACTCCCTCCCGATTCAAAAAGACAGCCGCATCCTCAGTCGCCAGCCTCTGCCGCGTGCGCCTCCGTACCTCTGCATTTTTCTTCCGCACCTCCTCTGAGTCTGTGTGCTTTTCTCTTTCCTTCTAGTTGTAGAATTTCCACTCAGCCAGCCTTCCTGTGGTTCTGGATGATGTCCGTTTTGTCTTTTAGTTGTATTTTTTAATTTGTTGTGGGAGGCAGCAATTTCCGGTGTTTACCTATGCTGCCATCTTGGTTTCTCCCCTCCAGGAAGTTTTTGATTTCTGTCTTGATCTCTTTGGTAATCCCTTCATTGTTTAATAACATGCTATTTCACCACCATGTGTTTGACTATTTCTGAGTGCTTTTATTTTAGTTGGTTTCTAATTTCTTGCCATTATGATCTATGAAGATGCTTGATATGATTTCAGTCTTCTTAAACTTATAAAGACTCCTTTGTTTCCTAACATGTGGTCTGTCTTTGAAAATGTCCCATGTGCACTTGAGTAGAATGTATGTTCTGTAGCTTTGGAATGAAATGTTCTGAAAATGTAATTTCTTCTCGTCTAGTGTGTTGTTTTGGATTGCTGTTTCCTTGTTGATTATTTGTCTAGAACATCCATCTAGCGATGTAAATGCATTGTTGATGTCCTCTACTGTGATTGAATTGCTGTCCATCTCTCCTTTCAAATCCTCCAGAAGTTTTTTTATATATTTGTATTTGGTGCTGTATTGATTTCTTTAGTATTGTAAAGTGGACTTCATTGTCTCTTGTTATGGCCATCACTTTGATGTCTATTTTGTCAGACATTATTGTTACTAGCCCAACTTTTTTTTTTTTCAATTTCATTTGCCTGGAAAATTTTTCCATCCCTTCACTTTCATTCTCTGTGAGTCTTTTGATCTGAGGTTAGACAGCTTAGGCTCATTTTTTCTTACCCATTCAGCTACTCTGTACCTTTTGAATGGAGCATTTATGCCATTTACATTTAAGGTTATTATTGATAGGTACTTATTTGTTGCCATTCTTACTCTTTATGCCTATGTTCTTCTCTTTCTTCTTAAACCATTTCCTTTAGCATGTACTGCAGTGCTGGTTTGGTGGGAATAAACCCTTTTAGACTTGTTTTGTCTGCGAAGCCTCTTTATTTCACCTTCAATTTTGAATGATAGCCTTGCTGATTAGATTAGTCTGGGTTCATTCCCTTGGTTTTCATTACTTGCTATACTTCATGCTACTCCCTTCTGGCCTGAAGTGTTTCTATTGAGAAATCAGCTGACAGTCTAATGGGAGCTCCCTTGTAGATAACTTTCTGTCTCTCTCTTACAGACTTTAAGATTCTTTGTCTTTAATGTTTGCCATTTTAATTATTATGTGTCTAGGTGTGAGTCTTTTGAGGTTCATCTTGGCTGGGACTCTCTGTGTTTCCTGAACTTGGGTGAGTTTTTCCTTTACTAGGTTAAGGAAATTTTCTGCCATTGTTTCTCTAGTTTCTGTATTAGTTGCTTGGATTCTTCTCTTTCTGGTACTCATATAATGAGAATGTTGTTTCATTTCATGCTATCTCACAGCTTCCTTAAACGCTCATCCTGCTTTTTAATTTTTTTTCCCACTTGCTGCTCTGAATGTGTTTTTTTTCAACCCTAACTCCTAATTCATGGGTTTGGTCCTCAACTTCTTCTAGTCTACTGTTGAATCCTTCCAGGGTGTTCCCTATTTCAGCTATTGTTCCTCATTTCCAATTGATTCTTATTTATTCTTCCAAACTCTGTTTTCATATTGGTGTAGCTCTCAATAAATTCCATAAATATTCTCCTTAATTTCCTTATAATTCTCATTACCTTGCTGGTACTTCTCACTGAATTATTTGAGCACCCTTATTGCATTACTCTGAATTCTTTAACATATTGCTTGCCTCCATTTCATTTAATTACTTTTCTGGCTACTCCTCCTTTTCTTTCATTTGGGGTTGTTTCTTTGTCTCCCCATTTTGCTGCTCTTTTGTTTCTGTTTCTATGTAGTAGATCAAACTGCTATGCCTCCCAGACTTTGTGAGGTGGTCTTATGTAGTAAGTGTTTTGTGGGACCCAGTGGTGCAATTTCTTAGATCTCCTGAGCTGGTTGCTTTAGGAAAGTCTCTTGCTTGAGTTATTTGGGTTCTCCTGTTGTAATTGTGTCTTGAATGTCATTGTTCTGTTTGTGGATGGAATCTCCTCTCAGGCTGGCTGACTATGTGGTTCACCCCTGACCATGTGAAGGGAGCAGTTGTGGAGGTGTGGTCTCCAGGTGTTTTCTCTCCTCTCTTGATATAAATGTCCTCCTCAGCTGGAATTCAGTTGGTAATTCTAGGTGAATGTTCTCCAATTTAGTTATATTTCCAGTCTGGCCCTGGGAGGAGGTACATGACAGGTCTGCCTATTCAGCCGCCATAATATTCAAAGTATTTCCTTCTTTCATGAGTGTCACAATTTTAGTTTACAGGAGTTTTACATAGTTCTTTTACAAACACACAGAACACTTTTATAGATTATTTTATCCTCTCAAGTAGATATTTTACTATGATAAGAAAAAGATTAAGTGTTTTAAAAAATTGTTTTCACCGTAGCTTGTTTGGCTCAGTGAATAGAACATCGGCCTGTGGACTGAAGGGTCCTGGTTTTGATTCCAGTCAAGGGTACATGCCCAGATTGCAAGCCCAATCCCCTTTGGGAGAGGAGGTGGCATGTGGGAGGCAGCCGATCAATGATTCTCTCTCATCACTGATGTTTCTCTCTCTCCCTCTCCCTTCTCTGAAATCAATAAAAACATATTTTTTAAAATTGTTTTCATATTGAATTATCCAAATATTTGGGATTTAAACTAGTTGCATATTGGATGGTGGTGTTAGTATTGTCAAGAAAAAAAACTCAAAATTCTGGTTGTCTGGGATCAGGGAAATCAGATAGAAGTGGGTTTTGAGCACTGGAAGTTTTTTTTTGTTTGTTTTTGTGTGTGTTTTTTTTTATTAGTTAAGGTATTACAAATGTGTCCTCATCCCCCCCCATTAACCCCCAACCTCCCCCCCACACACAAACTCATGCTCCCATCCCCCTGTTGTCCATGTCCATTGGTTTGGCTTATATACATGTATACAAGTCCTTCGTTTGATATCTTCCCCTTACCCCCACCCTCCCCTACTTTCCTTCTGGGGATTGATAACCTGATCGCTGTTTCTCAGTCTTTGGGTCTGTCCCTTTTCATCAGTCTAGGTTGTTCTCTATAATCCACAAATGAGTGAGATCATGTGGTATTTATCTTTCTCTGACTGGCTTATTTCACTTAGCATAATGCTCTCCAGTTCCATCCATGCTGTTGCAAAGGCAAGAGTTCCTTTTTTTTTACCGCAGCATAGTATTCCATTGTGTATATGTACCACAGTTTTCTAATCCACTCATCTGCTGATGGGCACCTAGGCTGTTTCCAAATCTTAGCTATGGTGAATTGTGCTGCTATGAACATAGGGGTGCATATATCCTTTTTGATTGGCGTTTCTGGTTTCTTGGAGCACTGGAAGTTTGAAGTGTGTTCCATGCAGTCTGGAAAGTAGGGTCATAATGACTCAAGGATGAACATCTATGCTGTAGAGACAGTTAAAAGAGTGTGGAGAAGTATAGCACAGGTAGGCATGCTTCTCTTTTTTATCTTAGTGCCAGTGAAAGGAAGCATATGGTTGAGAGAAATTTTTAAGTAGATTTCAGAAAAACTGAGTCAGGATTCAAAAACTGTAAGAACAGATTTTACCTATACCAAGGGGCTGATTGAAGAGGAGCTTTAAGAAAGAACCTATCTCATGAATAGAAGGAAGGATAAACTGGGAATTCAGACAAGAGATGATTTTAACATTGTATGTAAAAACAAGACTATATTTAATTCCTATGCATGTATTTAATTATATGCAAAGGGCATTCAGTTTATACTGGCTTTTCACTTTTCGTAATAATTGATACTGTTATTGTCCAGGATGGCCTGGGGAAGGGAAAAAGAAAAGACAGACCCTAAGGACCCTGTATTTAGTAAAGAAACCTTGATCCTTTGGTAGGAGAATTGTGTAATCAAGCAACTCTAAAGTCATTGAGAACATTCTGTCCAAAAGCTTCTCGGAGTTCTGTTTTATTAGCTCTCTAAATCAGTTGAAAATGCTCTCGATTCTGTACCTTGAGTTAGTTAAAACTGGGACTGAAAACCATCAGTCATGACTTTCCAAAATTAAATGTTTTCTTAGGGCCAACAGGCTGTTTCTATCTCTGGGAGTTTTGGAGTTGTGGTAGAGATATTTCTCATTTAAGTGTTAAACAATGACACCAAATTATTTTATTTGCCTTAAAGCTCCTGAACTGCTTAGCTTTTATTTGATCTATGTCAATCCAACCATCAGTTTGATGATAGAAGCTTTACATCTGCCATGCAAGTTTTTTTAAAACATGCCAAGATAGAGATTTAGTTACACTCTTTTTAAAAATAAATACCAATATATTTTGTATTTCAGGGCATTTGATGTAGAACTGCTTTACATAGCACAGTTCTTTAAAATTCCAATAGCAGAAATTGCTGTCAATTGGACTGAAATTGAAGGTGAGTACTATATATTTAACTGATCTTAAGAGGGGTGGGGGAAACATGAGAAAATACAGTTGCCCAGTAAAGTCAGCTGGCTCTAATGTTCCTCCTTCCTCCATCAGGGCCTCCTCAGCTGTCTTAACTCTGCGCAGCAGTTCCACAGAGCACACTGCCTATTGCCTTACTGCTTTCTGTGTTTTTTCAGTCTTGGGGTCTTTGGTAGGCCTACCGTCCTACCCAAGAAATTCAGTAAAACTAGCAACAAAAGACAAGATCTGAGGTTAGAAGCGAGGTGTTGTTTTTTTTTCTTTTTCTTTCTTGTTTTTTTTTTTTTTTTTTTTTTTTTTGACTACAGAAATTTATTTTTCACAGTTCTGGAGGCTAGGAAGTTTGAAACCAAGGTCTGGCAAGAAAGGTTTCACTCTGAGGCCTCTCTTCTTCTTCTTCTTCTTCTTTTTTTTTTTTTAATATATTTTATTGATTTTTTACAGAGAGGAAGGGAGAGGGATAGAGAGAAACATCGATGAGAGAGAAACATCGATGAGAGAGAAACATCGATCAGCTGCCTCCTGCACACTCCCTACTGGGTATGTGCCTGCAACCAAGGTACATGCCCTTGACCGGAATTGAACCTGGGACCTTTCAGTCCGCAGGCTGACGCTCTATCCACTGAGCCAAACCGGTTAGGGCTGAGGCCTCTCTTCTTGACTTGTAGGCAGCTGCCATCTTGCTGTGCTCACATGATTTATTTCTTGTGCACACACAGGGAGCTTGATTGTCTTTTGAGATAAACTATTATTTTTATCACCATTTTTTTAGTATTGTATTATGTCATCACTCAGTGATGGCCATATTGCAGGGCCATCTGAAATTTTCTCTTTAGATCAGTGATGGCGAACCTATGACACGCGTGTCAGAAGTGACATGCAAACTAATTTTTTTGGTTGATTTTTCTTTGTTAAATGGAATTTAAATATGTAAAATAAATATCAAAAATATAAATCTTTGTTTTACTATGGTTGCAAATATCAAAAAAGTTCTATATGTGACACGGCACCAGAGTTAAGTTAGGGTTTTTCAAAATGCTAACACGCCGAGCTCAAAAAGTTCGCCATCACTGCTTTAGATCCTCCCAAATTTCAGTTCACTTCAGGATGTTTAGATTTTCCTGTTTTTCACAGAAAATACTTTAACATTGAAGATGTTTAATTCTTATGTCCATCACTTATAAATAAGGTGGGTGTGTTCATTAACTTGATTTTGGTAATCATTTCACAATATATATATGTATGAAATTATTACATGGTACACTTTAAATATATTTCCATTTTATTTGTCAGTTACACCTCAGTAAAGCTAGGAAAAAATAAAGAGAAAGAAGCCAGAGCACTTGGCCTTAAATCTGAAAATTGTCAGTTTTATTAGTATTGTGATTGATCTTGGCCATGTCACCTTACCACCCAGTATCCATGACCTAATCTGTAAAATTGCAGGGGTGACAGGGAGGCTCTATTCCTGATGTACTAAAAAGACAGTGAAATCAAGAAATGTAAAATATTAAAACATGCTCAGATGTGTATTTTATATAATTAGCTGGGCTTGGCACATTGCCATTTGGATATTACAGGACAAGAAGATGGCCTAGCTAGGGTGGCATTTATTTTAGCTGATTTTAGCCTTTGGTAGAATTAGGACAAAAATTAGGTTTTTGTCTTAGATTTCATATTGCAGATTATTAATCTAGACTTGTATTATTCGTGGAGGTATACTTGATTCTCTGTAGTACATATGAGCCTGAAAAATGGTGTTTAAAACATGAAAATTTCTCCCCCCAAAATCACTTTTAAATGAACAGATGGACATAAGTGTTTAACATACATGCATAATATAAATAAAATTAAGGTGCCTAGAAGCTCCCAAAAGTCATGTAGACTGACTTCTAAAATATAATTGTAAATGTATATATTTTTTGAGTTTAAATCAATTTATTTTTAATTGTTATTTAATCGCAGGTTCTAAATTAGTTCCATTTTGGAGCTGGCTACAAATGGGCAAGGACCTACTTTTTATACGACTCCGATATTTGACTGGTGCCTGGAGGCTTGAAGGAACCAGGAAAATGAATTAGGTTATTTCCTATTTTTTATTGTATTATGTATTATTGTAACATTATTTCATTTGAATTAAAATTTTAAATAAAGCTGAGATAAGCCTATGCCATTGTCTGCCTTTTGGTAATTTTCAAGAATTCACTGCCATAAGTAAAAATTTTTATACATCTTTTGGACCAAAACAAATTTTAAGGTATTTGTAACAAAAGTCAGATTTTCTTTTGCTTTAGCAATTCTGTTTATTTAGATTATCACTATGAGTCTGAGAAATATAATTTTTAAGCAAGACAGAAGCAGTTATTTCTGCTCTAAGGTACCTTGCATAATTCTCACAAACAAATATAAACCACAACCATGTAACGGTGTTTAGAGATTCAAAAATAAAGTTAACCGCTCTGGCCAGGTGGCTCAGTTGGTTGAAGCATGGTCCCATGCACCAAAAAAGTTTGCTGGTTTGATTCCCAGTCAGGGCACCTATCTAGGTTGCAGGTTTGATGCCTGATTGGGGTGCATACAGTAGGCAACCAGTCGATGTTTCTCACATTAATGTTTTTCTCTCTTTTTCTTCTTTCCTCTCTAAAATCAATAACAACATATCCTCAGGTGAGGATTTAAAACAATAACAAAATAAAGTTAATATATATTTATTTTGTTTTTTAAAGGCATGGAAATATGTGATTTATTTTTTAAATCATTATTTTTCAATTACAGTTGATATACAAAATTATATTAGTTTCAGGTACACACATTAGACAACTTACTGAGTGATCATCCAATAAATCTCATCCCATCTAACACCATACATAGTCATTAGAATATTATTGATTCTATTCCCTATGCTATACTTTATATCCCCATGACTATTCTGTAACAACTAATTTGTACCTTTTAATCCCTTTTTCATCCATCCTCCCTAACTCCTCCCATCTGGCAACCTTCGAAATGTTCTTTGTATCTACAAGTCTGTTTCTATTCTGCTTCATTTGTTTTGTTTTGTTTTGTTTTAGATTAAAGTGTTGATAGATATGTACTGTCATTTTACTGTTCATATTTTTCTGTCTATATTTTCTTTTATTATTGTCATTTTTATCCTTTTTTCTTCTTCTTTCATAATACCCTTTAACATTTCATGTAATACTGGTTTGGTGATGACGACCTTTACTTTTTAATTGTCTGGAAAGCTCTTTATATATTGTTCAATTCTAAATGATAGCTTTGCTGGGTAGAGAAATCTTGGTTGTAGGTTCTTGCTTTCATAACTGAATATTTCTTGCCACTCCCTTCTGGCCTGCAAAGTTTCTATTGAGAAATCAGCTGACAGTCTTATGGGAGGACTCCCTTGTAGGTAAGTAACTGCTTTTGTCTTGCTGCTTTTAAGATTCTGTGTCTTTAACCTTTTGTATTTTAATTATGATGTGTCTTGGTGTAGGCCTCTTTGGGCTCATCTTATTTGGGGCTCTCTTTACTTCCTGGATTTGTATGTCTGTTTTTTCTTACTAGATTAGGGGAGTTTTCTGTCATTTTTTCAAAAGGGTTTTTAATTTCTTGTTCTCTCTCTTCTCCTTTCAGCACTCCCATAATGCAAATGTTGGTACCTTTGAAGTTGTTCTATAGCACTGGTTCTCAACCTTCCTAATGCCACGACCCTTTAATACAGTTCCTCATGTTGTGGTGACCCCCAACCATAAAATTATTTTCGTTGCTACTTCATAACTGTAATTTTGCTACTGTTATGAATCGTAATGTAAATATCTGACATGCAGGATGTATTTTCATTGTTACAAATTGAACATAATTAAACCATAGTGATTAATCACAAAAGCAATATGTAATTATATATGTGTTTTCCGATGGACTTAGGCGATCCCTGTGAAAGGGTCGTTTGACCCCCAAAGGGGTCGTGACCCACAGGTTGAGAACCGCTGTTCTAGAGGCTTATACACTATCCTCATTATGGGGTGGGGTGGGGAGGGGGAGAGAAGGGGGCTTTTTTTTTTTTTTTGCTGTTCTGATTGGGTTTTTTGATTCCTTATATTCCAAATGGCTGATTTGATTCTCCACTTTATTTACTGTTGATTCCCTCTGAGTTATCTTCATTTCAGTTAGCATATCCATCATTTTTGACTGCTTCTTTTTTATGATTTCCATGTCCCTTTTTATGCTTTTGAAGCTCTCACTGATTTCATTGAGCATCCTTATAACCCAGCGGTTCTCAGCCTGTGGGTCGAACGACCCTTTCACAGAGGTTGCCTAAACACATATATAATTACATATTGTTTTGTGATGAATCACTATGCTTTAATTATGTTCAATTTGTAACCATGAAATTGGGGGTCACCACAACATGAGGAACTGTTTTAAAGGGTTGCGACATTAGGAAGGTTGAGAACCACTGTTACAACCAGTGTCTTGAACTCTGCATCTAGTAGATTACTTGTCTCCATTTTGTTTAATTCTTTTTCTGGAGTTCTGTTCTTTCATTTGGGACAGAACAGAACTTTCATTTTATTTCCTTTTTTTTCTTCTTTATTTTTTAAATCTTCATTGTTCAGATTATTACATTTGTTCCTCTTTTTTCCCCCCATAACTCCCCTCCTCCCAGTTCCCACCCCACCCTCCACCCTCAATCCCCACCCACTGCCCCCATCCATAGGTGCACGATTTTTGTCCAGTCTCTTCCCACATCTCCCACCCCCCTTTCCCCCCCAAGAATAGTCAGTCCATTCCCTTTCTATGTCCCTGATTCTATTATGATCACCAGATTATTTATTCACTTGATTCTTAGATTCACTTGTTGATAGATGCATGTTTGTCGTTCATAATTTCTATCTTTACCTTTTTCTTCTTCTTCCTCTTCTTAAAGGATACCTTTCAGCATTTCATATAATACTGGTTTGGTGGTGATGAACTCCTTTAGCTTTTCCTTATCTGTGAAGCTCTTTATCTGACCTTCTATTCTGAATGATAGCTTTGCTGGATAAAGTAATCTTGGTTGTAGGTTCTTGGCATTCATCACTTTGAATATTTCTTGCCACTCCCTTCTGGCCTGCAAAGTTTCTGTTGAGAAATCAGCTGACAGTCGTATGGGTATTCCCTTGTAGGTAACTGAGTTTCTTTCTCTTGCTGCTTTTAAGATTCTCTCTTTGTCTTTTGCTCTTGGCATTTTAATTATGATGTGTCTTGGTGTGGTCCTCTTTGGATTCCTTTTGTTTGGGGTTCTCTGCGCTTCTTGGACCTGTAAGTCTATTTCTTTCACCAGGTGGGGGAAGTTTTCTGTCATTATTTCTTCAAATAGATTTTCAGTATCTTGCTCTCTCTCATCTTCTGGCACCCCTATAATTCTGATGTTGGTACGCTTGAAGCTGTCCCAGAGGCTCCTTACACTATCTTCGTATTTTCGGATTCTTTTTTCATTTTGCTTTTCCGGTTGGGTGTTTTTTCTTCTTCACATTTCAAATCTTTGACTTGATTCTTGCGCTCCTCTGGTCTGCTGTTGGGAGTGTGTATAATATTCTTTATTTCAGTCAGTGTATGCTTAGTTTCTAGTTGGTCCTTTATCACAACATCGAGGGTCTCATTAGATTTCTTGAGGATCACACTATATTTATCGGCGGTCTCACCAGTCTTTTCGAGGGCCCTATTAAATTTATCAGCGGCTTCTAGACAGCTCTTGAGTGACCTTAAAAGTGTGGTTTTGAACTCTATATCCAGCATTTTGCTTTCCGCCATTTCTGTCATATGTGTCCTGTTTCTTTGTCTCCACATTTTTTATGCTTTCTTGGTGCACCCCCTAGTGGTCTTTGTGCACAATCTTGTTGTAGTTAAGCCTTGATGTAGGTAACACTGGGGGGATTTGACCTCCAGGCCAACTGGCTGTGAAAATCAGCTGTGTCTGCAGTGAGAGAACTTCTGTCCTCTAGGGAGGTGCTAATCTAGCCTTTGCCTGAGGCTATCCAGCAAATGCCTCTGTGCAAGGCTTGGGCAGGGCGGGTCCCAGGGGATCAATAGGGCCGGTGGAGCAAGCAGTTATGGCTGCTCTCAGTCTCGTCCCCAGAGGCTCTGCCTCTCAGTGTCCCAGCAACCGCTGCAAGTACCTCGGAGAGACAGCTGCGCTCGAGTTCTGACCAATGCCAGACAGTCCCACTTCTCCCGTATGAGTCTGGGTCCCCAGAGACTCGCCCAGAACTGGAGCTCAGAGCCTGAGACTCCCTCCCGATTGAAACAGACAACCGCGCCCTCATCCGCCCGCCTGCTCCGCATGCACTTCCGCACCTTTTTATTTTTCTTCAGAACTGCGCCTCCTCTGAGTCTCGGTATGCTTTTCTCTTTCCTTCTAGTTGTAGAATTTCCCCTCAGCCAGCCTTCCTGTGGTTCTGGGTGATGTCCTTTCTGTCTTTTAGTTGTATTTTTGAAGTGGTTGTGCGAGGCAGCAATCTCCGGTGTTTACCTATGCGCCATCTTGGTTTCTCCTTTTTTTGGATTAGTGTACAACATTCTATTTTCATTTTATTTTTTTACCATTATTTTACATTATCTCATTTTTTCCTTTTTGCCACCCCTTTCTTCTTCACTTCTCTTTTTTTCATCCTGTTTCTCTTCTCATGTTCCTGCTTTAGTTTTTCTCTCTCCTTTTTACTCCTTGTTAAAAAAATTGATCTTTATCTGTTTTAGTGACACATTACTATTATAGTAGTCTCTGTTGACTACTGTTCTCAAACCTGCCTGGTACTAGCACAAGAACATATATATAGACCAATGGAACAGAACAGAGAACCCAGAAATTGACCCAATCCATTATGCTCAATTAATATTTGACATCGGAGGCAAGAACATACAATGGGGTCAAGACAGTCTCTTCAATAAATGGTGCTGGGGAATTTGGTCAGATACATGAAAAAAAAAATGAAACTAGATCACCAAATTACACCATACACAAATACAAACTCAGTATGGCTAAAGGACTTAAATGTAAGTTGGGGAACCATAAAAATCTTAGAATCCTCCTTACGCAGCAAAATAGCAGAAGTATGTCCTAACAATATCTTTACCAATACAGCTCCTAGGGCAATGGAGACTAAGGAGAAAATAAACAAATGGGACTACATCAAAATAAAAAGCTTCTGCACAGCAAAAGAAACTATCAACAAAACAACAAGAAAGCCCACTGCATGGGAGAACATATTTGCCAATGCTGTCTCTGATAAGGGTTTAATCTCCAAAATTTACATTAAACTCATACAACTTAACAAAAGGAAGATAAACAACCCAATCAAAAAATGGGCAAAGGAACTAAATAGACACAGAAAGCCAAGAGACATATGAAGACATGCTCAAAGTCATTAATCATCTGAGAGGTGGGAATCAAAACAACAATGAGGTACCATCTCACACCTGTCAGAATGGCTATCATCAACAAATTGACAAACGACAAGTGTTGGCAAGGATGTGGAGAAAAAGGAACCCTTATGCACTGCTGGTAGGAATGCAGACTGGTGGAAAACAGTATGGAGTTTCCTCAAAAAATTAAAAATGGAACTCCCATTTCACCCAGTAATCACACTTCTAGGAATATATCCTAAGAAACTAGAAATACCAGTATGAAAGTATATATGCACCCCTATGTTCATAGCACAATTTATAATAGCTAAAATTTAGGAACAGCCTAAGTGACCATCAGCAATTGAGTGGATTGGAAAACTGGTACGTCTACACAATGGAATACTATACCTTTATAAAAAAAAAAGAAACTTTTACCATTTGCAGCAGCATGGATGGAACTGGAGAGGATTATGCTCAGCGAAATAACCAGTTGGAGAAAGAAATACCATATGATCTCACTCGTATGTGGGATATAATGATCAATATAAATTAATGAACAGAAATAGATTCAGGGAGAACCAAGATGGCGGCATAGGTTAACGCCGGAGTTTACTGCCTCGAACAACCACTTCAAAAATACAACTAAAAGACTGAACAGACATTATCCAGAACCACAGGAAAGCTGGCTGAGTGGAAGTCCTACAACTAGGAGGAAAGAGAAACGCATACCGAGACTCAGAGGAGGCGCAGTGCTGAAGTAAAATACTAAGGTGTGGAGTGCATGCAGAGCGGGCTGGTGGTTGAGGGCACGGTTGGCATTTTCAATCAGGAGGGAGTCGCAGACTCTGAGCTCCAGATCCAGGCGAGTCTTTAGTGACCCAGACTCAAACGGGAGAAGCGGGACTGTCTGGCTTCGGTTCAAACTTGAAGGCAGCTTTCGCTCCGAGGTTTGCAGCAGTTGCTGGGACTCAGAGAGGCAGAGCCCCTGGGGACGGGACTGAGAGCAGCCGTAACTGCTCACTCTGGCCCACCCTGTTGATCCCGTGTGACCTGCCCCGCCCAAGCCCTGCACAGAGCCATTTGCTGGATAGCCTCAGGCAAAGGCTAGATTAGCACCTCCCTAGATGACAGAAGTTCTCTCACTGCAGACACAGCTGATTCTCACAGCCTGTTGGCCTGGAGGTCAAATCCCCGCCAGTATTACCTACAATAATCTAGGCTTAACTACAACAAGACTGTGCATAAAGACCACTAGGGGTTGCACCAAGAAAGCATAAAAAATGGGGAGACAAACGACGCAGATATCAGAAATGGAAGATATATAGCTCAAAACCACACTTTTAAGGTCTTTCAATAATTTTCTAAAAACTGCCAATAAATGTAGTGAGATCCTCAAGAAATCTAATGAGACCCTTGATGTTGTGATAAAGAACCAACTAGAAATTAAGCTCCCCCTGTCACACACAGAGCAGGACCCATCAGGTGTTTGGGGAGCTCCCCCAGTCACACACAGAGCAGAGCCCATCAGGGGGTTTAGGAGCTCCCCCCTGTCACTCACAGAGTAGGGGCGATAGGGGAGTTGGGGCACTGCCCCCGTCACACACAGAGCAGAGCGGATCAGGGGGTTGGGGCGCCACCCTCTATCACCCACAGAGCAGGGCCAATCAGGGGGTTGGGGCACCACCACTGTCACACTCAAGGCAGGGCCGATGGGGAGGTTATGGCTCTATCCCGTCGCACACAGAGCAGGGCCCGTGGGGGGGGGGGGGTTGGGGCACCGCACCCTGTCACACACAGAGCCGCAGGGTGATCAGGGGTTTGGGCGCTGCCCCCTGTCACGCTGTTCCCGGTGTCGGGAGGCCTCGCGGCTCCGCTGGTCCCGGTGCTAGGAGGCATATTATCCTTTTACTATATTGGATAGAGGCCTTGTGCACGTGTGGGGGCCGGCTTGTTTGCCCTGAAGGGTGTCCTGGATCAGGGTGGGGGTACCCACTGGGATGCCTGGCCAGCCTGGGTGAGGGGCTGAGGGCTGTTTGCCTCTGGTCACACACCCTTCAGGGTGGGGGTCCCCACTGGGGGTGCCTGGCCAGCCTGGGTGAGGGGCTGAGGGCTGTTTGCAGCTGGTCACACACCCTTCAGGGTGGGGGTCCCCACTGGGATGCCTGGCCAGCTTGGGTGAGGGGCTGAGGGCTGTTTGCAGCTGGTCACATACCCTTCAGGGTTGGGGTCCCCACTGGGGTGCCTGGCCAGTCTGGGTGAGGGGCTGAGGGCTGTTTTCAGGCTGGCGGATGACGGAAGCTCCCAACTGCTCCTTTTTTTCCTTTTATTCTGGGCCAGCTTTAGCTCTGAGTCTCCAGCTCTTAGGCCTCCGCTCCTGAAAGCAGGTATCTGGTTTGTTTCGGTTCTATAATCGAAACTCTGTATCAACTCCAGCTCTGAGATCCTGGCTAGCTGAAAGCAGGTTTCTGGGGTTTTGTTTAGCTTGTATATTTGTTACAATGTTTCTTAAACTGCAGGCTCAGAGGCCGGCAAGGCCGGTGGGGAACCTTGGAGTCCTCCGTCACTGAAGCAAGCAAGCCTCATGTTAGTTTCAAGCTGCCTGGCTGCTGCCGCCATCTTGGCTGGCAGTTAATTTGCATATCTCGCTGATTAGCCAATGGGAAGGGTAGCGGTTGTACACCAATTACCATGTTTCTCTTTTATTAGATAGGATATGCGTAGCCCATGGACATGGGCAATAGGGTGGTAAAGACCTGTGTTGGAGGTAGGGGTTGGATGGAGGGGACTAAGGGTGGGGGGGCTTGTAAATGGGAGATATCTATAATACTATAAATAATAAAAATATACCAAAAAAAGTGAGACTTTTCTAGAGAGGAGAAAAGGAAGCTGGTACTAAAAGTGGTGCCCTAGCACAAGATTGTTGCTGCCTAGCCCACCCCCATGATAAAGTAGGGGGCAGGGAGAGACCTCCAAAGCCATTTAAAATAGGTATACCATTTGATTTATTTTACTTTGGAGCTCATTTTTAAGGTGTGCCTTCGAGTTCTTTTAGTGTGAGTGTCCTCATGGGGCTGAATCTAAACATGGATGAAGAATTCCCTTTTTTGCCAGCCACCATATGGACCCATTGCAAAACTAGATACAAGATTCCTTTCCTTGGTTTGCCACCATATGGACCAACATGAATTATATGGTGTGTGTGGGTGTGGGTGTGGGGGGGGGGTGGAGGGGGAGGTTCCTTCTCTGTTCTAAAAACATGGATTGGGGGGGGGGGCGGGGGGCGGTTCCTTCTCTGTTTAAAAACATGGATTGTGGCTAAAACTGGATGAGGGTCCAATACCTAAAGTAGAAAGGTTCTCTGAGACCTCAATTGAAATCGTGAGACGTTGAATCAGAGAGAACTTACCCAAGAACTTTAGGCACTGCTGAGAAAATACCCTAGCTAGGGGCTCATGCAGGTACTAATGCAATAGTTTAAGATTGCATTGGGAGGAAAGTCTATGTCATTTCAGATTCCACCACTGCCATGAAAGTAATGTCAACAAAAATTTCCAAAGAGATGTAAAAAAAGGAAAAACATTCAGATGGATAGGCACTTATTTCAGTTACTGTCCCTCTTTACAGGCTTGTTTCTTAACAACTTTCCCTATCCCCTGTTAAATAATAACTTTTAAGTTTGAATTTTTAAAAAAGACTTTATTGGGCCATATGCTACTAGAAAGAAAGCAAAACAGGTTCTGGGATATCAATCTGAACCATCAGTGACAGGGCTAGAAATTGAAAACAGACATGTCTTCCATGCTGAGATTGATGGGATTCTTTTATACAATAAGTTTTGAGATGTAAGTTGTTTTGAAAAAAATGTGCAGTGGCTGTAGATAAGGGGGATGGGTGGGGAAATGAAGCAGGGCTAATTCTGGGATAGGTATATAGTCAATAAGGAAGAAGTGTTTGCTTATTTTCATTGATTGTGGACAACAATCTGGGAAGTTCATGCATAAGCAGGATGCAGTGATGTCTGGTGGCTGGCTATTGTCTCTAGATAAAAGATAAGATAGCTGTATGAAAGCTGATTCAAAGTTTCAACAATCATTCAGGAATGTGAGCAGTCTTTTGCAGGTTTCTGACCATGGCTCTTTTAACTGATTAACTCTCCTTTTCCCTTTTTTTTTCACCCTCAGGCCTGTTGTTAATTTAATTTAGGACATCTCAGGATTTTTTTTTTCTTGTCACTGCACCATCACACCTACTCTGGGTTGCAGTTTTTTCTGTTGTTTTAGCCATCCACATAAAAGTGAGTTCCTCACCTCCCTAACCCCACCAAAGCCTGCCTCTACTACTGCTTATGTTGGCAGTGCTGCTTCTATTTCATTGAAGTTTAAGAAGAGAATAGAAGACAAAAGTGTGTTAGTGTGTAATCTTGAATCAGAAGTTTCTATCCCAATAGCTTTCTATTGTACTCATCTATCAAAAAATGTTTGGTTAACTGATAGTGTCATTAACTTGTCTCTAGAAATATTTGGGACTTATTTTTTAAAAAATACCTTTCCGCCCTGACCGGTTTGGCTCAGTGGATAGATCGTCGGCCTGCAGATTGAATGGTCCCAGGTTCGATTCCGGTCAAGGGCATGTACCTTGGTTGCAGGCACATCCCCAGTGGGAGCTGTGCAGGAGGCAGCTGATTGATGTTTCCCTCTCATCGATGTTTCTAGCTCTCTATCCCTCTCCCTTCCTCTCTGTAAAAAATCAATAAAACATATTAAAAAAAATACCTTTCCTTTTTACCTTAATGCAGTCTTGGAAAAGAAGATACATAGATGTGTATGCTCAATTTTATGTGCTGACCCAAGACATATTTTTGCAATAAAAAAACAAAACGAAAAACTTTGCTTTAAGCCGAAACTGGTTTGGCTCAGTGGATAGAGCGTCTGCCTGCAGACTGAAGGGTCCCAGGTTCGATTCCGGTCAAGGGCATGTACCTTGGTTGTGGGCACATCCCCAGTGGGAGATGTGCAGGAGGCAGCTGATCGATGTTTCTAACTCTCTATCTCTCTCCCTTCCTCTCTGTAAAAAATCAATAAAAAATATATTAAAAAAAAAAAACTTTGCTTTAAGCATGATGGTGAACAGAAAACAGTGCTTTTAAAAAATTAAACCCTCAATTTATATATAGAAGAAACTATACCTTTATAGTTGAATCCTCATTATTAATACTTTATTTTATAATCTTAAGTCTGAAATGTAGACCCCAATAAAGAATATATCTGCCTAAAAGGAATCCTCATGTTTAACTGGCCAAAATTCATAATCAGAGCTAACTGTCATTGTCATGTCAGGGGAAAACTACAAACTGAGCTGTCAAGTCTCCTGCACTGTGTTCCTGCCTTTTGAGCTGAATCTTATTAAAATAATTCCTGGCCTCTGGACTGTGTGGCTCAATGGATAGCATGTCAGCCCATGCACAAAAGGGTTTGGGGTTTAATTCCCTGTCAAGGGCAGGTACCTGGGTTGCAGGTTTGATCCCCAGCCCCAGTTGGGGTGTGTGCTGGAGGCAATCAATCAATGTGTCTCTGTCACACAGATGATTCTCTCTCTCTCTCTCTCTCTCTCTCTCTCTCTCTCTCTCTCTCTCTCTCTCTCCTTCCCTTCCTTAAAAAAAAAAAAAAAAAAAAAAAAAAAAAACGAAACCTGGAATTACAACTAAAATATGAAAAACTCCCTGAATAATCAACAGAAAACTCAGAGGAGAGAACCCTGATACCTGAGGATCAAAAGAGGAGACCACATACAGACTGGTAGGAGGGACAGAGGCGGGAAAGTGCTGACTGGGCACCCACAAACAGCAACTGAAGTCCTGGAGAGATATCTCAGCTGTGGAGAGTTGCCACTGAGAACTTTGGGATCTAAGCCCCTAGCTGGATGCCCCAACAGAGAGCAGCAAAACAGAGGATACCCACATAACATCTGGCTTTGAAAAGCAACAGGGTGCTGTCTGCCAGGGAGTAACAGCTGAAAACTCAGGCACCCTCATAAAGGGTCAACACACTAAATTTCCCGTGGAGCTACCCACCTTGTGCTTGAAAGGACAAAGCAGAAACATACTCCCCTCCCTCTCCCCTATCTTGCCTTGTAGGGCTGGGCCCTCAGCCCAAGCCCCCTCCTTTTCTGAGTGACCACAAGAATGCCAGTATTGACCTAACTCCCCCAACCACCACCTGAGTGGACCAATGAAGCTCCAGTAATGCAACTAAGGTCCCGATAAGGCTATAGTGGGGGACGGCCCAAGCCTCAGAATGTGCTGGTCACTTCCTGACCTTTGTGCTGTAAGACCCTGATGAAAAACCCTGACCTAAATGACCAATCTCTGTAACCCACGTCACCCCCTAAGCCCACCCAAATAACTAGCCCTATATAACCTTTGTTCTTTTGGAACTCGGGGCTCTCTCTTGCATCCAGTAATGGAGGCAGTGGTGGGGGAACCAAGCGAGCTTGTATTAAAGACTCTCTGCTTTTGCATCGGAAGAGGCTCCCTGGTGGTGGATTATTGGGGACCCTGAACTCTGGGCATAACATTTGGGGGCGTGTCCGGGATCCCCAAAACCCACGAGGGACCCCACTCCGGAGAGTCTACTGACCGCGGTAGGTGTCTGTGTCATTGTGTGTTTTGTATCTGTCCTGTGTGAGCTCACTTCTGAAATCTGTAATTGTAATCGCCCGCAATGATCTAAAGTGTGGATGCACAGGGGGATCAAGGGCGGGAGGAGTCGGGGGACGCCTCGATCCTCCATCTGAAGGGGTGCATTTTTGCTTCCACGGAGTCGGGAGGTCTGTTGGAACCCCTCTATCTGAGACAAGGCGGGTCGCTCCCACTGGTTGGTGCGCAGCCATCGTCTAGCTTTCGGTTTTTGCTTCCATGGAATTGGAAGACTGTACTCTTTTGGGGCCCGTTAGTTGTTTGTGTTTCCGTTTTATTTTGTGGACTTGTTGGATGGACATTATGATGGACTCAGACTGCTCCTTTGGGTATTGTGATAGATCATTTCAAGAAGCTTGGGGGAGGCTGTAGAGCTCCCTCAGGAGTTGGGAAGTTATTATTGTTTAAACTCTGAATGAATGTCTGGTGAAAATGTGCAAGTGTGAAGGGAGGGGGACTGCCCTCCCCCCTCCTTTGTGTGGCAGTCGGGCCGCTGTCTGAATGAAGGTCTGTGAAAACAGGTCACCCCCTCCCCAAGTAAATGCGTCTGGGATTTCTGTGCACGTGTAGGGATAAAAGCTGGCTTAAAACTAATGTGCACACCATCCGATTTTGGATAGAATTTTAAGCTGGAATCTCCTTTCAAATGTGCAGGATGGATCCCAAGACTAATCAGGGAAAAAAGATGCTAGCTAAATTCTAGCAGCAGGATTAGCATTTCCATAATAAAAAAAAAGTTTTTCCAAAGGGGGAAAAAAAACACACAAAAAACTGGTCCTTTGTTAATTAAGAAAGCTTTTCTTAATGGAGAAAGGGCTAACCTCCCTTCCTGCAACAGAACAAGCAGGTGGGTGGAAATTTCCCACCAGTGGCAACTTCTGAAAACCGGTTTGCTTCCCAGTTTCTCATCCTTGGGAGAAAGAATGTAACTAATTTGCATTTTAATGGTTACCTGTTTCCAATCAAAGGCAGCCCAAGGCTTTGGGAGTTTGCTAAATTGAACAAATGATAAAATGTCTTGCATTTTTGAAGTTTATTCTTAAAAATGTTACTGATTAAGAAATGCTGAACACTTGACTTGCCAGCTAAAAGTTTAAGGTTCGGATTGAATTGGGAAAAATTCTATAATTATAATAACTAAATGCCTTTGCTTATTGGTCTGATTGAGAAGGGAGGATTAAATTTATGACCTCAACTGAAGATTTTTAATACAAGAACCAATTTAAACAGCAAAGGCCCCTCCCTCTGATTTAATCAGGGGTGGAAGTTTAAGGCGGAGTTTTGCTGCAGAAATGTGGATGGGGCAGGAAGTGTGCTTGCCTCGGGGATTTATTTTTAAGCCAATCTCTTAAATCTAGAAAACCCTGCTTTCCTTAAACTAAGGACAATTAAAGGTTATGTCAAAGTCTTTAAAAAAAAACTGATAGCAGTAATCCAATTTCTAAAGTACAATTATTTCAGGTAGAAACTGTGGTTTCATACTGATCTTAAAGGGCTCCAGTTAACTTGCCAACTCAGTGTTCAGGAGACCCAGGATATGCCTAAGTTTAACCTAGATTCTAGATAATGTATTTATCCAAAGCTGTGGTTTAAATTGTATGCTGTCTCTGCTTCTGTAAATTGATCTGTCCTTATTACTTAAACATATATCTTTATTATTTAAAATTGTTTAGTGAAATTTCTATGCCTCTTAAAAAAATTTTTAAATGTATTGCTAATCACCTAAAAATTAAGGCTAAAAATTCTAGCTACCTGAAAAGCATGGCCTTGATATAATAGAAGGAAAAAGAAATATTAAATGAATAATAAACCAGTAAGCTGGGACTGGTCACTAATGGTAGATTGTAAGAAGGGCTGGACGTGGCCTAACTTCTCCTTCCTTGGTACCCCTGAAACATCAGAGGGTACTTCTGGCCTTGGTTTTCCAATGTGTTTAAGCTGTCGATTTTGTTGTTTCGCCAAAATCCTCTTGAAGGACATTGAATGGTTCTTTCCTTCCTCTTTAACTTTTAGGGGATTGTATAAATGAATTACTGATATAGATTATCAAGAATCTCTAAGGGACTTGTTCTGTATCTCAACACAACTGAAACTGATTTGTTGGTACTTTATGGTATAAATGTGGCATGCACCTCAAAGTTCTTAATGGGGAATATATCTAGTTATCATGTCTATTTAGTCTTGATTTCCTTGTTCAATATGAGTACCATTTCTATCTGGATGAGACATAGGTCAAAAATTCCGTCCTGGGACGTCAGAAGGGAGGCCTCCACATCTGTTCCTGTCAGGCCCCCGTCAGGGGACTTGGGCTATATTCCTGTTATCTGCTCAAGATCCCAAGACTGTAAAGGTACTTGTTCACTGAAAGAATGTAAATGTAAATATTTATTTAATGTTTGTATGTCTACTTGGATATAATTATTTGTTCATATAAATGAAAATCTGTGGGGAAAAAGGCACACGCTGGATTTTTTTAAGGCTGAGTGCTCTGACCGATAGCAAAGCGCCTTGAGTGGCCACTGGGATCTTTCCCCAAGTGTGCTTGCTCTCTGTCAGAGGTGGAATCAGCCCGCCTAACTAGTAAACATCTGTCTGTTTGTTTGCTGGGAACTTTGATTTGCTATGTAATATTCTGTGCTAGGTTGGGATTTTGGAATTCTGAGTTAGATTTAAAAGGTATTTGTGGCTTTTCTAGTCTGATTGGGACATTTAAATGTGGGGCTCACAGTTCCTCAGGGCAGAGATTTCAGGGTCCCTTCCCCCTGCCTGTGCTAAATTAAATAATACAGGCCAGTGTCATTGGCTTACTGATTAAAGGAAGACAATAGGCCTTAAAATCTGTAAAGATGGGCGGGAATGAAGTTGGTCAAATATACTGAAAGGGTTTGGTACCTGTTGCTGCTAGCAAAGGAGGGGTTGATACCCACTTTTAGCACACTCCCTTGAAAGAGGCCTGGTTGCTGCTCTGCCACAAAGGGAACTGGTAGAAAGGCAAGAAATCAGAGTGCTGTAACTAATAAACAGGGTTACCTAGAAGCCATCAGAACATTAAAGTTCTCCAAAAGAGGAGGAACCTAACTCAGAGACTGGCAGGGACTGGGTGGCTCTCCTATCATGTTTGGCAGGCCACCCCCTATAAAACCCTTTTCTTTAACTATCTCTTTCCTTGAGAAGGCTCCAGAGGGCGCACGAGAACATTTGGCCGAGCCTCCACGCTATCTATGAGACCAGCCCAACCCAAACTCCTCATCAGCACAGACCAGGAGATTGGATCTACATCAGAAGGCACCACCGGGAGACCCTAGAGCCACGTTGGAAGGGTCCCTACACTATGGTGCTGACAACCCCCACTGCTCTCAAGGTAGACTGCGTCGCCACCTGGGTCCATCACACTCACGTCCGGTCAGTGGACCCATCCATGACCCGGAAAGACTTCATCACCAAATGGAGCATCGATCGAGATCAACGCAACCTGCTAAAGCTCAAGCTATGGCGTGCTCGACCTGCCTGATGCTGGTAACATTAGATTTAAATAATGCCTGCACCTTCATGAACATGGCTCCAAAATAACAAGGACAATTCATAGAAAGATCAGAAATAGACTTTAGTATCACATGTTTAGTAGCAGAAGATTTGGCTGCCTAAAGAGGCCATGATGCCAATATTATGTTTCATTGTATTGATATGTTATATTAACCTTTGATTCTTTTTGCAGGTTTGAATGTATATTGGCTGTCCTGAAAGGGAGCTGTATGAGGTAACCCCCAAAAGTAAAGGGTGTCTAGCTGCCAAGAGGGCAGGTGCCCAACTGGGCAGGGAAGGGTGCCCATCAGGTTTTGGTCTCTGTTGAGAGACAGCTAACAGTTGGCAGCCTGTAATACTGTCTTGCA
This sequence comes from Myotis daubentonii, assembly GCF_963259705.1. Classification (NCBI taxonomy): domain Eukaryota; kingdom Metazoa; phylum Chordata; class Mammalia; order Chiroptera; family Vespertilionidae; genus Myotis; species Myotis daubentonii. The sequence continues at coordinate 116,604,178 of NC_081841.1, forward strand.
GGCCTGAGTCTCCATGCCCATGTCAGGGGTAGTAAAGCTGGAAAAAACCTGTTTAAAATAAAAGATCTGAAAAGAACCTAGACACAGAACCTACACAGAACCTAGAGACAGAAGAACTTCACTGGAGAGAACATGGCAAAAGATCCTGGACAGAAACTGGCCACAGAAACTAGAGACAGAACCTAGCGAGAGAACCTGGCTGAAGAACCTAGAGACAGAACCTGGCTACAGAACCTGGATAGAACATGGCAAGAGTACCTGACTAGAACCTGGTGACTGAACCTGGCTGGAGAACCTGGACAGAACCTGGCTGGAGAACCTAGCGAGGGAACATGGCTACAGAACCTGGCTGGAGAACCTGGAGAACCTGGCTGGAGAACCTAGCAAGAGAACATGGACATAGAACCTGGCTGGAGATCCTAACCAGAACTTCGCTGGAGATCCTGACCAGAACTTGGCTAGAGATCCTGGCTAGGCTGCTGATCAACTGAACGCTGTCTCTGTGTCATTCCTTCTTCACTGACTCCGTCCACACCTTTGGGGACCCCTGGACCTGCTGGGGTTGGACCCCAGCATAGAACAGAGTATGTGTAGACGACCATGAAAATGATAGATTTGGTCCTTACTTACCTGTGGTTCTGGCTAAAGTTGCGGAAACATTCACTGGCATTGCCCAGACAGAATACAGGTATCATCAATAGTAGAGGTATCAGGCTAGGAGGAAAAAAAACTTATCACCCTAATATTCAGACTGTTTTATGCCCTCTTCCATTTTCAAAATATTATCCTGTTCTTTTCCCTCTTCTATCATCCCACCACTCTCCACTAATACATACACATTTAAATTCTCTAAGAAAAATCGTTCAAAAACCTTAACTATACTGTCTTTTTCAATACCTGGGGAAGAGAAGTGAGGAATGCATTTTGATTCTTAGGGTAATGAACACTAGCAGAGTTTCATAAAGAGTCTCTGGGAGTTGTGTGATCTGATAAAATCCAAGTGGGTCAAAATGAAAGGAAATATTTTACAAGGAGCTCTCTGCTTGCTCAGTCTGTTTCACTTTCCATGGTGACCAGAAATAACTTCATTCTCATATGTCCTTTCCTGGGAGCTTTTCTAAAATAGACCTTTAAATAACCAATTATTATCCAGAGGAAAAGATCCAAGAGTAAAAGTTACAAAATCTAAAACCAACTCTGTAATGACCACTTAAATGAAATCCAGACCCCTTCTGGGCTTAATAATTTTAAGAATCTCACCCAATGTTATAAAGGTAGATGAGATCTTGAAAGCCCCTATTACAACTCTTTAAGAGATGTAGAAAGGAATTAAAAGTCCAAAGACTTAAAGGGAAATACCTGACAGGCACTTAGACATGATTGCAGAATTGAGGCTAAAACCCAAATCTGTAACTTCAAACTGTTTGCCTATTTGAGAAAATGGAACCAAAGATCACATATTTGTTGCTTCCTACTCAGTAAGGCTCCAAGAGGACATAGGCATGACAGACTCAATAGATATAAAGGACATTGTTCTCCTATTTGCTCCCACCTAGACCCCAGAATAATGAGAGTCCACACCTTGCTAGGAAAGAAAGCAAAATATCTTACCTTGACGAAATGATGGCTATCTGACCAACTTGACAAGTATTATCTATAACCTATGAAAAGGATAAATGTGAGCAATGTCTTAGGATATTGCCAATCATGTTATAATAAATACCAGGTTATTATGTGTCACTTGACAGAATAAAAATTCCCAAGAGTCAGCTTGCTTTGTTAAGAAATATTTGCTATAAAATTCAGTGAAATAGTTCCTTAGCATAGGAGATAAGAGAATTTTATCTGTGTTACTATATTCTAAATAGTACAATAGTCACAAAAAGAACCTGTAGGAAGTAGCTTAATATAAGATTTGACTACCAGAACAAATTCTCTTTTAAAAAAAGGCAAATGTTAAATTACACAATGTTCCATCTTCTAATAACAGTTCAATCCTCTTCTTTTATATCCAGGGAGGTGTGGGATTTTTACTCCTTATGAATGGAGTGAAAGTCTATGTATAAGATGACCAGCAGCCGAACCGGTTTGGCTCAGTGGATAGAGCGTCAGCCTGCGGACTCAAGGGTCCCGGGTTCGATTCCGGTCAAGGGCATGTACCTTGGTTGCGGGCACATCCCCGATGGGGGGTGTGCAGGAGGCAGCTGATCGATCTCTCTCATCGATGTTTCTTACTCTCTGTCCCTCTCCCTTCTTCTCTGTAAAAAATCAATAAAATATATTTTTTTTAAAAAAAAAGATGACCAGCAGACCCTAGCTGATTTGGCTCAGTGGATAGAGCATTGGCCTGTGGGCTGAAGAGTCCCGGTTTCGATTCCAGTCAAGGGCATATACCTCAGTTGCAGGCTCCTCCCCAGCCCGGGCCCTGGTTGGGGCTAGTGCAGGAGGCAACCAATTGATGTGTTTCTCTCACATCAATATTTCTCTGTCTTTCCCTCTCTCTTCCATTCTCTCTAAAATAAATAAATAAATAAATAAATAAATAAATAAATAAATAAATAAATAAAATAAAAGATCTGAGGCATGATTATGCATAGAAAAAAGGTTTTATGCCAACAGTTACTGTTTTGTTTTAAATCCATGAAAAGGAATTAGCAAGGAAAGTCAGAAAATCTTAAAGTAGATCAGTATGTTTTTCTCCTTATGTAATTCCTCCGAAATCTGGCAATGCTAAATAAATCATGGCAATACATTTCTTTGCATAAATACAATAAGACTGGTTCCTAATAATGGTTTTATTAACGGAAAACTTTGACTGGAGTATCATGTTTTAAAGAGCCCTGTCTGAGCTCTAAAGATTTGAAGCCAATAAAAATACCACGAAGAAAGCCTGGTATCCTGCTTGGGAGCCCTGAAGATGGCTGGCACTGGAGCATCAGGCCCATGCTCTACCATCACTGGCGATTGGTAAGAGTAGAAGGGGAGCAGTAAAAATGCCTCTGCGTCCCTGCGAAACCCCCACACACTCTGGGCCGCAACAAGTAGAAGGGCAACTGAGATGGACCTTAAAGCCTGGAGCGTGGGCTCAGGTGGAGTTGCTACAGGTGAAGGATTCACCTAACTCAGCAGATACTGCAGGCAGGCCTGATGGCATCTGGATGGCTTGGCTTCCTGGCCCTATGGGGCACATTAAGGTCCAACCATGAAATTCCAGCAAAGGTAGTCAGTTACCATTCTTGTTGTGTTTATGCAAACATCAGGACAGTAAATAAATTAATCTTGATTTGGCTTTTTAATAGCCATGGAGGAATTTTAAGAAGAAAACTCCTATTTCAATAGAAGTTGTTAAAGCTAAAATGGTTTCTTTCCCTTCCACCGGACCATTTGTTAAGCTTATAAGGATAGTTCAGTTAATAGTTCTGTGTGCCCAGTACGGGCCTCTAGCAATGGTGGAATAGGAATGCAGTCCGTCTCATGATTGAGCCGTAAGTTCCAAGACAAGGGGGGAATGAAAGGACAAAGCAGAAACATACGCCCCTCCCTCTCCCCTATCTTGCCTTGTAGGGCTGGGTCCTCAGCCCAAGCCCACTCCTTTTCTGAGTGACCACAAGAATGCCAGTATTGACCTAACTCCCCCAACCACCACCTGAGCGGACCAATTAAGCTCCAGGAATGCAGCTAAGGTCCTGATAAGGCTATAGTGGGGGACAGCCCAAGCCTCAGAATGTGCTGGTCACTTCCTGACCTTTGTGCTGTAAGACCCTGATGAAAAACCCTGACCTAAATGACCAATCTCTGTAACCCACGTCACCCCCTAAGCCCACCCAAATAACTAGCCCTATATAACCTTTGTTCTTTTGGAACTCGGGGCTCTCTCTTGCATCCAGTAATGGAGGCAGTGGTGGGGGGGGGGACCAAGCGAGCTTATATTAAAGACTCTCTGCTTTTGCATCGGAAGAGGCTCCCTGGTGGTGGATTATTGGGGACCCCGAACTCTGGGCATAACATGCTCAGGCAGAGGAAGGATAAAGTGGACTGGAGCTGTGAGAGCAGAAGCCAGGACTAGGGCCTTGGGGGATAGAGCTCAAAAGGCAGACATCCCTAGTTTCCTGGGCTGAATCATTACCTCTTGCAGCAGAGGACATCTTTCCCACACAGACATTTGCCTTGCTGGGGAGGATGATAGTTGACACACCCTATTGGAAAATATCTTGCCCTAAGGCCACTTAAGAGATTAAAAATAACAATTGGTCTCCAGGAAGAAGTAACTGCCCTGCTCTGTTGAAAAAGCCTCTCTCCACACCTGAGGATGATTCCCTGTGGGGCAATTCAATTCAGAATCCTATCAGTCTGTAGGCAGAGGCAGTCTCTGGAGGCTTTGAGTCTTTACTTGATCTAATTAGCCAAATACAACCTTTAACACTGTCCTGCACTAGAGATTGAGAGGTGTAGAGGATCTATTTAATACATAGTCACAAACCCAAACAGAAAGCCAAAATAAGAAGACAAAGAAACAACCCCCAAATGAAAGAACTAGAGAATTCTCCAGAAGAAGAGATAAATGACAGAGATAAAAACTTTATCTGAAACAGAGTTCAGAGTAATGATGGTTAAAATGCTCAACAACGTGAAAAAAGATATAGCAACTATGAAAAAGAACAGTCTGAGATAAAGAATGACATAATACAAATAAAGAACACATTGGAAGGAATAAACAGCAGATTAGGGGAAGCTGAGGATCAAATCAGTGAATTAGAAGACAGAGTTGAAACTTTCACTCAATCAGAGAACCAAAAAGAAAAAAATAATAAAAAACAGAAAGACAGCTTAAGGGAGCTGTGGGACAATGTGAAATATAACAATCCTATTTAATAGTAGACAAACATGGTAATTGACCGAATCTTCGCTACGCCCCCATTGGCTAATCAGAGCGATATGTAAATTAGCTGACAACAAAGATGGCGGCTAATTTGCATACTGTAGGCAGGGTGAGACAGTGGGAGCCACCATCCAGGTCCCTATGTGTGGGCCGGGTGGCGTGGGGCTCAGGCGGGGCGTGGCAATCACAAGGGCCCTGCCCCGTGTGGGGCCCCAGCTGGCGCGGGGCTCAGGAGCGGTGATCAGCAAAGCGGGACTGGGGATTGGCGAATGGGTGCAAGGGATACCTCCTGGTCCTTCCCCCCAGCTGGCAGGCTCCTATCAATCTTCAGTTTCTACTGAAAGGAATGTGGCACCTCCACTGTGCAGCCTCCCAGGACTCAGACTCGCAGGCTCTGGAGTGGAGACTTCAACAAGGACTTCAGCGCCTGCTCAGGGGAATAACTGCCACCTTCCTACTCCACAGCTGCTTCTGTGTCTGCAAGAAACTGCGCATGCTCCTCTCTGTGAGATGGGCGGGGCCTGAGTTGAGCAGTTCCATGATAGATAGCAATAGCAGCTGGACCAGTGCAGGGATGGAGGGCAGGAGGGCGGGGAAGGAGCAAGGGGGAAGCGCTGGTTCCCTGCTCCTCCTCCCACAGGCATGGCCCTTGCTGCTGTTATGATAAAAGGAGTTGTGTTTTTCTAATTCTGTCTGGGTAAAGGAAACACGTGTCTATTGACTTCTGATCTTACTCTCTGAGCTGCCAGTTAATCCCTCTGGATGCATCATATCCAACCTTCAAAGGATCCGAGGGGCAGGATCAACCTTCGTTCCATAGTTGAGGAAACTGACCAATAAACACATGTGTCTCATGCCTCAGTGTCAACTCCCTCAGAAATCTCCGGGTAACGACTCAGATTCTATATCTAAGGGTATATTTTCTTCTGTTTTCATGTTTAATTCAGCCCCAGGAATCAAATAATACAATCCTATCTAATAATAGAGAAACATGGTAATTAACCATAACTTCACTACCCTTCCCATTGGCCAATCAGCGAGATATGCAAATTAACTGCTAACCAAGATGGCAGCTGGCAGCCAGGCAGCTGAAACGAACAGGAGGCTTGCTTTCTCCAGTGATGGAGGAAGCCAAGGTTCCCCACATGTCGCTGCCGGCCTCTGAGCTGCAGTCTAAGAAACAATGTTGCAATTATAGAAGGTAAATAAACCCCAGAAACCTGCTTTCAGCCATCAGAGCTGGAGCTAGCAGGACCGCAACAGCGTTACAATTATAGAACCCAAACAAACCCATATACCTGCTTTCAGCAGCCGAGGCCTCAAGCTGGAGCCAAGCGTCAGAGCTAAGGTCGGCTCTCAGTTCCAGTGACAGCCTTAGAAGGTAAATAAATCCCAGAATAAAACAAACAAACAAAAAAAAAACAACAACAAAAAACAACAGAAAAAAGGAGAGGTTGGGAGCTTCAGTCACCCGCCAGCCTGATAACGGCCCTCAGCCCCTCACCCAGACTGGCCAGGCACCCCAGTGGGGACCCCCACCCTGAAGGGGGTGTGACCAGCTGCAAACAGCCATCAGCCCCTCACCCAGCCTAGCCAGGCACCCAAGCGAGACCCCCACTTTGAACCAGAACACCCTTCAGGGCAAACCAGCTGGCCCCCACCCGTGCAACAGGCCTCTATCCTATATAGTAAAAGGATAATATGCAAAATGACCCTAACAGCAGAAGGACTGGGAATTACTGGTCACTATGACACACACTGACCACCAGGGGGCAGATGCTCAATGCAGGAGCTTCCCCCTGGTGGTCAGGGTGCTCTCACATGGGAGGAGCTCTGTTCAGCCACAAGCCAGGCTGATGGCTTCCAGTACAGCGGTGGTGGTGGGAGCCTCTCCTGCCTCCTCAGCAGTGCTAAGGATGTCCGACTGCAGCTTAGGTCTGATCCCTGCTGGCAAGTGGGCATCCCCCGAGGGCTGCGGGGCTGCCAGAGGGATGTCTGATTGCCATCTTAGGCCCAATCCCCCGGGGAGCGGGCCTAAGCCAGCAGGTGGTCATCCCCCGAGGGGTTGCAGACTGCAAGAGGTCACAGGCTGGACTGAGAGACCCCCCCTCCCCCCCAAGTGCACAAATTTTTGTGCACCAGGCCTCTAGTAAAGAATAAAATGAGTTCAGAGGGCTCAGCATTGTATTCCCAGGGCCTTTGGTCCCACACAAGCTGCAGAGCTCAGATATCCTGAGATGAAAGAAAAGGAAAGAGAAACGTGAAAGGTTTCCCACTCCAGTCACAGAGATATGTCATAACCACATATTAAGGACATGACATTAACTTAGGGGTGGAAAAGACACAAGTGAAATAGAAGATGGAGCCATTTGGAGTGAGCAGGCCAGCTGGGGGGCAGTTGGGGCAAGCAGACCAGCAATGGGGGCAGTTAGGGGCGAGCAGGCCGGCAGGGGCGGTAGTTGGGGTGAGCACACTGGTACAGAGGGCAGTTGGGGGTGATCAGGCTGGTGGGGGGCCATTTGGGGCGAGTAGGCTGGCAGCAGGGGGAAGTTGGGGGCAAGCAGGCTGGCAGGCAGAGTGGTTAGGGGCAATCAGGCAGGCAGGCAGGTGAGTGGTTAGGAGCCAGCAGTCCCAGATTGTGAGAGGGACTGCCAGTTTAGGCCGGATCCCTGAAAACCAGCAGTAGGACATCCTTCCAGGGATCCCAGATTGGAGAGGATGCAGGCCGGGCTGAGGGACATTCTCCCCTCACCCCCCGTGAGTGCACAAGTTTTTGTGCACCAGGCCACTAGTATTAGAATAATAGGTGTGCCAGAAGCAGAAAGGGAGAAGAAATGAATAGAGAAGGTGTTTAAGGAATAATGGCAGAAAACTTTCCTAACCTGGTAAAGGAAAAAGTCACACAAGTTCAGGAGGCACAGAGAACCCCAAACAAGAAGAGCCCAAACAGGCCCACACCCAGACACATCATAATTAAAAATGCCAAAAATTAAAGACAAAGAGAGAATCTTAAAGCCAGCAAGAGAAAATAAAACTGTTGCCTATAAGGCTGACACCTGATTACTCATCAAAAACTCTACAGGCCAGAAGGGAATGGCATGAAGTACTCAAGGTAATGGAAAGCAAGGAGCTGAGACCAAGATTACTATATCCAGCAAAATAGATGGTCAAATAAAGAGCTTCCCCAACATAAAGAAAGACTAAAGGAGTACATCCCCACCAACCCAACATTACAAGAAATGCTAAAGGGATTGCTGTAATGAGAAAGAGAAACAGAGAGGGAAACCTAGTGATACAGAATTAAAATGCCAATAAATAAATACCTTTCGCCAAAACCGGTTTGGCTCAGTGGATAGAGCGTCGGCTTGCGGACTGAAAGGTCCCAGGTTCGATTCCAGTCAAGGGCATGTACCTGGGTTGCGGGCACATCCCCAGTAGGAGATGTGCAGGAGGCAGCTGATCGATGTCTCTCTCATCTATGTTTCTAGCTCTCTATCTCTCTCCCTTCCTCTCTGTAAAAAATCAATAAAATATATTTAAAAAAAAAAAAAAAGAAGTACCAATGCTATGAAACCATGCATTTAAAAAAAAATAAAAATAAATAAATAAATAAATAAATAAATAAATAAATAAATAAATACCTTTCAATAACAACCCTAAATGTAAATGGATTAAGTGCTCTAATCAAAAGGCATAGGGTAACTGAATGGATACAAAAACATGACCCAACTATATGCTGTCTACAAGAGACCCACCTCAAAATAAAAGACTCACACAAGATGAGAGTGAAGGGATGGACAAAATTTTTCCATGCAAATGGAAAAGAAAGCTGGAGTAGCTCACAAAATAGACTTTAAAATGAAGGCCATCAAAAGAGACAACAAAAGTCACTACATAATACTAAAGGGATCAATCCAACAAGAGGATAACTATGGTAAACATATATGCACCCAATATAGGAGCACATAAATATATAAAATCACTTTATAAAATGACTTTAAGGGAGAGATCAACAACAACACAGTCATAGTAGGGGCCTTTAACACCACACTGATTTCACTGGATAGATCTTCCAGACAAAAAATTAACAAGGACTCTAAAGTACACACTGGATCAGATGGATTTAATGGACAATTATAGAACTTGTCACCACAATGCTGCAGAAGATACATTCTTCTCAAGTGCACATGGATCATTCACAAAGATAGACCACATGTTAGGACACAAAACAAGTCTCTATAAGTTCAAAAAGATTGAAATCATATCAAGCATCTTCTCAGATCATAGTGAAATGAAATTAGAAATCAACTACAGTAACAGCACCCAAAAACATTCAAACACATGGAGGCTCAAGACCATGTCATTAAACAATGAATGGGTTATCAACGAGATCAAGAAAGAAATCAAAAACTTCCTGGAAACAAATGAAAATGAACACACAACAACCCCAAATCTCTGAGACACAGCAAAAGCAGTCCTGAGAGGGAAGATTATAGCACTACAGGCCTACCTCAAAATAAATAAATAAATAAATAAATAAATAAATAAATAAATAAATAAAATCAGCAATCAACTATGTAACCCTATAATTTAAAGATCTAGAAAGAGAGCAAGAAAAGCCCAGAGTAAGCATAAGGAAAGAAATAACAAAAGATTAGAGCAGAAATAAATAACATAGAGACTAAAAAAAATACAAAAAAATCAATGAAACCAAGAGCTGGTTCTTTGAAAAGATAAACAAAATTGATAAACCATTAGCCTTTGCTTCAACAGGAAACAAAGAGAGAGGACCCAAATAAATAAAATCAGAAACAAAAGTGGAGAAGTAACCACTGACACCACAGAAATACAAAGAATTGTAAGAAAATACTATAAACAACTGTGTGCCAACAAGCTGGACAATGTGGATGAAATAGACAAATTCCTAGAAAAAAGCAATCTCCCCAAACTGAATTCGGAAGAATGTTATGCCCAGATTTCAAGATCCCGAAAAGCCCAGGGAGCCAGCGGAGTCCGATGCAAAAGCAAAGAGTCTTTATTCGAGCTAGCTCGGCTCCCCAACCACACTCACCGACGTAACGGCAAGCCAAGTGGCAGAGAGAGAGAACTCTGTGTGGAGAGAGGTTTTCAGGGGGGTTGGAGTAAGGGGAGGAGAAAGGACTGTGGGCCCTGCCGATTGGCCAGGCGCAAGTCGGTGTCTTGTTACACAGGATGTGGTCATATCTATGGCAACTTCCCTTGATTGTTAGTTTAAAGAAGTCCTGGGTGTGGCTAGCAGAGGCTTGGGCTTCCGGGAAGAAGCCTTGCCGAGCACATGGCCAAGGTAAGATTGAGGGCGTAGCCCTTACCCTGGGGCAAGATGGAGGGCGTAGTCCTCGCCCTTTCAAGAATAAAAAAACCTGAATAAGCTGTTAATGTAAAAAAAAAAAACCATTGAAACCTGTAAAGAATTTTGTGAGTTTATTTGAGCCAAACTGTCGACATATGCCGGGAAGTAGAACTTCAACAAATTGAGATAATGCTCTGGAGAATGGCAGGGTTACATCCGTATTTATACATGAAATTCATTGGTGACAGATTTAAGGAGGTGGGATTAAGCGAAGCGGGGAAACATCTGTGATAGGATAAAAAGTACAATGATGGACACATACTTAGGTGGGTGCAGGAACAATTAACATGATAAATGAAAGAATCTGCTGCATCTGTCCTGGGCTCAGCACACCTGGTTGTGCCCCAGGGGCTCCAGATACAGGGAAATCACAAGTTACCCAGACATTTCAAGGGTATGTTATCATAGATGCAAAAAGACAGATAGGCTCAGTTACGGTAAAGGTTGACCTTATCAGTGAAGATATCGGCTTAGGACGTAACTGCCCACCATAACTGCTTTTAGTTAAGGTTTAATTTCAGACCATCCTTTGTGGTTACTTTAGGTCTCCAAGTCTGCAAAACTGCCATGCAGGCCTCTCCTGAGCTTGTCAGGTCAGCATGTGGCCCCTTTCATCCACAAAGCCAATAACAACTGATGAAATAGAACCAGTAAAAAAAAAAACAAAAAACTCTCATCAAACAAAAGCCTAGGCCTAGATGGCTTCACAGGGGAGTTTTACCAAACATTCAAAGAAGAACTAAAACCTATACTACTCAAACTATTTCAGAAAATCAAAGAGGAAGGAACACTTCCAAACTCTTTTTATGAGGCCAGCATTCTCCAAATTCCAAAACCAGATAAAGACATTACAAATAAAGAGAATAACAGGCCAATATTTCTGATGAACATAGATGATAAAATTCTCAACAAAATTCTAGCAAATTGCATCCAGCAATCTATTAAAAAGATCATACTCCATGGTCACGTAGGATTTATTGCAGAGATGCAAAGCTGGTACAATATTCAAAAATCAATAAACATGATACATCAGATAAACAAATTGAAAGACAAAAATCACATGATCATATCAAGAGACACAGAAAAAGCATTTGACAAAATCCAACACCCATCTTTTATTATAACTCTCAGCAAAGTGAAAATAGAGAGTATATCTCAACATGATAAAGGCCACATATGACAAACCTACCAACAACATCATACTCGATAGGCAAACACTAAAACTATTTCCCCTAAGAACAGGAACAAGACAAGGATGCCTACTTTACCACTCCTGTTTGACATAGTACTGGTAGTCACACAAAAAGAAGAAATAAAAGCATCCAAAGTGGAAAAGAAGAAGTAAAACTGTCATTATTCACAGATGATATGATATTGCACATAGAAAAACCCAAAGACTCCACCACACCCGGGAGCCCTCTGGGCTGCATTCCAGTTGTAAATCTTGGACACTAAAAGACATCGTCTGAGAGATCCATAGAAAGGACTCTGATTTATTAAGTCTTATCTGTAGGTTGCACACCTATAAATATTGTATGTAGAGTGTCTCTGTTGATTGTTGTTTTGTGTCTTTGTTGTTTTGTTTAATTTGTTTAAAGATAGGGCATATTTCACTTGGCTAGGGTCCCCAGCTACTTGTAATAGGCTGAACTCATGGCAGGGATTACTGGAACTTCCTAGAAGCTGCCAAGAACTCTTAATCTTCCTGCTCTCCTTCTCAAGACATCAGCCACTAGAAACTCTTAGCTAGAAGTTTTTGTCTGTCTATAATATAAATTGGTTACTAATTGAGGCTCTTTACTATGCTAGGTTACTGTAAAATAAGATTCTAAGGCTAATGTTTCAGTCCACCCTTTTGTGGGTACTCATTCATTTACTGTAGGGTGTTTTATTTTTTTGTTTCTGTTTTTAAAATCTCTTCTTATTTCCAAGATTTCATATCATAAAAAGAGAAAAATATGGGAAATAATTATTTAAACTCCCTAAGTATTTATCCTAGAGGGCCAGAGCCCTTAAATAGGTTGCAGAAGCAGCAGCAGCAGGGTAGGGGGGCACTCTCCCTGTAAAGAAAAAAAAAATGGTACTTTTACACTAAAGCCATAGAGGCCCAGGAGTTACTGCAGTCCTGGGAACAAACCTCAGGACTTGCTATCTCCCCACATACATACCCATCCTTTCTCCAGACTCCTAAAAGTTGTCAAGGTCATGTTATCTCTGTTATGCTTCTTAAGAATATAAATATATTTTGCATTGGAAAAATAAACCTATTATAAACGTAAAGGAAAAAAACTTTTTTCCTGTATTTGCCTAAGAAGCAAAGGTTTTATATATGTGTGTTATATATATATGTCTTTTAGTGCCCAAGATTTACAACTGGAATGCAGCCCAGAGGGCTCCCGGGTGTGGTGGCCAGTGAAAATCTACAAAATTATATATATATATATATATATATATATATATATATATATATATATATATATATATATATAATTATATTATGTTAATCAGGAACTTGATTACTTTAAATAAATAAATTACTTAATACTGTTTAATAATAATGATAATAATATATTTTATTACCTTCCCAGGGTTTAAATTTTAAAATTTGCTTCCTCTCCTTATGAACAAAAATTTTATACTTAAGGTATATGGGACGCTCTGTCAAATAAAGAAATAATAATTATATTTTATTTATATATGCATATTATATAAATTCTAATATGCTTTCATTTATAAATAACTAGTGGCCTGATGCACGAAAATTTGTGCACTGGGAAGGAGGGTGTCCCTCAGCCTGGCCTGCCCCCTCTCAGTTTGGGAGCCCTCATGGGATGTCCTACTGACAGCTTAGGCCCACTTTCCGCAGTCTGGCCTCCCTCTGTGGGAGGCAACCGGTCGTTCAGGTATATAGATACTTTCTGAAGGCAGCACGAACTCCTACCTTATTTCTTTTCTCTCTGGTTTTAGAATAGGGGACTAAAAGGTGGAGACAGAACTGTGGCCAGGCTTGGGGCTTTTGTAGGCAGTGTAAAGAGAGAGAGAGGGCTGGGGAAAGTCTAAACACAGTTTCCTTCAATTGTCCTCCCTTCCTCCGGGCCCCTCTCTCTGTTTTTTCCTTGTCGTGGTGGACACTCAGGCCTTGGACCAACAGGAGCCCAGCGACAGTGGGGGTCAGCCCCCTCACTTCTCAGCTGAACATACAGCTGCCTCACATTTCAAGCAGAGCTGTTTTCAAGTGGGTAAAGCGCTGGGAATTCATGCCTCCCGGCATTTCCCCTCTTGGTTTCCTCCTTGGGTCTGTTGCAAACTCCACCAAGACACTGAAGCAGCTCTGCCTAGTAATTCTGCACTGGCCCCCGCCCAGGCCCCTCCAGGCAGTCTTCCTCGAGGTCTCCGGGTCCACAGTCTGCACTCGGGGAGATCTCCCAGAGCAAATTCCCCCAGGCAGGTGAGGCAGGGGGACTAGTTTGGAGAGCTTGAGGAAGATGGCACAGTAAGAGTTGGTATGAACCAGAGCCTGCTCAGCCAGACTTCCTAAGCTCACCACCGGGCCCAGGAAGGCCCCTTCCCCATGCCAGAAGGATCCCGGCTGAGGTCCCCTCCCTACACTCAGTGCCCTCCTCCCTGTTCCACCACTCGGGGGCGGTAGCAGCTTGCCCGGTCTGGACCCTGCCAGCCCAACCATCAGCAGTGCGTGGCCCCAAGCCTCCATCCCTCCCTGAAGTGTGGGGTGGGGTCGCAGTAGCTCGTGGCCGTCCTAGGCATAATGCATGGAGACACCGCTTGCCAGTGAACCACAGTCTAGCCTGGGACCTGTGGGGGCTAGGGTGGCCTTGGGCTCCCGCAGGCCACACCGAAGCCAGACTTGGCTTGGCTGGCTGCCCCTGCCATCCGAGGGCTGCGCGTGCCCCGCAGGTCTCGCCCTCATGAATCGCCGTGGCCCGGCTGTCCTGTCCCAGGAAGTGGCCGTCCCAGTCACCATGGCTCACTCCCTGGTGCATTCAGGCCTGCCCAGCAGGCATCTAAGCTGAAGCTGAGGGGAGGGAGGAGGGATGTGTGGGCTAGGGCAAAAGCGGGGAACTTGGCGGTGCAAACATAGCCCCTCATGCTGCACCAATTTGTTGCGCCACATTCCCGGACCCCTGGGCACCCCTGCCCGGCACCGTGCTCTTGAGCCTGGGCTGGGGGCAAGGGACCTAGGGCTTTGGCCTGGAGGCAGCCCTTGCTGGCTTGGAGTCGCAGTGGTCTGTTAGGGAGGGTTGCGGGGTGCCATGAGGCAGGCTCATACAAATCCCCACTGCAAGTCCCCGCCTCTCTCATCGAGAGGTCAGCAATTCAGCCCACTTGGCATGCTGCACACGCAGCCTGGTGATTGGTCAAGCCTTTGGTCGTTTTAGTTGTTACAGACACTGGCTCTTTATATTTATACTAGAGGCCCGGTGCACAAAAATTTGTGCACTCGGGGGGGAGGGGGGTCCCTCAGCCCGGCCTGTGCCCTGTCGCAGTGTGGGACCCCTCGGGAGATAACGCCCTGTTGGCTTAGGCCTGCTCCCGGGTGGCAGAGGGCAGGCCCAATCCCTAGGTGCAGCCCCTAGTTGGGCTCAGAGCAGGGCCGATTGGGGAGTTGGAGTGCCGCCCCATCATGCACAGAGAAGGGAGATTGGGAGGTTGTGATGCCACCCTGTCACGCTCAGGGTAGGGCCGATTGGGGGGTTGGGGCACCGTCCCCAGTCACACTCAAGGCAGGGTCGATGGGGAGGTTGCGGCGCCACCCCCTGTCATGCACAGAGTAGGGCCAATCAGGGGGTTGGGGCACTGCCCCCTGTAACTCACAGAGCAGGGCCCATCAGGGGGTTGGGGAGCTCCCACCTGTCACACACAGAGCAGGGCCAATCAGGGGGTTGAGGCGCTGCCCCCTGTCACGCACAGAGTAGGGGCGATAGGGGAGTTGGGGCACCGCCCTCTATCACCCACAGAGCAGGGCCGATCAGGGGGTTGGGGCGCCACCACTCTCACACTCAGGGCAGGGCCGATGGGGAGGTTATGGCTCTAACCGTCACACACAGAGCAGGGCCCGTGGGGGGGGGGTTGGGGAGCTCCCCCCTATCAGGCACAGAGCAGGGCCGATCAGGGGGTTGGGGCGCCTTCCCCTGTCACAAACAGAGCAGGATGGATAGGGAGGTTGTGGCCCCGCCCCCTGTCACACACAGAGCCGCAGGGCGATCAGGGGGTTTGGGCGCTGCCCCCTGTCACGCTGATCCCGGTGCCGGGAGGCATATTACTCTTTTACTATATAGGTAGAGGCCTGGTGCATGGGTGGGGCCGGCTGGTTTGCCCTGAAGGGTGTCCTGGATCAGGGTGGGGGTCCCCACTGGGGTGCCTGGCCAGCCTGGGTGAGGGGATGATGGCTCTTTGCAGCTGGTCACACACCATTCAGGGTAGGGGTCCCCACTGGGGTGCCTGGCCAGTCTGGGTGAGGGGCTGAGGGCTGTTTTCAGGCTGGGAGTGACTGAAGTTCCCAACCGCTCCTTTTTTTCTTTTTCTTTTTTTTATTCTTGGCCAGCTTTAGCTTGAGGCTTGGCTTTAGCTCCTAGGCCTTGCGGCTGAAAGTAGGTTCCTGGCCTTTGCATACAATGTTGCAAATCTGCTGGCTGAAGTCCCGCGGTATCTGTTACAATGTTTGAAACTGCAGACTCAGAGGCCTGCAGCCGCAGGCGGGGAACGTTGGTTTCCTCTGTCACTGAGGCAAGCAAGCCTCATGTTAGTTTCAAGCTGCCTGGCTGCCGGCCGCCATCTTGGCTGACAGTTAATTTGCATATCTCGCTGATTAGCCAATGAAAAGGGTAGCGGTCATACGCCAATTACCATGTTTTTCTTTTATTAGTGTAGACTAGTGGCCTGGTGCACGAAATTCATGCACTGGGTGGGGAGGGGGAGTGTCCCTCAGCCCAGCCTGCCCCCTCTCAATACTGGGAGCCCTCAGGCATTGACCCCCATCACCCTCCAATCGCAGGATCGGCCCCTTGCCCAGGCCTGACGCCTCTGGCAGAGGCATCAGGCCTGGGCAGGGGACCCTCATTTCCCCCCCATCACTGGTTCTGCCCCCAGCCCAGGCCTGATGCCTCTGGCCCAGGCGTCAGGCCTGGGCAGGGGACCCCCAGACCCCTCCGATTGCTGGCTCTGCCCCTGGCCCAGGCCTGATGCCTCTGGCCCAGAATTAAGGCCTGGGCAGGGGACCCCCCTCTCCCCTCCATCACCAGCTCTGCCCTTGCCCAGGCCTGATGCCTCGGCCAGAGGCATCGACCCCCATCACCCTCCGATTGCCTGATCGGCCCCTTGCCCAGGCCTGACGCCTCCGCCAGAGGTGTCAGGCTTGAACAGGGGACCCCCATCTTGCCCCAATCATTGGCTCTGACCCCCACCCAGGCCTGATGCCTCTGGCCCAGGAATCATGCCTGGGCAGGGGACCCCCATCTCCCTCTGATCGCTTGCTCCACCCCCCCACCCAAGCCTGATGCCTCTGACCCAGGCTTTAGGCCTGGGCAAGGGGACCATCATATCCCCCCAATCCCCAGCTCCGCCCCCAACTCAGGCCTGATGCCTCAGCCAGAGGAGTTGACCCTCATCACCCTCTGATCACCGATCACCGGATCGGCCCCTTGCCCAGGCCTGAGGCCTGGGGCAGAGGTGTCAGGCCTGGGCAGGGGACCCCGAGCTCCCTGCGGTTGCAGGCTCTGCCCCTGCCCAGGCCTAACTCCTCTGGCCAAAACATTAGGCCTGGTCAGGGGACACCCAGCTCCCCGTGATCTCCCGCTCTGCCCCTGCCCAGGCCTAACGCCTCTGGCTGAGGCATTAGGCCTGGGCAGGGGACCCCCCAGCTCCCCGCAGTTGCATGCTCTGCCACTGCCCAGGCCTAACGCCTATGGCCGAGGCATCTGGCCCAGGCAGCGGGGACCCGCAGTGACAGTGGCGCCACGATTGGGCGGGCTCCGCCCCTGCCCACGCAGGACGCCTCTGGCTGAGGTGTCCGGCCTGGGCAGCGGGGACCCGCAGGTGCAGCGGCCCCGCGATTGTGGGCTCTGCTTTAGGCCCAGGCAAGGGACCCCTAGCTCCTAGGACTGCCAGCTTCGACCGTGCCCAGCTCCCATCACTGGCTCCACCCCTAATTCCTGCTATCACTGGCCAGGGCAGCAAAGGCGCCCGATTCTCTGATCATGGCTGGGGGGCAGTGCAAAGGCGGCCCTGGGGTCCCCCGGCTCTTAGCTCCCCCCTGGGATTCTGATCACTGTCAGTGGCAGGGAGCTTCTTCCTGCTTTCCCTTTCGACTCCCTCCGTTCATTGTGCCTACATATGCAAATTAACCACCATCTTTGTTGGCGATTAACCGCCATCTTAGTTGGCAGTTAATTTGCATATCGCCCTGATTAGCCAATGAAAAGGGTAGCGGTCGTATGCCAATTACCATGTTTCTCTTTTAGTAGTGTAGAGTAGAGACCCGGTGCACAAAAATTTGTGCACTCAGCAGGAAGGGGGGGTCCCTCAGCCTGGCCTGTGCCCTCTCGCAGTCTGGAACCCCTAGGGAGATAATGACTTGCTGGCTTAGGCCTGCTCCCGGGTGGCAGAGGGCAGGCCCAACCCCTAGGTGCAGCCCCTAGTCGGGCTCAGAGCAGGGCCAATTGGGGTGTTGGGGAGCCGCCCCCTGTCATGCACAGAGCAGGGTGGATTGGGAGGTTGCAATGCCACCCTCAGTCACGCTCAGGGTAGGGCCGATTGGGGGGTTGGGGCACCACCCCCTGTCACACTCAAGGCAGGGTCGAGGGGAGGTTGTGGCGGCACCCCCGTCACCCACAGAGCAGGGCCGATCAGGGGGTTGGGGAGCTCCCCCCTGTCACGCACAGAGCAGGGCCCATCAGGGGGTTGAGGAGCTCCCCCCTGTCACTCAGAGAGTAGGGCCAATAGGGGAGTTGGGGCGCTGCCCCCTTTCAGACACAGAGCAGGGCGGATCAGGGGGTTGGGGCGCCACCCTCTATCACCCACAGAGCAGGGCCGATCAGGGGGTTGGGACGCCGCCACTCTCACACTCAGGGCAGGGCCGATGGGGAGGTTATGGCTCTACCCTGTCACGCACAGAGCAGGGCCCGTGGGGAGGGGGGGGCGGATTGGTGTGCCGCACCCTGTCACACACAGAGCAGGGCCGATCAGGGAGTTGGGGCGCCGCACCCTGTCACAAACAGAGCCGCAGAGCGATCAGGGGGTTGGGGAGCTCCCCCGTATCAGGGACAGAGCAGGGCTGATCAGGAGGTTGGGGCGCCTTCCCCTGTCACAAACAGAGCAGGGTGGATAGGGAGGTTGTGGCCCCGCCCCCTGTCACACACAGAGCTGCAGGGCGATCAGGGGGTTTGGGCGCTGCTGTCTGTCACGCTGATAACGGTGCCGGGAGGCCTCTCGGCTCCGCTGATCCCGGTGCTGGGAGGCATAGTACCCTTTTACTATATAGGGTAGAGGCCTGGTGCATGGGTGGGGCCGGCTGGTTTGCCCTGAAGGGTGCCCTGGATCAGGGTGGGGGTCCCCACTGGGGTGCCTGGCCGGCCAGGGTGAGGGGCTGAGGGCTGTTTGCAGCTGGTCCCACACCCTTCAGGGTGGGGGTCCCCACTGGGGTGCCTCGCCAGTCTGCTTGAGGGGCTGAGGGCTGTTTTCAGGCTGGCGGGTGACAGAAGCTCCCTACCGCTCCTTTTTTTCTTTTTCTTTTTTTTTAATTCTGGGCCAGCTTTAAGTTTGAGGCTCTAGCTCTTAGGCCTCCGCTGCTGAAAGTAGGTATCTGGTTTGTTTCAGTTCGAAACAATTTATAAGTCCAGCTCTGACTCCAGCTCTGAGAACCCGGCTCACTGAAAGCTGGTTTCTGGGTTTTTTTTAGCTTCTATATTTGTTAAAATGTTTCAAACTGAAGGCTCAGAGGCCTGCAAGGCAGGCGGGGAACGTTGGTTTCCTCCGTCACTGAAGCAAGCAAGCCTCATATTAGTTTCAAGCTGCCTGGCTGCTGGCCGCCATCTTGGCTAACAGTTAATTTGCATACCGCCCTGATTCGCCAATGGGAAGGGTAGCGGTCGTATGCCAATTTCCATGTTTCTCTTTTATTAGATAGGACTAGAGGCCTGGAGCACAAAAATTTGTGCACTCGGTGGTGGTGGTGGCGGGGGGGTCCCTCAGCCGGGCCTGTGACCTCTTGCAGTCTGGGACCTCTCAGGGGATGACCACCTGCTGGCTTAGGCCCACTCCCTGGGGGAGTGGGCCTAAGCTGGCAATCAGACATCCCTCTGGCAGCCCGGCAGCCCTTGTGGGATGTCCACTTCCCAGCAGGCAGTAGACCTAAGCTACAGTCGGACATCCTTAGCGCTGCTGAGGAGGCAGGAGAGGATCCCACCACCACCGCTATACTGGAAGCCATCAGCCTGACTTGTGGCTGAGCAGAGCTCCCCATGTGGGAGCGCACTGACCACCAGAGGGCAGCTCCCGCATTGAGCGTCTGCCCGCTGGTGGTCAGTGTGTGTCATAGTGACCAGTCATTCCCAGTCTTTCTGCTGTTAAGGTCAGTTTGCCTAGTACCCTTTTACTATATAGGATAGAGGCCTGGTGCACGGGTGGGGGCCGCTGGTTTTCCCTGAAGGGTGTCCCGGATCAGGGTGGGGGTCCCGCTTGGGTGCCTGGCCAGCCTGAATGAGGGGCTGATGGCTTTTTGCAGGTGGTCACACCCCCTTCAGGGTGGGGATCCCCACTGGGGTGCCTGGCCAGTCTGGGTGAGGGGCTGAGGACCTTTTTTAGGCTGGCCTGCGACTGAAGCTCCCAGCCTCTCCTATTTTTTCTTTCTTTTTTTATTCTGGGATTTATTTACCTTCTATGATTGAAACTCTGTTGCCTTCACTGGTGCTCTCAGCTCTGAGGCGGGGCTGGCTGAAATCAGGTATCTGGGATTTTTTAGCTTCTATAATTGAGACTTTGTAGCTTTTGGAGCTGTTGTTTTCGGAGATTAGAGCCAGGCCATGGCAGGCAGGCAACCTTGGCTTCCTCCATCACTGGAGTAAGCAAACCTCCTGCTCGCTTCAGCTGTGTGGCTGCCAGCTGCCATCTTTGATGGCAGTTAATTTGCATATCTTGCTGATTAGCCAATGGGAAGCGTAGGGGAGGTACTGTTAATTACCCTTTTGCCTTTTATTAGATAGGATAGATTGTTATCTAATCTAATAAAAGAGAATCATGCAAATTGACCATACCTTCGCTATGCCCCAAGCCACGCCCACCAGCCAATCAGAGCGACTATATGCAAATTAACCTAACCAAGATGGTGGATAGCAGCCACTAAGCTGGAGCAAGCAAGAGGCTTGGTTGCCACAGCGATGGAGGAAGCCAAGCTTCCCACCTGTCCTGGCCGGCAGTAGCCTCCACTCAAGGCAACAAAGTTTCAATTATAGTAGATAAATAAATCCCAGATACCTGCTTCCAGCCAGCCTCCACTGGGAACTTGGGTGGCTGGGGGCCGTGGCCAGCCTGAAAACAGCCATCAACCCCTCACCAAGGATGGCCACACCCTCATGGGGTTAAGGTCCCCGCTGGGTGGCTTGGCCAGCCTGAAAACAGCCATCAGCCACTCACCAAGGTTGGCCAAACCTTCATGGGGTGAGGGTCCCTGCTGGGGGCTTGGCCAGACTGCAAACAGCCATCTTCCCCTCACCCAGACTGGCCAGGAACCCCAGCAGGACCTCCCACCCTGAAGGGGGTGTGTCCAGTCTGAAAACGGCTCTCAGCCACTCACCCGTGCTGTCCAGGTACCCCAGCGGTACCCCCACCCTGATCTGGGACACCCTTCAGGGCAAACCAGCCGGCCCCCACCCGTGCACCAGGCCTCTATCCTATATAGTAAAAGGGTAATATGCAAACTGACCCTAACAGCAGAACGACTGGGAATGATTGGTCACTGTGACACACACTGACCACCAGGGGGCAGACGCACAATGTAGCAGCTGTCCCCTGATGGTCAGTGCACTCCCACAGAGGGAGCTCTGCTCAGCCACAAGCCAGGCTGACAGCTTCCAGTACAGTGGTGGTGTTGGGAGCCTCTTCCACCTCCTCAGCAGCGTTAAGGATGTCCGACGTAGGCCTGCTTCCTGCTGGCAAGTGGACATCCCCTGAGAGCTGCTGGGCTGCCAGAGGGATGTCTGACTGCCAGCTTAGGCCCAATCCCCCAGGGAGTGGGCCTAAGCCAGCAGGTGATCATCCCCCGAGGGGTTCCAGACTGCGAGAGGTCACAGGCTGGGCTGAGGGACCCCCCGAGTGCACAAATTTTTGTGCACTGGGCCTCTAGTAAGTTATATTATAGAATATTGTGTTTTACAGAAAGGACAAGATTTCATATCATTGGCATTACTCTATAAAGTATCTAAATTTATAGAGATACTAGCAGGAAAAATAAAAATATATATAATCTATAATAATAAAAGTGTAATATGCTAATTAGACCAGACAGTGTAACAACCTTTTGGACATCCTTCCAGATGACCTTCTGAACGAAGCCACTGTGGCAGGGGCTGAGGCAGAGGCAGCCGCCATGGCAGGCAGGGGCTGAGGCAGTTAGGGATGATCAGGCAGGCAGGCGAGCAGTTAAGAGCCAGTGGTCCCAGATTGCAAGAGGGTCCAGGCCGGGCTTAGGGACTCCACCCATTCATGAATTTCATGCACTGGGCCTCTAGTCTGTAATAATAAAAGCATAATATGCTAATTAGACTTGACAACAGAACGACCTTCTGAGTATTTTTCCTCATGACCTAGACAAAGCCAGGGCTTGGAGGGCTGAGGCGAGCCACCGTGGATGTGAGGGCCAGGGCAAGCTGCCGCAGTTGCGAGGGCTGAGGCGAGCCATCGCAGCTGTGAGGGCCAAGCCCTTTGCATGAAATTTTGTGCATTTGGCCTCTGCTGGAAGCTACCCATTTCTACACTATCATGAAAGTGCAGCAGGGAATACAGAAGTCTGATGGACCTTGGGCTTTAGCAAAGGCTGAAGCTATGCACCGATTGTTCTGTCGAGACAATGGTGGCTCATGGCAATCCCCTAAACTGATAATCTTTTATTATTTACTAAACCTTACCTTTTATATGCTTGTTTACATTCCTAAAGGGCAAATGTCTATTCTACTAAATAAAAAGCAAAGGGGACCACAAAGTCAGGGAACCTCTCCACTAGAGAGTAAGATCTCCACCTGGCTCCCCCATGCCTTCTAAATTTATATTTCTTGTCTAGTATATCCGTTTATATGCAGCCCCTTCTCCAGATCCTGAATCCTTGCTGCAAATGGTTGTGGCATTTTGGCACCTCAAAAGGGACATCTGGAGAAGATTCAATGGAGTGAAAAACAAAGATAGTTCACCGGAAAGGTGGGATTCACCGAAAATGGTGGGGAGACTCACTGCACATAGAGCCCATGCCAAGCTTCAGAATTCACAATTCGAAGTGGGTGGGAATGTCTTTTTCAAGCCAGGCTATATTGGGGAAGAATTTGACCAAAAGGCAAAGAATATCATTGTAAATTTTTAACTTCTTTGCTCAAGGATAAAGAAATTAAAATGTCAAAAGGTACTCTCTTAAATCAGGTTCAAGGAAAACGAGTGCCCTTGTCATCTTTGACTATGTGGGTTCTTGTTCAAATTGCATTATGCCTAATTCATATTGGGGATCAAAAGTATGTAATACTTAAGGCCCCAGATCCTTTGCCTCTAGTGTGGAAAGACTCATCAGCTAAAGAAAATGGAGCTATCCGTCATTTTACAAAAGGATTCTTTAATGCTTTGTCTGAAAATTCCATATGATGCTTTGGGACATGCAGATTTTAGCTAAAACAACTTTAAGACGCCAGTCAATGCTATGAAGAGCAGGAAAAGATAAGATCTGTAAACAATAAGCTGAGCTCTAGGCTGCATTCTGGCTGTAAGTCCCAAGCAAATATAAAACATCTGAAAAGATTCATGAAAAGAACTCTGATTTATTAAGTCTTGTCTAATGTTATGGGTGCTTGTCTGTTCATTATTGTTTTATCTCTTTTTTATTTATTGTTAGTCTATTAAGCATGCCTTTGATTTAATTTAATAAGAAAAGAAACCTAGGTGGCCAGGCCATTTACTGAATTTCCCCAGAACAAACAGAATGTGGGGGTGGGGAGACACGTGGCAGGTGGTAAATGTCCTAGGAGACAAAGGGAAGTAACTGAAAAAGACCTCAGCCCATTAATTACTAAGTCTTTTGGTGATCCTGTAAAATGGATGCCTACTCCCAAGAGTGCTATTAAAAGTCTCATTTTCACCATGTTTTCATTTCCCAGTCCATCATTTGAAATTTGGCAGAATTTAGGTATCCGTCTGGGATTTCTGTACTCGTGAAGAGAAAAAGGCTAGATTAAGAGAAGGCGTGCCCTGCCCGATTTTGGGTGGCCTCTTAAAACTGAGCTCCATCTCTTTATGGATACTATAGAAAAGACCCAAGACTGTTTTTCTTTAAAAGATGGCGAAAATGACACAAGGAAAATATAGAGGCTGAATTTAGGCAACAAGATTAGTATTTCCATAATAATGGGTAGTTCTTTAATAATAATGGATTGCAGTCTAAGATTAACATTAAAGCTACCTGAAAGGGCGAGGACTACGCCCTCCACCTTGCCCCAGAGTAAGGGCTACACCCTCCATCTTGCCCCAGGGTAAGGGCCATGCCCTCCATCTTACCTTGTCCATGTGATCGGCAAGGCTTCTTCCCGGAAGCCAAGCCTCTGCTCCGACTTGCGCCTGGCCAATCGGCAGGGCCCACAGTCCTTTCTCCTCCCCTTACCCCAACCCCCTATAAAACCTCACTCCACACAGAGTTCTCTCTCTCGGCCACTGGGCTAACATTGCATCGGTGAGTGTGGTCGGGGAGCCAAACTAGTTCGAAATGAGGGACTCTTTGCTTTTGCATCGGACTCGCTGGCTCCCTGTGGGTTCTTGGGAATCTTGAAATCTGGGCACAACATTTTGGGGGCTCGTCCGGGATTCCCAAGACCATCGAGGGACCCCCGATCCGTAGAGTCTGACTGACCGCGGTAGGTAGGTGTGTGTCCTTGTGTGTTCTGTTCTGTGTGAGCTCGTTTCTGGAATCTGTAATTGCCTGAGGGATCTAGGTGGACACACTGTGAACGACCACAGGCGGGGGAGAGTTGGAAGACGTTCTGCTCCCCAAGAGGGATGGATATGCCCTTCATGAGGGATGGATATGCCCCTCGCAGATTTGAGACGAGGTGGGTTGCTCCTGCCGGTTTGGCATTAGGCCATCGTCTCGTTACTTCCATGGAGTTGGAAGGCTGTATTTTCAGGCCCTGTTTAGTGTTCTGTGTTTGTACTGGACGGACGTTATGGGATGGACTCAGACTGCTCCTTTGGGTATTGTGATTGATCATTTCAAGGAGATTGGGGGAGGCTTTAGAGCTCCCTCAGGAGTTGGGAAGTTGTTAGGAATTGAATGGATTGTTTAAACTCTGAATGAATGTCTGGTGAAAGTGTGTGAATGTGGAGGGAGGGGGCCTGCCTTCTCCCCTCCTTTGTGTGGCTATCTGAGTATGCACAGTATGAAGTCTAGATGATAGAAGTTAATCCCTAGGCAGAAAAAAACATGGTTTAGGGTTCTGCAATATAATGTTGGCCATCTATCTTTTAGGGGTTTTGGTTTGCTCTTCCCTTGTTTATTGTGAGAATGAGGAAATCATCTTTTCTGTCAGAGAACAGTTTAGACAGCCACAATGTTGAGCTGCCTGACCGCCATCTTGGAACAGTAAAGGCCCCTCTCTCTGACTTAGTCAATCACAAAAGGAATGTCTGCTCACTGAGGCAGGATGGGATTTCAGGGGTGGAGTTTTAAGGCGGAGTTTTACTAAGGAAATGCAGATGGGGCAGAAAGTGTGCCTGCCTCTCAGATTTATTTAATACTAAATTAGCAATCACGGTCTTAATATAATTTTACTGATATGATAGACCAATGTTTTGAGCAGTTGGCTTTATAAGGGCTGACAATAGAGCTCATATTTCTTAAAAGGCTTGTAGATAGAGAATTGAAAAGCTTTTACAAATTCATAAATGCATCCGGGATTTCTGTGCACATGTAAAGGAAAAGGCCAGTTTAAAAACGAGAGTGCATAGTTTTGAGCTGAACTTGATCTTTTGCTGTTTACAGAATAAAAACCCGAGACTGTTTTGGCCTTAATAGTTATGGGTTTGCTTCTTGAATTCCCCAGCAGGAAAATTGTGACCATTTTGAAATTTAGCAGCTATGCCAGGATAGCAGTAATCCAATTTCTAAAGTAAAGTACAATTATTTCAGGTAGAAACTGTGGTTTAAAAGTTCTAGCTACCTTGAAAGCATGGCCTTGGTATGATGGGAGGAAAAAGAAATGTTAAATGGATGGTAGACCAGTGAGCTGGGACTGGTCACTGATGGTGGATTGTGAAAAGGGCTGGACGTGGCCGAACTTCTCCTTCCTTGGTACTTCTGGCCTTGGTTTTCCAATGTGTTAAATCTGTCAATTTTGTTGTTTCGCCGAAATCCTCTTGAAGGACATTGAATGGTTCTTTCCTTCCTCTTTAACTTTTAGGGGATTGTATGACTGGATTACTGATGTAGATTATCAAGAATCTCTAAGGGACTTGTCCTGTATCTGGAGGAATGGCTTCCAGATGGTATTCACCATCTCTGGGACTTTATAGGATCACATGTTTAGTAGCAGAAGATTTGGCTGCCTGAAGCGGCCATGATGCCAATATTATGTTTCATTGTATTGATATGTTATATTAACCTTTGATTCTCTTGCAGGTTTGAATGTATGTTGGTTTTCCTGAAAGGGGGACTGTGTGGGGTGACCCCCAAAAGTAAAGGGTGCCTAGCTGCCAAGAGGGCAGGTGCCCAACTGGGCAGGGAAGGGTGCCCATCAGGTTTTGGTCTCTTTTGAGAGACAGCTAACAGTTGGCAGCCTGTAATACTGTCTTGCAGGCCTGAGTCACCATGCCCATGTCAGGGGTAGTAAAGCTGGAAAAAGCCTGTTTAGAATAGAAGGTCTGAGGCATGGTTATGCATAGAAAGAAGGTTTTATGCCTACAGTTACTGTTTTGTTTTAAATCCATGAAAAGGAATTAGCAAGGAAAGTCAGAAAATCTTAGAGCAGATCAGTATGTTTTTCTCCTTATGTAATTCCTCCGAAATCTGGCAATGCTAAATAAATCATGGCAATACATTTCTTTGCATAAATACAATAAGACTGGTTCCTAATAATGGTTTTATTAACGGAAAACTTTGGAGTATCATGTTTTAAAGAGCCCTGTCTGAATTCTAAAGACTTGAAGCCACTAAGAATGCCACGAAGAAAGCCTGGTATCCTGCTTGGGAGCCCTGAAGATGGCTGGCGCTGGAGCATCAGGCCCATGCCCTACCATCACTGTGTTGTGCCAAGATTTCAAGATTCCCAAGAACCCACAGGGAGCCAGCGAGTCCGATGCAAAAGCAAAGAGTCATTCATTTCAAACCTAGGTTTGGCTCCCCTGCCACACTCACCGATGCAACGGTAAGCTCCAGTGGCCGCGCGAGAGAGAGAACTCTGTGTGGAGAGAGGTTTTATAGGGGGTTGGGGTAAGGGGAGGAGAAAGGACTGTGGGCCCTGCCGATTGGCCAGGCGCAAGTTGGTGTCTCATTACACAGGATGTGGTCATAGTGATGGCGTGCACTTCCCTTGACTATCATTGGCCAGTTCAGAGAAATCCTGGGCGTGGCCAGAAGCGGCTTGGCTTCCTGGAAGAAGCCTTGCTGAGCACATGGCCAAGGTAAGATAGAGGGCATAGCCCTTACCCTGGGGCAAGGTGGAGGGCGTAGTCCTTGCCCTTTCAACTGGCGGTTGGTAAGAGTAGAAGGGGAGCAGTAAAAATGCCTCTGCGTCCCTGCGAAACCCCCACACACTCTGGGCCACAACAAGTAGAAGGGCAACTGAGATGGACCTTAAAGCCTGGAGCGTGGGCTCAGGTGGAGTTGCTACAGGTGAAGGATTCACCTAACTCAGCAGATACTGCAGGCAGGCCTGATGGCATCTGGATGGCTTGGCTTCCTGGCCCTACGGGGCACATTAAGGTTCAACCATGAAATTCCAGCAAAGGTAGTCAGTTACCATTCTTGTTGTGTTTATGCAAACATTAGGACAGTAGATAAATTAATCTTGATTTGGCTTTTTGATAGCCATGGAGGAATTCTAAGAAGAAAAATCCTATTTCAATAGAACTTGTTAAATCTAAAATGGTTTCTTTCCCTTAAGCGTATAGGGATAGTTCAGTTGATAGTTCTGTGTGCCCAGTATGGGCCTCCAGCAATGGTGGAATAGAAATGCAGTCCATCTCATGATTGAGCCGGAAGTTCCAAGACAAAGGAGGGAATGAAAGGGCAAGGACTACGCCCTCAACCTTGCCCCAGGGTATGGGCTACGCCCTCCATCTTACCTTGTCCATGTGCTTGGCAAGGCTTCTTCCCGGAAGCCAAGCCTCTGCTCCGACTTGCGCCTGGCCAATCGGCAGGGCCCACAGTCCTTTCTCCTCCCCTTACCCCAACCCCCTATAAAACCTCGCTCCACACAGAGTTCTCTCTCTCGGCCACTGGGCTACCATTGCATCGGTGAGTGTGGTCGGGGAGCCGAACTGGTTCGAAATGAGGGAGTCTTTGCTTTTGCATCGGACTCGCTGGCTCCCTGTGGGTTCTTGGGAATCTTGAAATCTGGGCACAACACTACCAATAGTCAGTAAGTTATATCTGTTACAGAATTTGCTGAAGAAAATGCCTTAGATAATAATAATTGGATTTAAAATCTCAAAATTGTTGAAACATGGATAAATAGATGTAACTAAAATAAAGGATTTGTAGTGGAGCTTTTTAGTGAGAATTATAGGCATATTGATAGTGGGGGTCCAGTCTCCCAGGGGTAGACTGACTTTGCTCTCTGTTGAAGGAGGGGGTTGGCCGTGTTTCCTGCAGCAGTAACCTTAGATATTATATCTAAGGAATAATGTGGAGGTTTTAAAATTCAAATGGCTACAGGCCAACTTCCAAAGTCTTTGGTAACTTAAACTTTGGAATTTACTGAATTAAATAATAAAAATTATTAAATATCTAGGTATTTTAAAATAACAAAATACTGAAATGTTAATCTGAGTTTGCCTTTTATGAAAAATCTACACTGGGGGGTAGGGGAGGCCAGGGGATTGTCAAGGGCGGGGGGGAAAAAAGGGACACATATGTAATACCCTTTGTAATACTGTAAGTGTGAGGTGGCCCAGAGAAGCGGTGAAGAGAACAAAGAGAACCGAGTGAATCAGAAAGAAAAAGGAGAAGTTTATTTGCGTTCTCGGGCGAGACCCATTAACCCAAAAGGTGGGGCCAGTGAATTTTGCGCCTCCAGGGAGGGAGGGGAATCTTTTTATTCAGGTGTTTGGTGAGGGCAGGGGGCCTGAACTGAGGAAGTCTCCACCGCAGGGATCATCACGGCATTCAACTGAGGAAGTCTCAGCTTCAGGGGGTGGGCGGGATCTTCAAGAAGTCCTTATCTGTGTGGGGGTATGTGAATTCAGGGAGAAGAAGCTGGTATCTGTGTCTGGCACGTTGATCTGTGAGAAATTCCAGGGGAAGTCCATTGTCTCATCACATGTCTGCATGTATCCGAACCTGGGCTCTCTCAGACCTAACAGTAAGCAATAAAAAAAAAAAGAAAAAAATCTAGAGGACAGAATTGAATCTATTAATTAAATATGTCTTGTATTTTTGAAATATATCCTTAAAAATGTGAAGGTATTACTAATCTAAAAAATGCTAAGTATTTAATTTGCCACCTAAAATTTAAGGCTTCTAAGAGTTTAAAGTTCAAATTAAGTTGGGAGGAATCAGATGGTTGTGATAACAAAATGCATAAAGTATAGAAATTTATTTTTGTAAAAATAATTCTTGTATTTTCTCTAGAGAAATTAGTAATTTAAAATATTATAGTCTTTATGTGTACTATGTGTGGTTTAATATAAAAACCAGTTAAAATTTAATTAATATATTTTAGAATAATTACAAAAAGTATATAATATAATCTTTACGTTATGTATATTTGATAGTCTTTCCAAGTTAAATTTCAAGACTTTAACCGAGATATAGCCTTGGGACATTTCAAGGGCCCTGGAATTATTCAAGGATTTATTCTCTCTTCTTAAATATTTATTTTTAAATATATTTTATTGATTTTTTACAGAGAGGAAGGGAGAGGGATAGAGAGTTAGAAACATCAATGAGAGAGAAACATCGATTAGCCGCCTCCTGCACATCTCCCACTGGGGATGGGCCCGCAATCCAGGCACATGCCCTTGACCGGAATCGAACCTGGGACCCTTCAGTCCGCAGGCCAACACTCTATCCACTGAGCCAAACCGGTTTCGGCTTCTTAAATATTTTTGAACTAAATTAGGCTGATCTAATATACTTGAAATCATGTGGGAAGCTTTATCAAATAAGAATTAATAACTACATTCTATTTACATACATAAATTTTAAATGTTATCAAAGTCTCAACTTCTAAGGGAGGACAAGACAAAGTTGCTGAATACTTCTTAAGAAAAACCAGATTAGCCCTAACTGGTTTGGCTCAGTGGATAGAGCGTCGGCCTGCGGAATAAAGGGTCCTAGGTTCAATTCCGGTCAAGGGCATGTACCTTGGTTGCAGGCACATCCCCAGTAGGGGGTGTGCAGGAGGCAGCTGATCAATGTTTCTCTTTCATCGATGTTTCTGACTCTCTACCCCTCTCCCTTACTCTCTGTAAAAAATCAATATAATATATTTTTTAAAAAAAAGAAAAGGAAAACCGGATTATTCAGCAGTGGAATTTTAAAACAGGAGCCCTGACAGCCTGCTCTTTAAATAGGCTAGGGGAGGGGACGGCAGCTGTACTCCATAGGTCAAATGTATAAGTTTGCTTACTTTGCTTTTTTAATAAAGATGCCTACTTTAGTTACTTAATAAATTAGCTTTTATAATATAATCAAGGTCTCATATAAATTCAGTTATATGAGAAGCCAATATTTTTTATAACTAATTGGGTCTAACAAAGGCCAAAGTAAAAATTTGCATATGTATGCAAATGAGCACTAGCCCAAAAGAATGCTGTTTAAAAGTAAATTTTAAGCTTAATAAAAAGGAGAAATTCTAAAACCTCTTCCACTAATATTTTCAAAGTAAACTAAAAGTTATTATTCAAGCATTAAATCTTACCATTAATAAGACACCATAAGTAAAAAGAGAGTTATGTTTACTTGATATGTATGCATTACAGTATTGGCCAGCATCTGAAAAGCAACCGAGTTCATTACTCTGTTTAAAAGAAATAGAAAGTTTTTTTAAAAAAAAACTCCCTAAATGTGGCCTTGAAATTACTCTGGGGAAAAAAAAAAAGGAGATGCCCTTCAAATGTCTGGAAAACTAAAAATAAAAGTCAATGTATTAGGCCTCAAAAAGAAAAGTAAATAATTTGCATTCTGTGTCCCTAACAAAGCCTATGTCAATATACTCAAAGACTGGTAGCAGAAATTCAATTAGTGTCATTTACTGTCCACACCCAAGGACAAATGAAGTTAGAAAATAAGCCTTATTTGAGACTGATTTAAATTGGCAAATTGAAATAAGTGAATATTCAGGGGAATTTAGTTGTACTAGGCAGGAACCTATTCCTGGAGCATTAACTATTTTTTATTGATGGTTCATCGCATAATAAAACGGCTTATCATGCAATGAATTCAGACCAAGTCATCCAGACCAGTCATACATCTGTGCAAAGAATTGAATTAGAAGATATCAAGGCTGCATGGAGAATTTTCAAAAGCCAAAATATTGTATAGCAAGAAAAAAAAATTGTCCCCCTTACATGTTAAAACAAAAAAGGGGGTCCTAACATGTTTGGCTCAGTGGATAGAGCATTGGCCTGCGGACTGAAGGGTCCCAGGTTCGATTCCAGTCAAGGGCATGTACCTTGGTTGTGGGCACATCCCCAGTAGGAGGCGTGCAGTAGGCAGCTGATTGATGTTTCACTCTCATTGATGTTTCTAACTCTCTATACCTCTCCCTTCCTCTCTGTAAAAAAATCAATAAAAATATATTTTCAAAAAATGAGGGAATAGTGGAGTAATCTCCTGTAAGTAAACTATATCAAGCCTTAATTACGTTTAGTTTTTTCACTTTAAAATTTTCACTTGTAATGCTGATGGCAAGACACCCATGAAATTACACTGGTGTCAGAATAAGCCAAAGGAAAACAGCTTGGTAAAATGAAAAGATCCCAAGTCTAGTTTATAGAAGGGTCCCTTTATTAAGCTTTGGTTGAGGATATGCTTGTGTATTTCCAGAAAATTCCTCCAAGCCAGTGCAGATTCCTGCAACAATGGATCTGAGGGAGGAACTGACCAGACAACTCCAACCACAGATAGCAGTGGCCCCAAGCAACACACTGATGAAACAGAGGAGAAACAGTCCAGAGATGGGGGATGGTAAAGACGCCTTGCCATGCTAGCAGTCATCAGCTGTGCATCGGTGCAGGTTGCTCTGGACAAAGCTAGAGAAAGTCGGACCTGCATTGTCATTGCCCACCATTTGTCCACCATCTAGAACTGGAATATCATTGCTGTCATGTCACAGGGGACAGTGATTGGGAAGAGGATTCAAAGAACTAATGGCCCAGAAAGGAGCTTGCTGCAAACTAGTTCCTTTGATGCCTGGCAGCAATTTTAAAGAACATGAAAGAACTCAATCCTTTTCATTGAATCTAAAAGTCTTAAAAGGACTTAAGCTCTTCAGGCGGCATATATCTTTTAAAATTTATTTAAAAAACAAAAATAGGGGGAGATGTGGAAGCTACCCATTGCCTACACTATCATGAAAGTGCAGCAGGGAACAGAGAAGGCTGGTGGACCTTGGGCTTTAGCAAGGGCTAAAAGCTATGTACCAATTGTTCTGTCGAGATAATGGTGGCTCATGGCAACCCCCTCACTTGATCATTTTTTTTGATTACCAAACCTTATCTTTGATATGCTTGTTTACATTCCTAAAGGGCAAATGTG
This sequence comes from Myotis daubentonii, assembly GCF_963259705.1. Taxonomy (NCBI): domain Eukaryota; kingdom Metazoa; phylum Chordata; class Mammalia; order Chiroptera; family Vespertilionidae; genus Myotis; species Myotis daubentonii. Next base: position 116,636,620 of record NC_081841.1, read on the forward strand.
TATTCTAGTAAATAAAAAGCAAAAGGGACCGAAAAGTCTGGGGACCTCTCCACTGGAGAGTAAGGTCTCTCCACCTGGCTCCCCCCATGCCTCCTAAATTTATATTTCTTGTCTAGTATATCTGTTTATGTGCAGCCCCTTCTCCAGATCCTGAATCCTTGCTGCAAAAAGTTGCAGCAGGTCGCTAGTCTACACTAATAAAAGACAAACATGCAAATTGACCATACCTTTGCTATGGTTAAGCCACGCCCACCAGCCAATCAGAGTGACTGTATGCAAATTAACCCAACCAAGATGGCGGCTGGCAGCCACAGAGCTAGAGCAAGCAATGATGGAGGAATCCAAGCTTCCTGCCTGCTGTGGGCAGCTCTGAGCTCCACTCAAAGCAGCAAATTTCAATTATAGAAGGTAAATAAACTCCAGATACCTGCTTTCGGCCAGCCATGGCCATGGAGCTGGAGCGAGAAGAAGGCTTCCCTCCTGCCTGCCCTGGCTGGCTCTGAGCTCCTCTCAAGACTACAAAGATTCAATTATAGAAGGTAAATAAATCTCAGAATAAAAAAAAGAATAAAAGGAGAAGCTGGGGGCTTCTGTCACTGGGGGCTTGGCCAGCCTGAAAATGGCCCTCAGCCACTCACCCAGACTGGCCAGGCACCCCAGTAGGGACCCTGACCCTGAAGGGGGTGTGACCAGCCTGCAAACACCCATCAGCCCCTCACCAGGCTGGCCAGACAGCCCCAGCGGGACCCCCACCCTGATCCAGGACACCCTTCAGGGCAAACCAGCTGGCCCCCACCCATGCACCACGCCTCTATCTTATGTAATAAAAGGGTAATATGCAAACTGACCCTAACAGCAGAATGACTGGGAATGACTGGTCACTATGACACACACTGACCACCAAGGGTCAGACGCTCAATGCAGGAGCTGCTCCCTGGTGGTCAGTGCGCTCCAAGCCAGGCTGACAGCTGCCAGTACAGCAGTGGTGGTGGGAGCTTCTCCCATCTCCTCAGCAGCGCTAAGGATGTCTGACTGTACCTTAGGCCTGCTTCCCACTGACAAGTGGACATCCCCAAGGGCTGCCGAGCTGCCAGAGGGATGTCGGACTGCCAGCTTGTGCCCAATCCCCCAGGGAGCGAGCCTAAACCAGCAGGTGGACATCCTCTGAGTGGTTCCAGATTGCAAGAGGGCATAGGCCGGGCTGAGGGACCCCCCCCAAAAATTTGTGCACCAGGCCTCTAGTCCTAGCTAATAAAAGAGAAACATGATAATTAGCGTACGACCGCTACCCTTCCCATTGGCTAATCAGGGCGATATGCAAATTAAGTGCCAGCCAAGATGGCAGCCAGCAGCCAGGCAGTTTAAACTAAACATGAGGCTTGCTTGCTTCAGTGATGGGGGACTGCAATGTTCCCTGCCTGCCTTGCCGGCCTCTGAGCTTGCAGTTTGAAACATTGTAACAAATATAGAAGCTAAACAAAACCCCAGAAACCAGCTTTCAGCTGGCCAGGATCTCAGAGCTGGAGTTGATACAGAGTTTCGATTATAGAACCTAAAGAAACCAGATACCTGCTTTCAGCAGCTGAGGCCTCAGAGCTGGAGCCTGAGCTAAAGCTGGCCCAGAATAAAAAAAAGAAAAAAGAGAAAAAGGAGCAGTTGGGAGCTTCAGTCACCTGCCAGCCTGAAAACAGCCCTCAGCCCCTCACCCAGACTGGCCAGGCACCCCAGTGGGGACCCCCACCCCAAAGGGTGTGTGACCAGCTGCAAACAGCCATCATCCCCTCATCCAGGCTGGCCAGGCACCCCAGTGGGGACCCCCATCCTGATCCAGGACACTCTTCAGGGCAAACCAGCCAGCCCCCACCCATTCACCAGGCCTCTGTTCTATATAGTAAAAGGATAATATTCCTCCCAGCACCGGGATCAGCAGAGTCACGAGGCCTCCCGGCACCGGGATCACCCTGACAGGGGGCAGCGGCCAAACCCTCTGATCGCCCTGTGGCTCTGTGTGTGACAGGGGGCTGGGCCACAACCTCCCTATCGGCCCTGCTCTGTTCCTGACAGGGGAAGGCGCCCCAACCCCCTGATCGGCCCTGCTCTGTGCCTGATATGGGGATGCTCCCCAACCCCCTGATCGCAGTGCGGCTCTGTGTGTGACAGGGTGCGGTGCTCCAACCCCCCCCACCCCACGGGCCCTGCTCTGTGTGTGACGGGGTAGAGCCATAACCTCCCCATCGGCCCTGCCCTGAGTGTGACAATGGCGGCGCCCCAAGCCCTGATCATCCCTGCTCTGTGGGTGATAGAGGGCGTTGCCCCAACCCCCCCACCCCCACCATGGGCCTTGCTCTGTGTGTGATGGGGTAGATCCATAACCTCCCCATCGGCCCTGCCCTGAGTGTGACAGTTGCGGCGCCCCAACCCCCTGATCGGCCCTGTTCTGTGGGTGACAGGGGGCGGTGCGCCAACTCCCCTATCGGCCCTACTCTGTGAGTGACACGGTGGAGCTCCTCAACCCCCTGATGGGCCCTGCTCTGTGCGTGACAGGGGGGAGCTCCCCAACCCCCTGATCGGCCCTGCTCTGTGGGTGACGGGGGTGCCGCCACAACCTCCCCTCGACCCTGCCTTGAGTGTGACAGGGGGTGGTGCCCCAACCCCCCAATCGGCCCTACCCTGAGCGTGACTGAGGATGGCATTGCAACCTCCCAGTCCACCCTGCTCTGTGCATGACAGGGGGCGGTGCCCCAACTCCCCAATTGGCCCTGCTCTGATCCCGACCAGGGGCTACACCTAGGGATTAGGCCTGCCCTCTGCCACCTGGGAGCAGGCCTAAGCCAGCAGGGCATTATCTCCCGAGGGGTCCCAGACTGCGAGAGGGCACAGGCTGGGCTGAGGGACCCCTGCTCCCCACCGAGTGCACAAATTTTTGTGCACCAGACCTCTAGTTTTATTATAAAGCTGAATACAAAAATAATTATATAGTTTTTATAACTTTTGTTAAAAGTATTACTAATTCTTAAACTTTTTGTTTTTCAGATATAAGTATTTTTAAAGCAATTTGGTAAATTATATATTTCTCTCCCTACCTGTCCCACTGAAATGTAGCAATATATATATATATATATATATATATATATATATATATATATATATATGGCTAATATGCAAAGTGTCCCCTCAGGAGTTCGACTGAGATACCAGGAGTTTAATTACTCACTATGATGTGCACTGACCACCAGGAGGTGGCATGGAACGAAGGAAGGCCCTGGCCAGCAGTTGCAGCAGGGGAAGGAAGGGCACAGCTGACAGCTGCAGCCAGGGAAGGAAGGACAGCAGTTGGGAAGAAAGCCTCAGTGGGCAGCCAGAAGGCCCCAATCAACCCTGATTGCTGGCCAGGCCTAGGGACCCTACCCATGCACAAATTTCATGCACCAAGCCCCTAGTTCTTAATAAATAGCAATACACTTCTTTACATGAATTCAATAAGACCTGTTTCCAATTGTAGCTATATTAACCAAGATAAAAACTAATAATAAGACTGCTTATAGCAGCCATGCCTTTGTCACCTTTTGCAGGAGTTGGTCCATCCAGCATTCTAAGGGAATCTCTTACAATTCACACGGGCAGGCCATTATCGAATGTGCCCATTCAACATTAAAGAGCATACTAGTAAAACAAAAAAGGGGGAATATGAGACTCAAGGACCCAGTGAATTATTAACATGGAGGAGAGGATATGCATGTGTTTTTACCCCTACAGGGCCACGGTGGATTCCAACTTGTCGGATTGAACCCTATGGCATGGCACAGTGACTGCCAGAACTCCTCTGGCCTCTATAGTATAATTTTACTAATAATCTTAATGACAATAGCCTGATTTGCACCACTCACCCCTATGTCTTTGTTATGGGCCCCAATCTACCAATAAACCATAGTTCATCTTTTCTAGTACAGGTTGAAGAAGGAGCTTATTTTACATCCTGTATTACCACCCAGAACATTACTTCTTTGAACATCAGCACTATTATGGTACTTAGAAAACAAGCAGAAATCCTAATACCTGTTAATCTTACCAGGAAATGGCAAGGCTCATCAGCTATTGAAATCTTAGAAAAATCATTGAGCTAATTATGGCCCAAAAGATTTTTGAGAATGCTCATTACAGCCATCATTTTGGCTGTTGTTATTCTTACTACTGCCAGCATCACTGTGGTGGCCCTTTCTGAGTCTGTGCAGACTGCCACACTGTAGACAATATGGCCTATAATATAACTAGGGAATTCACTATACAACAGCACATAGATAAAAAAATATATTAGCTAGACTACAGGCGATAGAGGCAGCTATTGAATATCTAGGAGAAAGACAGGATGCTATAGCATACAGGCAATGCTTAATTGTGATTGGGAGCATAAGCACATATGTGTCACCCCTTAAAATGGAACAGTAGTCACCATCAGTGGATTGACATTAGAAAGCATCTATGGGGGGACAACCAAGATGGCGGCGTAGGTAAACACCTATACTTGCTGCCTCTCACAACCACATCAAAACTACAACTAAAAAAGAAAACAAATATCATCCAGAAACACGGGAAAGCTGGCTGAGTGGAAGTTCTACAACTAGAAGGAAAGAAAAAAGGGAATTGAGACTGGTAGGAGGTGTGGAGGTGTGGAGGTGCGGAGGTGCAGAGGTGCGGAGGCATGCGTGAAATGGGCTGGCAAATGGGTGTACTGTTGTTTTTTTTCAATTGGGAGGGAGATACAAGCTCCTGATTGCTCTGAACTCCAGTTCCGGGCAAGACTCTGGGGACCAAGACTCATACAGGGAGAAACTGGACTGTCTGGCTTTGGGCTGGAATGCGAGGACGGCTTTCTCTCAGAGGTGCTTGCAGCAATCATTGTTCCTGCACGGGGCCACGGGACACAAAGACCTGGGGACCTCTCCAGTGCAGGGCTGACTGGCAGCCATTGCTGTTTGCTCCATCCTGGTGATTCTCTGAGACCACGCTCCACCCAATTTACAACCCCACCCAAGCTGTTCACATGGCTTTTGCATATGAATGACCTGTCCTTTTATAGCCTAAAACCTAACAAACTGAATCTGGGTCAGAGAGCTCCAAAGCTTCCAAAAGAAGGCCCAAGGTCCGGCAGCAGCAGCCTGCCTTGCTTCACAGCTGGGCATCATATGGGCACTTCCAAATCCCAAACAAAGAGGAGGAATCTGCAGATCTTTCTGTACCTCCTGCTGGGTGGCCTCAGGCAGTGGCTGACTTTTCACTTCCTTGGAGATCCAAGAGCCATTGTGCCCAGTGGTCAGTTTGAGACCATACCAGATTACAACTCTTCACATCCATTAGTGACACACTCAAGTGGCAGACTCGGTGAGCACCAAAGCCCCACTGAAACAAGTCCTGCCTCATAAGGGTGTCTCAAGCACAGCAGTTCTTTCATTGTAGACACAGTGGGTTCTCACAGCCAATTTGCCTGGAGGTCAATTCCTCCCAGTGATACCAACAGCAATCAAGGCATAACTACAACAAGACTGTGCACACAGCCCACAAAGGAGTGCACTAAGAGTGTCCACCTCAGGTTATTGGGGAGGCTGAGCCACTGAGCCCTATAGGAAACCTACCACACAAGACCACTCTATCAACACAGGGAAGCAGCCAAAATGCGGAGACAAAGAAACATGTCACAAATGAAAGAAATGGATGAAAGCAAGCTACTGGATATAGAGTTCAAAACCACGGTTATAAGGTTACTCAAGAATCTTGTAGAAACCTCCAAGAAATTTAGTGAAATCTTCAAGGATATGAAAAAGGACCAATTAGAAATTAAGCATACACTGACTGAAATAAATTATAATATACAGAAATCCAACATTAAACTAGAGCAGTGATGGCGAACCTATGAACTGATTTTTTTGGTTGATTTTTCTTTGTTAAATGGCATTTAAATATATAAAATAAATATCAGAAATATAAATCTTTGTTTTACTATGGTTGCAAATATCAAAAAATTTCTATATGTGACACGGCACCAGAGTTAAGTTAGGGTTTTTCAAAATGCTGACACGCTGAGCTCAAAAGGTTCTCCATCACTGAACTAGAGGATCCGAAGAATCAAGGCAAAGATTTGAAATACAAAGAAGCAAAAAACACCCAACTGGAAAAGCAAAAGTAAAGAAGAATCCAAAAATATGAAGATAGTGTAAGGAGCCCCTGGGGCAACTTCAAGCATACCAAAATCCGAATTATGAGGGAGTGCCAGAAGAAGAGAGAGAGCACGATATTAGAAACCTATTTGAAGAAATAATGACAAAAAACTTCCCCTACCCAGTGAAAGAAATAGACTTACAAGTCCAGGAAGCGCAGAGAACCCCAAATAAGAGGAATCCAAAGAGGACCACACCAAGATACATCATAATTAAAATGCCAAGGGCAAAAGACCAAGAGAGAATCTTAAAAGCAGCAAGAGAAAAACAATTAGTTACCTACAAGGAGTACCCATACGACTGTCAGCTGATTTCTCAACAGAAATGATGCAGGCCAGAAGAGAGTGGCAAGAAATATTCAAAGCGAAGAATAGCAAGAACCTATAACTAAGTAAAGCTATCATTTAGAATTGAAGGTCAGATAAAGAGCTTCACAGACAAGAAAAAATGCTAAAGGAGTTCATTACCACCAAACCAGCATTATATGAAATGCTGAAGGGTAAGAAGAGGAAGAAGAAAAAGGTAAAGATAAAAATTATGAACAAAATCACAACAAATACATATCTATCAACAAGTGAATCTAAAAATCAAGTGAATAAAAAATCTGATGAACAGAATAAACTGGTTAATATAATGGAATCAGGGGCATAGAAAGGGAGTGGCCTGACAATTCTTGGGGGGAAGGGGGTGTTCAGGGTGAGAGAAGAGATTGGACAAAAATCTTACACCTATGGATGAGGACAGTGGGGGAGTAGTAGGGGCATGGATGGGGTGGGGTGGGAACTGGGTGGAGGGGAGCTATGGGGGTGAAAAAGAGGAACAACTAATAATCTGAACAATAAAGATTTATTAAAAATATATTTAAATTTTTTTAAAAAAATCTATGGGGAGTCTTTCATGATAACCTTATTGAAGAAGGTTATCATTTGCATGTTGCAAATGCAAACTAGAGAGTCCTTACTTGCTATCAATAAACATGGAAAACAGACTACTGCTTGGAATAAGGTAAAGCAGCATTTGGAGTGGATAGACCATACCACATTGTTTCCCAAAATCACTTCGTACCTGATTGGACTAACCATTGCTGTCATTGTAATTTTCTTTGTTTTTCTTATAGTCTACAAAATCAGAACTCAATCAGTGAATGTGCTTTGTGGACCCAGACATTCCAAAGCAGAATTTTTCACCTCCCTCTGTTTTCTACAGCCAGCAAAACAAAAAGGGGGCAGATGTGCGGAAGCATGGGACTTGGTTGGAAAGTCTCTAAGGAGGATTCTTCGAAAGATCCGGGGCCTCTTAGGGGGATCTTGCTGAAGGCAGTAGCCCCTACCTTGACTTTTCCAAACAAGTCTGACTCCTGGGTGTTTTACTGGAATCTCTATGTTTAGTTTTTTAGACCCGACCTTGTAGAAGCATGTGCTTTCTCAAGTAGACTTACCCTGCTGATTGTATCTAGAGGTTAATTTTAGTTCAAGCTGTTGTTAAAATAAAAGCTTAAGGAGGCAGGCAATCGTTACTGTTTGTGTTCCTAAAGCCAAACAAGACCCTTAGCCTTCTCTTTCACAGAAACGTGTGTCAGAGTAATCTATTCATCTGCTGCTCAGGGTCTGCTGGTCAGACCTAGGCAAGTTCAGTTTGAATAATATTATTATATTTAAAATCTTTTTTTCTTGAAATATTTGTTTATTTCATGTTATATTATTATATTTAAAATTGTTTATCTGGAGATATTAATGTTTATTGCATGTAACATTATTATATTTAAATTTTTTTCTTGAAATATTAATATTTATTGCATGTAAATGGCTAATTATTTTGTATGTATAGTCTGGTAATAGATTTAGTTTGTATATTGTAACAAAAAATATAATAAAGTGTTAAAAAAAGAAAAAAACAACAACAAAAAAAAAAGAAAACAAAATTCCTGGAATTGTATTTTCACCATTTGGCTGAGACCTGCCATATCTAATTGGGTGTGACAGCTATATCCTCATTTGCATCTGTACTAATTAATCAGAGTTGCTCCAAAACAACCAATCAGAACATGTGATTCTGATGAATCAGGACCGTGTTATTTGGACCAATAAAACTGTGTAGATATGGATTTTTCATTTGCATAAAAATGGACCTATCAGCCCTGCTGGCCAGGCTCAATGGTTGAGCATTGACCTATGAACCAGGTGGTCACAGTGTGATTCTGGTTAGGTCATAGGTAGGCTTGATGTCTAGTGTGGGGCGTGCAGGAGGCAACCAATCAATGATTCTGTCTCATCATTGATGTTTTTATCTCTCTCTTTCCCTTCCTCTTTGAAATTAATAAAATATAATTTTTATAAATGGACCAATCAGGGGACTAGTGCAGGCAATTTATGTTGTGGTCCTTCCCTTTTTTTCAGGGGTAGCAAAATTTCAGTTGTTTCTGGAGACTGCATTTCCCTGGTTAGCAAACTGTTTACCTGAATAAAGTTTCTCTTTACAGCACCCAAATTGGAGAACTTTTGGCAATGGATTGGTGACAGTGACCTTTTGTTGACATCTGTAAAATTAACAAACAGTGAATGGAGCCCTGATTAACATTAGTTGACAATTTTCATGGTGTAATATTCCTACCACAGTGGTTTTAGGCTACTAAGGTGACATCACTGAAGGTGGGTGAGAGGGGAGCCTTGCAACCCAGTATCATAGGGCATTTCCACTGGCAGATCCAAGAGCAGCAAGAAGATTTAGGGCACAGGCAAAAGTAAAATAATTAGGAATGGATGAGTTTTGAGTATTTGTTCCTTTTGTTTTTTTTGGTTTTTTGTTGTTGTTTTTTTTATTATTTATTTATTTATTTTTTTATTGTTTTCTCACATGAGGATAGGTTTTATTGATTTTTATTTTCTTTTATTTTTTTTATTAAATCTTTATTGTTCAGATTATTACATTTGTTCCTCTTTCCCCCCCCCCCCATAACTCCCCTCCTCCCAGTCCCCGCCCCACCCTCCGCCCTCACTCCCCACCCACTGTCCTCATCCATGGGTGCACGATTTTTGTCCAGTCTCTTCCCGAATCTCCCACACCCTTTTCCCCACCAAGGATAGTCAGCCCATTCCCTTTCTATGTCCCTGATTCTAATATAATCAACAGTTCATTCTGTTCATCAGATTATTTATTCACTTGATTCTTAGATTCACTTGTTGATAGATGCATATTTGTTGTTCATAATTTGTATCTTTACCTTTTTCTTCCTCTTCCTCTTCTTAAAGGATACCTTTCAGCATTTCATATAATCCTGGTTTGGTGGTGATGAACTCCTTTAGCTTTTCCTTATCTGTGAAGCTCTTTATCTGACCTTCAATTCTGAATGATAGCTTTGCTGGATAAAGTAATCTTGGTTGTAGGTTCTTGGTATTCAGCACTTTGAATATTTCTTGCCACTCCCTTCTGGCCTGCAAAGTTTCTGTTGAGAAATCAGCTGACAGTCGTATGGGTATTCCCTTGTAGGTAACTGAGTTACTTTCTCTTGCTGTTTTTAAGATTCTCTCTTTATCTTTTGCTCTTGGCATTTTAATTATGATGTGTCTTGGTGTGGTCCTCTTTGGATTCCTTTTGTTTGGGGTTCTCCACGCTTCTTGGATCTGTAAGTCCATTTCTTTCACCAGGTGGGGGAAGTTTTCTGTCATTATTTCTTCAAATAGGTTTTCAATATCTTGCTCTCTCTCATCTTCTGGCACCCCTATAATTCTGATGTTGGTACGCTTGAAACTGTCCCAGAGGCTCCTTACACTGTCCTCGCATTTTTGGATTCTTTTTTCATTTTGCTTTTCTGGTTGGGTGTTTTTTGCTTCCTCGCATTTCAAATCATTGACTTGATTCTTGCGCTCCTCTGGTCTGCTGTCGGGAGTCTGTATAATATTCGTTATTTCAGTCCGTGTATGCTTAATTTCTAGTTGGTTCCCCAACATAACATCGAGGGTCTCATTAGTTTTCTTGTAGATCTCATTAAGTTTATCGGCGGCTTCTAAACAGTTCTTGAGAGACCTTAAAAGTGTGGTTCTGAACTCTATATCTTCCATTGACAATTTTGTCCTGTTTCTTTGTCTCCGCAATTTGTTATGCTTCCTTGGTGCACTCCCTAGTGGTCTTTGTTCGCAGTCTTATAGTTAAACCTTGATTGTTGTAGCTAATACCAGGTAGGGCGGGTCGCACAGGATCAACAGGGTGGGCCGGAGAGAGCAGTTATGGCGGCTCTCAGTCCTGTCCCCAGGGGCTCTGCCTCTTTGAGTCCCAGCACCCGCTGCAAAGCTCGGAGAGAAAGCTGCACTCGCTCTGACCGAAGCCAGACAGTCCCGCTTCTCCCGTTTGAGTCTGGGTCCCTAAAGACTCGCCTGTATCTGGAGCTCAGAGTCTGCGACTCCCTCCCGATTGAAAACAACAACCGCGCCCTCCGCCGCCAGCCCGCTCAGCGCACTCCGCACCTCAGAATTTGACTTCAGCACTGCGCCTCCTCTGAGTGTCCGTATGCGTTTCTCTTTCCTCCTAGTTGTAGGACTTCCACTCAGCCAGCGTTCCTGTGGTTCTGGGTGATGTTCCTTCCGTCTTTTAGTTTCACTTTTGAAGTAGTTGTTCAAAGCAGCAAACTCCGGCGTTAACCTATGCCGCCATCTTGGTTCTTCCCTTTTGCTTTTAATATAAAAGTTCTATGATTTAATATTAGTAATGACTGTGCCTGGAAAATTGCTTGCCAAATTCCTGATGGTGTGTCTTTTGACTTTCAGGAAACAGAATAAGAGATTGTAAGCAGCACCCACACATCAATATCATTGAACTTGTTTACCTGTTTTCCTGATAACAGACATGAACTCAATTCAGTTTTTACCTATTATCAATAAAACTGTTATGGGCATTACTGTATAGTTCTTTGCATGAACGTATGCTTTCATTTCTGTTTGGTAGGTACATAAATTTGCTGGATGATAGGATAGGTGTATGTTTAAATTTTTTTAAAGAAATCAAAAGACCTTTTGCTAAATTGAAAATACCATTTTACACTCCCATAAAAAATGTGAGATTTTATTTATTTTAATTTAATTGTAGAATGTGTGATATTCATAGTTAAAATAAAAAACAAACCTTGAAAATTATCTTTCTCATATACTGTGCTCATGGATTAAAAGAATTAACATCCTAAAAATGACTAAATCAATCTTCAGATTCAATGCAATCCCTATCAAAATACCAATGGCATTTTCACAGAACTAGAACAAATAATCCTAAAACTTATATTATAGAATACCCCTGAAACCTATATAATTTTATTAACCAATGTCATCCCAATAAATTCAATTTAAAAATGCTAATATATATGTGGAACCACAAGATATCCCAAACAGCCAAAACAAGTTTAAGAAAGAAGAACCAAGCTGCTACCATTATCAAACCATAAGTCTAAGGTAATCAAAACAGCATGGTACTGGCATAAAACTGACACAAGGGAACAAAACAGAGGACTCAGAAATAAACCAATGCCTATATGGTCAATTAATCTATGACAAAGCAGGCATAAATATATAATGGGTTAAAGACACTCTATTCCATAGTGGTTTTGGAAAACTGGTAAGACATATGTAAAGTAATAAAATGAATCCCTTTCTTTCAGTATGCAAGAATAAATTCAAAATGAATTAAAGACTTAAATGTATGACCTAAACCATAAAACTTGTAGAAAAAAAAACATAGATAGGTATTAGACTTTGTGACATTGTTCTTAGTAATAGTAATACATTGTTCTTAGTAAGCTGCTCTGGCAATGGAAACAAAAGAAAAATAAATCAGTAGGACTACATAAACCTAAAGGGTTTTGCACACTGTGAAAACTATTAACAAAATGAGAAGACAACCTATTGAATGAGAGAAGATATTTTCCATGATACATCTGATAAGGGGTTAATATCCAAAATTTATTTTAAATTCATGCAACTTAGCAACAAAAAAACAATCTGATTAAAAAATGAGCAGAGGACTTGAATAGACATACCTACAAAGAGAAAAGAGAGATGGCCTATCCTATCTAATAATAGAGAAACATGGTAATTAACTATAACTTCGCTACCCTTCCCATTGGCTAATCAGTGAGATATGCAAATTAACTGCCAGCCAAGATGGTGGCTGGCAGCCAGGTAGCTGAAGCGAACAGGGAGGCTTGCTTGCTCCAGTGACGGAGGAAGCCAATGTTCCCGCCTGCTGCTGCTGGGCTCTGAGCTGCAACTCTAAGAAACATTGTTACAAATATAGAAGCTAAACATTCCCCAGAAACCTGCTTTCAGTCAGCCAGGATCTCAGGGCTGGAGTCGCAACAAAGTTTCAAATACAGAAGGTAAACAAAGCCAGAAACCTGCTTTCAGCAGCCGAGGTCTGAGCTAAAGCCAGCTCTCAGCTCCAGTGACAGCCATAGAAGTAAATAAATCCAAGAATTTAAAAAAAAGGAAAAAAGGAGAGGTTGGGAGGAGCTTCAGTCACCCGCCAGCCTGAAAACGGCCCTCAGCCCCTCACCCAGACTGGCCAGGCACACCAGTGGGGACCCCCACCTTGAAGGGGGTGTGACCAGCTGCAAACAGCCTTCATCCCCTCAGCCAGGCTGGCCAGGCACCCCAGTGGGGACCCCCACCCTGATCCAGGACACCCTTCAGGGCAAACCAGCCGGCCCCCACCCGTGCACCAGGCCTCTATCCTATATAGTAAAAGGGTAATATGCCTCCCAGCACCGGGATCAGCAGAGCAGTGAGGCCTCCTGGCCCCTGGAGCAGCATGACAGGGGGCAGTGCCCAAACTCCTTGATCGCCCTGTAGCTCTGTGTGTGACAGGGTGCGGTGCCCCAACCCCCTAATCGGCCCTGCTCTGTGCCTGATACGGGGGAGCTCCCCAACCCCCTGATTGGCCCTGCTCTGTGTGTGACAGGGTGCGGCGCCCCAACCCCCCATGGGCCCTGCTCTGTGTGTGACAGGGTGGAGCCGCAACCTCCCCATGGACCCTGCCTTGAGTGTGACAGGGGGCAGCGCCCCAACCCCCAAATCGGCCCTACCCTGAGCGTGACTGAGGATGGCATCGCAACCTCCTGATCCACCCTGCTCTGTGCATGACAGGGGGGTGGCACCCCAACTCCCCAACCGGCCCTGCTCTGAGCCCGACCAGGAGCTGCGGGGCAGGCACCTAGGGATTGGGCCTGCCCTCTGCCACCCGGGAGTGGGCCTAATCCAGCAGGTCGTTATCTCCTGAGGGGTCCCAGACTGTGAGAGGACACAAGTGGGGCTGAGGGACACCCCCCCCCGACCAGTGCACAAATTTTTGTGCACGGGGCCTCTAGTCTATAATAATAAAAGAGTAATATGCAAATCAACTGAACAACTGAACAGCAGAATGACTGTCTGGACGACCTTCCAGATGACCATGCTATGACACGCACTGGCACCAGGCCAGCCAAGGCAGGTGCAATTGGTTGGGGGGGCCCAGCCATTGCCCAATGATCACCCTACAGAGGGAGGCCCAGGCCACTGGCCAGCAGGACAACTGATGTGGGGGAGGGAGGGGGATGCTCTACGATTGTCCCAAAGAGTGAGGCCCAGGCCTGTGGGAAGAGCTCAAGAGATTTATCTCAGTGCTGCGGCCAAAGCAACGCTGTGAACACACTCCAGCGAACAGGCTTCCTTGGCACACCAGGAAGTGGCAACACCCGTCTGACAAATCTCCAAAGCCACCTACTCTTAGCCCCTACCCTCACGCCCATTGGATAACATAGCAAGTGTGTCCCTATTGCATTGGCTGCTTCCTCAATAAACTTAGATCTGTGTTTCTGAACCTGGTCTCCGGAGTCGTGCATGCAAGCGCCCCAGCGCGTTGGGTTCTGTCGTCCTCACCCCCAAGGGATCCCCTGTTCCACAGGCCACCCTCTGTGCGGTAATCGATGGCAGATCCTCGGCCTTGTGGGCGACGCCTCCCACTTTGGGGTGACCAATAGTAGGGCCATGCAATCGATTGTCCCAAAGAGGGAGGCCCAGGCTACCTAGCCAGCAGTGCTGTGGCGGAGCCTCCCTTTGTGTGCCGATGGATCATGGAGCCCCAGCCAGGTGGGCAGGGCCTCCATCTGTGCGGTGATCAATTGCAGAACCCTCGCTGGGTGGGTGGGGCCTCCCTCTGCTGGGAATCAATCGCAGAGCCCCACAATCGATTGCCCCAAAGACAGAGGCACAAGCCACCTGGCCGGTGGCCACAGAGGGTGGCCCAGGCCAGCCAAGCGATCTCACCCCATGCCTGTTGCCCGCAGAGAGAGGTGACTAGTGTTGGGGGCGGGGCAGCACTGCAAAGATGGCAAGCAGTGGCAGCGGTGTGGGTGGAGCCAGCTGCTGGTAGCTGGGGGAAGAAAAGCCCCAATAGGCCCTGATTGCTGACCAGGCCTAGGGACCCTACCCGAGGGTTCCTGGATTGCGAGAGGGCACAGGCACGAATTTTGTGCACCGGGCCTCTAGGCTAATCTAATAAAAAACAAACATGCAAATTGACCGCACCTATGCTATGCCCCAAACGACGCCCATCAGCCAATCAGAGCGACTATATGCAAATTAACCCAGCCAAGATGGCAGCCAGCAGCCACAGAGCTGGAGCAAGCAGGAGGCTTGGTTGCCCCAGCGATGGAGGAAGCCAAGCTTCCCACCTGACCTGGCCGGCTGTGGTCTTCGCTCAAGGCAACAAAGTTTCAATTATAGAAGATAAATAAATCCCAGATACATGCTTCTAGCCAGCCTCCACTGGGAGCTTGGATGGCTGGGTGCTGTGGCCAGCCTGCAAACAGCCATCAGCTCCTCACCCAGGATGGCCACACCCTTATGGGGGGAGGGTCCCTGCTGAGGGGATTGGCCAGCCTGCAAACAGCCATCAGTCCCTCACCCAGACTGGCCAGGCACCCCAGCAGGACTCCCCCACCCAGAATGGGGTGTGGCCAGCCTGAAAATGGCCCTCAGCCCCTAACCCAGGCTGGCCAGGCACCCCAGTGGGGACTCCCACACTGAAGGAGCTGTGGCCCACCTGCAAACAGCCATCAACCACTCACCCAGGCTGTCCAGGCATCCCAGCAGGAACCCCACCCTGATCCAGGACACCCTTCAGGGCAAACCAGTTGGCCCCCACCCGTGCACCAGACTTCTATCCTATATAATAAAAGGGTAATATGCAAATTAACCCTAACAGCAGAACGACTGGGAATGACTGGTCACCATGACACACACTGACCACCCGGGGCAGATGCTCAATGCAGGAGCTGCCCCCTGGTGGTCAGTGTGCTCCCACATGGGGAGCTCTGCTCAGCCACAAGCCAGGCTGACAACTGCCAGTACAGCAGTGGTGGTGGGAGCCTCTCTCGCCTCCTCAGCAGCGCTAAGGATGTCCGACTGCAGCTTAGGTCTGCTCCCCGCTGGCAAGTGGACATCCCCCAAGGGCTGCCGGGCTGCCAGAGTGATGTCTGACTGCCAGCTTAGGCCCAACCCCCCGGGGAGTGGGCCTAAACCAGTAGGTGGTCATCCCCCAAGAGGTCCCAGACTGCGAGGGGGCACAGGCCTGGCTGAGGGACCCCCTGAGTGCAGAAATTTTTGTGCACCAGGCCTCTAGTCTATATAATAAAAGCCTAAGCGAGCCCTGTCTGGTTTGGCTCAGTGGATGAGGTGTCGGCCTGCGGACTGAAGTGTCCCGCGTTTGATTCCATTCAGGGGCACATGCCCTGGTTGTGGGCTCCATCTCCAGTGGGGGTCTGCAGGAGGCAGCCAATCGATGATTCTCTCTCATCATCGATGTTTCTAACTCTCTCCCCTCTCCCTCTCTAGAATCAATAAAAATATTTTTTAAAAAAGAAAAAAAAGGCTAAGAGACCATTATGGTGGAACAACGAGAACGACCTGTCACTATGAAGTGCACTGATCACCAGGGGGCAGACACTCAATGCAGGAGCTGCCCCCTGGTAGTCAGTTCACTCCCACAGGGGGAGCGCTGCTCAGCCAGAAGCTGGGCTCATGGCTGGTGAGCACAGCGATGGTGGCGGGAACCACTCCCACCTCCATGGCAAACCTGAGGAGCAGCAAGCTGAGCGGTAAGGAGCAGCAAGCAGGAGGGCAGTAAGGAGCGAGGGGTCCCAGACATCCCCTGAGGGGTTCTGGACTGCGAGAGGGTGCAGGCTGGGCTGAGAAACACCCATGCCCACAGTGCACGAAATCATGCACCGGGTCTCTTAGTAAACATAAAAAGATGCTCGACGTCACTAATCATTAGGGAAATGCAAATTAAAACCACAATGAGATATCATATCCAACTTGTCAGAATGACTATTATTAATAAATCAAAAAATAACAAGTGAAAATATATGTTGTTTTTACTGGTATACAATTGCAGAAATAGTTTCAAATACCCAAGAAATGGCCCTGACCAGTTTGGCTCAGTAGATAGAGCATCAGCCGGTGGACTAAAAGGTCCCAGGTTCGATTCTGGTCAAGGGCAATTATGTTGGTTGCAGGCACATCCCCAGTGAGGGGTGTGCAGGATGGAGCTGATTGATGTTTCTCTAATTGATGTTTCTCTCTATCCCTCTTCCTTCCTCTCTGTAAAAAATCAATAAAATATATTTTTTTAAAAAAGATCCAAGAAAAGAAAAACAGCGATTGCCTACAGTGAGGCTAGGTACAGACTATGCCCTGAGCAAATGAGAAACATGAATGAAAGGATAATTTTCTTTTTCTTAATTTTGTAAAAATTTATTTGTCAATTATAATTGACATAATTATTATATTGGTTTCTAGTGTAGAAGATAGTGATGTGGAGAAAAGGGAACCCTCATATCCTCTTGGTAGGAATGTAAGTTGGTGTAGCCACTATGGAAAATAGTATGGAGTTTCCTCAAAAAATTAAAAATAGAACTATTGAAACGGAATTTTTGATCGGAACACATGGTATTCCTCTGGGCAGACTGATTCCCAGGCTCTTTGTCCGTGGGAATCAAAGAATGAAAACCTCAAATGGAAGGTGGTATAGCAAAGGTGAAAATTTATTGAAGAACAAGTACAGACTCCCACGTGAGGAAAGGGAAAGAGTCCCACTGAGTTACTTTTCCCTATGGCTTATAAAGGCTATAGATCCTGGTGCCTTGATATCCCCTCTGATTGGTCACTATATCCTTGGACTGGTTTATAGTAACTTCTGAGCTCACAAGTCCCCTCCTTTCTTATTGTTTTCTTATTCCCTTTGGGCTTTCTTATCCTTTTGCATGAGGAGCTTCCTTCCCTTTATTTTATAAATATAAACCTTCTGCTGTTCCCAGCTCCCTCATTCTATGGAAATGTACCTGTTGCAGCTTTTCAGCTTCCTTATTCTATGGAAATATACCTTCTGCTACTCTGCAGCCCTGTTACTTCCATGGTCTCCTTAACTTCTAAAATTTCTAAAATTTCCTAAAACTTGTCTTTTTCACTCCTAAAAATTCCTGTTTCACTATCATATGACTCAAATTCCACTTATGGGTATATTCTGAAGGAATATTAAACACTAATTAAAAAATAAATGCACCCCTGTGTTCATTGCAGCATTGTTTAAATAACCAAGACGACAACAATAGATGATGGATAAACACACATGGAATATAAACAATGGAATGTTATTCAGCTATAGAAAGAATGAAATCTTGACATTTGCAATAACATGGATGGAATGATAGGGCATTTTGCTAAGTAAAATAAGTCAGACAGAGAAAGACAAATACCATATGATTTCACTTATATGTGGAATCTAAAAACAAAATAAATAAACAAACAAAACAGAAACAAACTCACAGATACAGAGAAAAAAACTGATGGTTGCCAGATAGGAAGGCAGTTGCCAAGATGGGTGAAAAAGGCAAAAGGGATTAAGAAGTACAATTGCCAGTTATAAAAATAGTTATGGGGATATAAAGTACAGCATAGGAAGTATAGCCATTAATATTGTAATAACTAGGTATGGTGTCAGATAGACACTAGATTTATTGGGGTGATCAGTTTGTAAGTTATATAAAAATCTAATCACTATCTTGTACACCTGAAAATAATATAATATTATATGTCAATTCTAAATGACAAATACTTTTTACAAAATTTTTTTTAAAAAAGAAAATTATCTTCTCACCTCTCTTTTTCATTTGCTCAGGGCCCACTCTGTACCTAGCTTCACTGCAGGTAATCACTGTCATTAGTTTATTGGATTTTTAAAACTTGTTGCATTTGTATATGAGTAAAAACAAACATATATTTTCATTTCTCCCTTTATATACAATGCTTTTTAAAAATTGATTTTTAAAGAGTAAGAAAGGGAGAGAGTGACATTGATGTGAGAGTGAAAAATTGGTCTTGCCTACATGCCCCTGAAATGGAATTTTTGGACTGGAACCCAGATTCCTTGTCCACCAGAATCGAAGAATGAGGGTAGTATAGCAAAGGTGGAGATTTATTGAAGAACAAGTATAGACTCTCATATGGGGGGAGGGCAAGAGTCCCACAGAATGGACTCCCACATGGGGAGTGGGAAAGGTTCCCACTGAGTTCCTTTTCCCCAGGGCTTATAAGGGCTGTAGATCCTGGTGCCTTGATATCCCCTCTGATTGGTCACTATTCCCTTAGACTGGTTACTATAGTAACTCCTAGGCTCAAAGATTGAAACTCATATGGGACATGTGAGGTTCTCCCCCACTGCTTCCTTATTGTTTTCCTATTCCCTTTGGGCTTTCTTCTTCTCCTTCTGGATGAAGGGCTTTCTTCTCTTTATTTTGTAAATTAGACCTTTTGTTGTTCCCAGCTCCCTCATTCTATGGAAATGTACCTCTTGCAGCTTTTCAGCTTCCCTATTCTATGGAAATATACCTTCTGCTGCTCTGCAGCCCTGTATTTCCTCCATGGTCCCCTTAATTTCCAAAATTTCTAAAATTTCCTAAACCTGTCCTATTTTAACCCTAAAATTCCTATTTCACACACTACTGGGGTCAAGCCCCAAACCTGAGTATATGCCCTGACCGGGAATCAAATTGGCAGCCCTTCAGTGCAGGGGATGATGCCCATCAAACTGAGCCAAACTGACCTGGGCTCTAAATGGTTTTTTTGTTTGTTTGTTTGTTTTGTTTTGTTTATATTAATAGTTTTATTGCTTAAAGTATTACAAAGAGTATTACATATATCTCCTTTTTTCCCTGCTCTTAACAATCCCCCGGCCTCCCCTACCCCCCAGGGTCTTATGTCCATTGGTTATGCTTATATGTATGCATACAAGTCATTCGGTTGATCTCTTACCACTCCGCCCCGCCTCCCACCCCTCAATCCTCCCTGGCTTTCCTGCTGTAGTTTGACAGTCTGTTCGAGGCAGCTCTGCCTCTGTATCTATTTTTGTTCATAAGTATATAATGGTCTTTATTATCCATGAGTCAGTAGGATCATGTGGTGTTTTTCCTTCATTGACTGGCTTATTTTACTTAGCATAATATTCTCCAGTTCCATCCATGCCATTGCAAATGGTAAGAGTTCCTTCTTTTTTACAGCAGCATAGTATTCCATCGTGTAGATGTACCACAGTTTTCTAATCCATTCATCTACTGATAGGCACCTAGGCTGTTTCCAAATCTTAGCTATGGTGAATTGTGCTGCTATGAACATAGGGATGCATATATCCTTTCTTATTGGTGTTTCTAGCTTCTTGGGATATTTTCCTAGAAGTGGGATCACAGGGTCAAATGGGAGTTCCATTTTTAGTTTTTTGAGGAAACTCCAAACTGTCTTCCATAGTGGCTGCACCAGTCTGCATTCCCACCAGCAGTGCATGAGTGTTCCTTTTTCTCCACATCTTCTCCAGCACTTGTCGTTTGTTGATGTAAGCCATTCTGTCAGGTGTGAGATGGTACCTCATTGTTGTTTTGATTTGCATCTCTCGGATGATTAGTGACTTTGAGCAAGTTTTCATATGTCTCTTGGATTTCTGAATGTCCTCTTTTGAAAGGTGTCTATTTAGGTTCTTTGCCCATTTTTTGATTGGATTGTTTATCTTCCTTTTGTTAAGTTGTATGAGTTCCCTATAAATTTTGGAGAGTAGGCCCTTATCAGATATAACATTGGCAAATATGTTTCCCACGCAGTGGGCTTTCTTATTGTTTTGTTGATGGTTTCTTTTGCTGTGCAGAAGCTTTTTATTTTGATGTAGTCCCATTTATTTATTTTCTCTTTAGTTTCAAGTGCCCTCGCAGCTGTATTGGTGAAGAAATTGCTTCGGCATATGTCTGAGATTTTGTTGCTTTGGATTCTTCTAGTATTTTTATGGTTTCTCATTGTACATTTAAGTCCTTTATCCATTTTGAGTATGTTTTTGTGTATGGTGTAAGTTGGTGGTCTAGTTTCATTTTATTGCATATATCCGTCCAATTTTCCCAACACCATTTATTGAAGAGACTATCTTGACTCCATTGTATGTTCTTGCCTCCTTTGTCAAATAATAATTGAGCATATTGGTTCGGGCCAATTTCTGGGCTCTCTATTCTATTCCATTGATTTATAGGTCTGTTCTTGTGCCAAAACCAGGCAGTTTTGAGAACAGTGGCTTTGTAATACAGCTTGATATCTGGTATTGAGATCCCACGACTTTGTTCTTTCTCTGGATCACTGCAGCTATTTGGGGTCTTTTTTTATTCCAGATGAATTTTTAGAGTTTGCTCTAGGTCTGTGACATATGCCGTTGGTATTTTAATGGGAAGTGCATTGAATTTATAGATTGCTTTGTGCAGTATGGACATTTTAATTATGTTGATTCTACCAATCCAAGAACATGGTATGTTCTCCCATCTGTTTATGTCTTCCTCTATCTCTTTTTTCAACATCCTGTAGTTTTCCGAGTAGAGGTCTTTTACTTCCTTAGTTAAGTTTATTCCTAGGTATCTTAATTTTTTTGGTGTTATGGTAAATGGGATTGTTTTTTTAGTCTCTCTTTCTGTAAGTTCACTATTGGTGTATAGAAATGCCATAGATTTCTTGGCATTAATTTTGTATCCTGCTACATTGCCAAATTCATTTATTAAGTCTAATAGTTTTTTGATGGAGTCTTTAGGGTTTTTATGTATAATATCATGTCGTCTGCAAATAAGGACAGTTTTACTTCTTCTTTTCCAATTTGGATGCCTTTTATTTCTTCTTCTTATCTAATTGCAATGGCTAATACTTCCAGTACTATATAGAACAGGAGTGGTGAGAGTGGGCATCCCTGTCTTGTTCCTGTTCTTAGGGGAAATGGTGTTAGTTTTTGTCCATTGAGTATGATGTTGGCTGTGGGTTTGTCATATATGACTTTCATTACGTTGAGGTATGAATCTTCTATTCCCACCTTGCTGAGAGTTTAATCAAAAATGGGTGTTGGATTTTGTCAAATCCTTTTTCTGCATCAATTGATATGACTATGTGGTTTTTTCCTCTCAATATGTTTATGTGATGTATCACGTTTATTAATTTTTGGATATTGTACCATCCTTGCATCCCTGGGATAAATCCTAGTTGGTCATGGTGTATGATATTTCTGATGTACTGCTGGATCCGATTTGCTAAGATTTTGTTGAGGATTTTGGCATCTATGTTCATGAGGGATATTGGCCTGTAATTCTCTTTCATTGTGTTGTCTTTAACTGGTTTTGGTATTAGGGTGATGGTGGCTTCATAGAATGGGCTTGGAAGTGTTCCTTCCTCTTGAATTTTTTGTAGTAGTCTGAGGAGGATAGGTTTTAGTTCTTCCTTGAATGTTTGGTAAAACTCCCCTGTGAAGCCGTCTGGTCCTGGGCTTTTGTTTCCTGGAAGCTTTTTGATGACTGCTTCAATTTCTTCAATAGTTATTGGCCTGTTGAGATTTTTAGATTCTTCCTGATTAAGTTTTGGAATGTTGTATTTTTCTAGGAATTTGTCCATTTCCTCCAGGTTGACAAATTTATTGGAATAGCGTTGTCCATAATATTGTTTAAGAATCATTTGTATTTCTGTGGGGTCTGTTGTTATTTCACCTCTATCATTTCTGATTTTGTTTATTTGGGTCCTCTCTCTTTGCTTTTTGGTGAGCCTGGCTAGAGGTTTGTCAATCTTGTTTATCCTTTCAAGAACCAGCTTTTGGTTTCATTGATTTTCTGTATTGTTTTTTTTTTTTGTCTCTATGTCATTTATTTCTGCTCTAATCTTTATTATCTCCTTCCTTCTGCTCACTCTGGGGTTTTCTTGTTGCTCTCTTTCTAATTCTTTGAGTTGTAGAGTTAGATGATTTACTACCATTTTTTCTTGTTTTTTGAGATAGGCCTGTAGAGCTATAAACTTCCCTCTCAGGACTGCTTTCATTGTGTCCCATAGGTTTTGGATTGTTGTGTTTTCATTGTCATTAGTTTCCAGGATGTTTTTAATTTCTTCTTTGATCTCATTGGTAACCCAATCCATATTTAGTAACATGCTATTCAGCTTCCAACTGTTTGAGTATTTTGGGTTGTTTTATTGTAGTTTATTTCTTATATTATGCCTTTGTGGTCTGAGGAGATGCTTCATATGATTTCAATCTTCTTGAATTTGGGGAGACTTTGTTTGTGACCCAATATGTGGTCTATTTTTGAATATGTCCCATGAGCACTTGAGAAAGATGTATATTCCATGGCTTTGGGGTGAAGTGTTCTGAAGATGTCAATTAAGTCCATCTAATCTAGTGAGTCATTTAGGATTGCTGTTTCTTTGCTGTTTGTTTGTCTAGAGGATTTATCCAGTGATGTCAGTGGTGCATTAAAGTCCCCTACTATGATTTTATTGTTGTTGATCTCTCCTTTGATATCTTCCAGGAGTTTTTTCTATGTATTTGGGTGCTCCTGCATTGGGTGCATATATGTTTATCAGGGTTATATCTTCTTGTTGTATTGATCCCTTTAGTGTTAGGAAGTGGCCTTCCTTATCTCTTGTTACGGCCTTCACTTTGAGGTCTATTTTGTCAGATATAAGTATTGCTACTCCAGCTATTTTTTCATTTTCATTTGCCTGAAAGATATTTTTCCATCCCTTCACTTTCAGTCAGTGTGAGTCCCGTGTTCTGAGGTGGGTCTCTTGTAGACAGCAAATATATGTGTCATGTCTTTTTATCCATTCAGCCACTTGATGTCTCTTGATTGGAGCATTTAGTCCGTTTACATTTAAAGTTATTATTGAAAGGTACTTGATTGTAGTCATTTCTATTTTGGTGCCTGCGTTCTTTCTTCCCTTCATATTTTTTCTCTTTACAGCATTCCCTTTAGCATTTCTTGCATTGCTGGCTTGGTAGTAATAAACTCCCTTAGCCTGTTTTTGTCAGCAAAGCTCCTAATTTGCCCTTCAATTTTGATTGATAGTCTTTTTGGGTAGAGTATTCTTGGATTCAGTCCTTTGTTTTGCAACACTTTGTATACCTCCTTCCATTTCCTTCTAGCTTGATGTGTTTCTGTTGAGAAATCATTTGATAATCTGATGGGGGATCCTTTGTAGGTAACTCTCTGTCTCTCTCTTGCAGCCTTTAAGATTCTCTCTTTGTCGTGTACACTTGCCATTGTTATTATGAGATGTTCTGGTGTGGGTCTTCTGGGGTTTATCTTGCTTGGGACTCTCTGTACTTGTATAACTTTTTCCCCCCCCATATCTGGGAAGTTTTCTGTCATTATTTCTTCAAATAGATTTTCTAATCCTTGCTGCTCTTCTTGTCCTTCTAGCAGCCCTATTATGTGTATGTTACTTCGTTTCATGTTGTCCCTAAACTCCCTTAGGATCTCCTCCTGCTTTTTAATTTTTTCTCCAGTTGCTGTTCAGATTGAGCTTGTTTCTCTACTTTATCTTTTAACTCACTAATTCGGTCCTCTGCTTCTTCTAGTCTACTGTTGAAACCTTCCATGGTGTTTTTGATTGTAGCTATATCACTTTTCATTTCTTCTTTATTTTTGCATAGGTTGTTGTTTTTCTCATCCATCCGGTGAATGAATTGTACAACCATTACGCTGAATTCTTTTTCTGTCATGTTGCATGCTTCAATTTCACTAATTTCTTTCCTTGGCGACTCCTCATTTTCTTTCCTCTGGCGGTTGTGTTGTCTCCCCATTCTGATTATCTCCAGATGGTTCAAATGTCAAGTTGCGTGGGCCTTGGCTGTGTGCAGTGGGAGCTTCGCACCACCCTAGTGTCACTGAAGAGCTCTGTCACTAAGATGTGTGGTTGTGGTGGGTTGGTGGGAACCAGGCTCGCTCAGAGTCAGTGTTACCAGTGCTCAATGTGGCCTCTTGTGTGCACTTAGAATCAGGGGCCCCACCTGCACCGTGCTGAAAAAGAGACCCCCCAGGAGTATGTTGAAAATCAGAGCCCCCTAGTGTGCGCCAGCAGTCAGAGTTCTCCAAGAATCCAGTATCAGAGTCTCTGTTGCTTCGTGCAGACTTGCATTGAGAATCAGGGTCCCTGTGTGCACATGCACCAAGAATTGGAGTCACTGGCGCTTAGTATGAATGCACAGGGAATCAGGGATCCTAGGCGCAGGTGATAATAAACACAGTCAAGTCACTGGTGCTTGGTGTTGCCTCTTGCCAGGATAATCGGGGTCCTGGTGCCCGTGCTGAGAGGAACAAGTTCCTACTGTTCGCGTGTTAGTTCCCAGGCCAAGGCTCCCCTAGCCTGTGCAGCACGGGACAAGTTCCTGGTGTTTGCTCACTTCAGGCCAAGGCTCCTTTAGCCTGTGCTGTGCGGGACAAGTTCTGGGTGTTTGCAGACTTCCAGTCTAAGGTCCCTTTAGCAGCACTGAGGCCCGGACAAGGGGTGGGACTATCAGTTACTATGGAGCTGCCCGCGAGCCTGCAGGGAGGGGGATGGGCTCTGTTACTCATGGATCTGTCGCAGGGATTTCTGGACTCTTGGTGTCTGTGGCTCTGTAGCTGTGGTCGCAGGTCTCTGTCCCCAGTGGCTGTAGGGTCCTGGTTTGTGTCTGAGACCAGACTGGGTGGTGCTGAGGCCAGGATCCTAGTGTCAAGCAGCTCTCTTTCTCAGGATGGTGTAGTCTCTGTTCCCATGCTGGCTGCCCAGGAGTGTCCGAGCTGGGAGGGGGGCTCCGCCGTCTAAGACTGCCCGGTTTAGCAGCCGCTTAGAAGACCTGCAGAATCTAACTGTCCCTAGCTCATACACACACACACTGCACACGTCCACACACTCCTCTATCACTCCCTCGTGCTCTCACACTCTCTCCCTCCCTGCCTTCCTGCCGGTTGCCATCTCCTCTCTTTCCTTTGTTGAGATTATTGTCTCCCCGCCCCCCCCCCCCCCACATTGCCTCCATCTGGTTCCCACCCTAGGCCTTTGCCACCCTATTTTCTGTGTCCATAGTTAATACATATATGCATATAAGATCTTTGTTTAATTCCTTCCTGCCCCCCACCCCCATTCTCTCTGAGAATCATCAGTCTGTTCCATTTCCATGCCTCTGATTCTATTTTATTCACCAGGATATTCTGTTCATTAGATTTCTTATTCATTTATGTTGATTTTTAGATTTAATTGTTGATAGGAATGTATTTGGTGCCATTTTGTTGTTCATATTTTGTAACTTTTTATTTTTCTTCTTCCTCTTATTAAGAATACCCTTCAATATCCTATCTAATAAAAGAGAAACATGCAAATTGACCATAACCCCAACACCCTTCCCATTGGCTAATCAACAGGATATGCAAATTAACTGCAAATCAAGATTGCTGCCGGCAGCCACGCAGCTGAAGCGAACAGGAGGCTTGCTTGCTCCAGTGATGGAGGAAGCCAAGGTTCCCCGCCTGTCACTGCCAGCCTCTGAGCTGCACTCTAAGAAACTATGTTGCAATTATAGAAGCTAAACAAGTTTCAGAGACCGGTTTTCAGCCAGCTTCGGCCTCAGAGCTTAGAGCTGCAGTGATGGCAACAGAGTTTCAATTATAGGAGCCTAACAAACCTAGAAACCTGCTTTAAGCCATCTTCAGCCTCAGAGCTTAGAGCTGCTGTGATGGCAACAGAGTTTCAATTATAGAAGCCAAACAGACCCAGAAACCTGCTTTCAGCCCTCAGAGCTGGAGCCAGCTCTCAGTTCCAGTGACAGCTATAGAAGGTAAATAAATCCCAGAATAAAAAAAAAAAGAAAAAAAGGAGAGGCTGGGAGCTTAAGTTGCCCTCCAGCCTGAAAACGGCTCTCAGGACCTCACCCAGACTGGCCAGGCACCCCAGTGGGGACCCCCACCCTGAAGGGGTGTGACCAGCTGCAAACAGCCATCAGCCCGTCATCCAGGCTGGCCATGCACCCAAGCGCGACCCCCACCCTGACCCAGGACACTTTCAGGGCAAACCAGCCGGCCCCCACCCATGCACTAGGCCTTTATCCTATACTACAGGTAGGGCGGGACAGCGCGAGCTGCCATCTGGGCCCCATGTGCAGCCCTGGGCAGTGGGGCATAAGCCCCGCCCCCAGCCGGGACCCTATGACTATTGGAGAGAAGGAAAGTGCCACTGGGCCCTGGGTCATTGTGGTGATCCAGCCATCTGTAAGTAGAAAAGTGTAGCCTGTAGGCAGCCTCCAGCTGCGCCTGATCCAGGAGCAGGAGAGCAAGCCTGGCCTGTGGGCAGCTCCAAGCTGGGCCTGCTCCCCAGTTGCCATGGAGACCTGGGAGCGGGAAAGCCTGGCCTGTGGGCAGCCCCCAGCTCGGCCTGCTCCCTGTTCGCCATGGTGATCCAGGAGCAGGAAAGCCCGGCTTGCAAGCAGCACCCCCATCCTGGCCATAGCTCAAGGGAGAGTACAGCATGCATTGGAGGCCAGGGGCCTGAGAGATCAACACAGGTGGGCTCCTGCTCCAAGCTTCCATGGTGTGGCTGGGGGAAGGCCCCCAGCAGACACACACACACACACACACACAGTGCCTGCTCTGAGTCTCCAATGTGGCTGGGGGAAGACCCCCAGTGGACACACACACACACACACACACACACACACACACACACGGCAACTGCTTCGAGCCTATGTGGTGTGGCTTGGGGTAGGCCCTAGCAGACACACACACACACACACACACACACACACATACGCACACGGGACGCCTGCTCCGAGCCTCTGCTTCCAGACTGTGGCCATCAGTAGGACATCCACTGAGGGCTCCCAGACTGTGAGAGGGGCAGGCTGGACTGAGGGAACTCCACCCCCCAGTGCACGAATTTTGTGCACCGGGCCTCTAGTTTTATATAATACTGGTTTGGTGATGATGAACTCCTTTATTTTTTTCTTACCTGTGAAACTTTTTATCTGACCTTCAATTCTAAATGATAGGTTTGCTGGGTTGAGTAATCTTGGTTGTAGATTCTTTCTTTCTTTCTTTCTTCCTTCCTTCCTTCCTTCCTTCCTTCCTTCCTTCCTTCCTTCCTTCCTTCCTTCCTTCCTTCCTTCCTTCCTCCCTCCCTCCCTCCCTCCCTCCCTTCCTTCCTTCTGTCTTTCTGTCTTTCTTTCTTTGTATTGTCTAAAGTTTTACATATGTCTTTTTTCCCACAATTGATGCCCCCTCCCTGCCCCCCGCCAGCCATTCTCACCCTGGGCAAGCCCCCACCACCCCAGTGTCTGTGTCTATTGGTTATGTTAATATGTATGCATCCAAGTTCTTTGGTTGCTCTCTAACCCTCCCCTCCCCTATCATTTGTCTCTAGATCGATCTTGTAGATCCTTTCTATTCATCACTTTGAATATTTCTTACCACTCCCTTCTGGCCTGCATAGTTTCTGTTTAGAAATCAGCTGACAGCCGTATGGGCATTCCCTTGTAGGTAACTAACTGCTTTTCTCTTGCTGCTTTTAAGATTCTTTGTATTTAGCCTTTGGCATTTTAATTATGATGTGTCTTGGTGTGGTCCTCTTTGGGTTCCTCTTGTTTGGGACTCCCTGTGCTTCCTAGACTTGCAAGTCTATTTCTTTCCCTAGGTAGGGGAAGTTTTCTGTCATTATTTCTTCAAATAGGTTTTCAATATCTTGCTCTCTCTCTTCTTCTGGCACCCCCATAATTCAGATGTTGGTATGCTTGAAGTTGTCCCAGAGGGTCCTTACACTATCTTCATATTTTTGGATTATTATTTCTTTTTGCTCTTCTGGTTGGGTGTTTTTTGCATCCTCATATTTCAAATAATTGATTTGATTATCAGAATCCTCTACTCTACTGTTTGATCCTGCATATTATTCTTTATTTTACTCAGTGTATGTTTAATTTCTGACTTGTCCTTTTCCATGTGTTTGACATTATCACAAAGATTTTTGAAAGTCTCACTAAGTTCCTTGGAGGTTTCTAAAAGATTCTTGAGTAACCTTATAATTTGTGCTTTCCTGTGTATGTTTCTATGTGTTGGATAGAGATGCTATGTCTCCTCCTTCAGTTGATAGAGTGGCCTGTGTAGTTGGTGTTCTATAGGGTCCAGTTGCTCAGCCTCCCCAGTCACCTGAGCTGGGAACTCTAGGTGCACCCCTTTGTGGGGTGTGAACACAGTCTTGTTGTAGTTGAGACTTGATTGTCACTAGGGGGAATTGACCTCCAGGCCAATTTGCTGTGAGGACCAGCTGCGACTACAGTGGGAGAGCTGCTATGCAGGAGACACCCCTATTGAGCAGGACTTGCTTCAGTTGGGCATTGGTGCTTACTGAGTGTGTCACTTATGGATGTGTAGAGTTGTAATCTGGTATGGTCTGACACTGAGCACTGGGTACACTGGCTCTTGGGTCTCCAGGGAGGTGCAAAGTTATCCACTGCCTGGAGTCACCAGCAGGATCTACAGAGATCTGCAGATTTCTCCTCTTTTTGTTGGATTTGGAAGTGCCCAGATGAGGCCCAGCTATGAAGCAGGACATGCTGGTGCTAGTGCCAGGTCTTGGGCCTTTTATTGATAGGTTTTGGGCTCCCTGACCCAGCTGCAGCTTGTTTGAGATTTTCAAGGACAGGCTATTCATATGCAAAATCTGCTGTAGGCAGCCTGGGTGGGCTTGTAAATTGGATGAGGTGGGGTCTTAGGGAATCACCAGGGTGAAGCAAAGATAAATGGCTGCCAGTCAGCCCTGCAATGGGGAGGTCCCAGCACAGGAACAATAATCCCTCCAAGTACCTCTGTCTGGCAGAAAGCCGCCCCCAAGTTTCTGCCCAGATGCCAGACAAATGTGTCCCCCAGAGCCTCGAGCTTGTGCTGGAGCGCAGAGGAAGCAGGACCTTGTAAGTTCAGTTCGTGGTCCTGGCCTTTTAAGAGGAATAGCTAGATCTCCAGCAGCCTCTGTGCCACTGTGCTCCAATCTGCTCTGGTTTTTACAGCCTGTAATTATGGGGACTTCTTTTCCCAGCTCTGAGACCCTGGGCTGTGGCCTGATGTGGGGCGGCGACCCCTTGCTCCTCTGGGAAGCCTCCACAAAGACCATCTACCTCCTGATTAAAAAAGCGGTACACATGGGTGCTGGACCAGCCCATTCCGCACCTCCACATCTCCTACCAGTCTCTGTGTGCTTTCTTCTTTCTCTAGTTGTAGGACTTCCATTCAGCCAGCTTTCTAGTAGTTCTGGATGATGGTTGTTCTGTATTTTAGTTGTAATTTTAATGTGGTTGTGGGAGGTGGTGAGTACAGGCGTTTACCTATGCCTCCATCTTTTGTCGTCCCTCCCTATTACTCTTTATTTTCAAAGTTTTCCTGGCATGTTCTTGCTTTTGATTTTTTGGCTGATTCTTTTTCCCATATGTTAATTAAAAACACTTCAATTAAAAATAATTATTGTTGTTTTATAGGAATTGTATTAAATTCATGAATTAATTTAGGGAGAATTGACATTACT
The DNA here is from genome assembly GCF_963259705.1 of Myotis daubentonii. Lineage (NCBI taxonomy): Eukaryota > Metazoa > Chordata > Mammalia > Chiroptera > Vespertilionidae > Myotis > Myotis daubentonii. The sequence continues at coordinate 116,666,720 of NC_081841.1, forward strand.
CTGATATTAAATCTGCTTATCCTAGAATATGATGTTTTTCTCCATGTTCTTTCGTGCCATTTGGTTGTTAAACTTTTATTCATATAGATATAAATGACTCCTATAAAAGTTTATTGCTAGGCATTATATTTTTATATTTATTTTCCCTATAAGTAACCTTGTACAAAATAAATCTTTTTTTCCCATTATATCTTCTAATTGTTATTTAAATATTAGGTGTTTTTTTTTTTCATTTTGATTACTGCTTGTTGACAAATTCTTTTATTTTTTGTGTACTTCTTTATTTTTTTTTTAAATTAAATCTTTATTGTTCAGATTATTACATTTGTTCCTTTTTTTTCCCCCCATAACTCCCCTCCTCCCAGTTCCCGCCCCACCCTCCGCCCTCACTCCCCACCCACTGTCCTCATCCATTGGTGCACGATTTTTGTCCAGTCTCTTCCCACATCTCCCACACCCCTTTCCCCCCCAAGAATAGTCAGTCCATTCCCTTTCTATGTCCCTGATTCTATTATAATCACCAGTTCATTCTGTTCATCAGATTATTTATTCACTTGATTCTTAGATTCACTTGTTGATAGATGCATATTTGTTGTTCATAATTTGTATCTTTACCTTTTTCTTCCTCTTCCTCTTCTTAAAGGATACCTTTCAGCATTTCATATAATCCTGGTTTGGTGGTGATGAACTCCTTTAGCTTTTCCTTATCTGTGAAGCTCTTTATCTGACCTTCAATTCTGAATGATAGCTTTGCTGGATAAAGTAATCTTGGTTGTAGGTTCTTGGTATTCAGCACTTTGAATATTTCTTGCCACTCCCTTCTGGCCTGCAAAGTTTCTGTTGAGAAATCAGCTGACAGTCGTATGGGTATTCCCTTGTAGGTAACTGAGTTTCTTTCTCTTGCTGTTTTTAAGATTCTCTCTTTATCTTTTGCTCTTGGCATTTTAATTATGATGTGTCTTGGTGTGGTCCTCTTTGGATTCCTTTTGTTTGGGGTTCTCCGCCCTTCTTGGACCTGTAAGTCCATTTCTTTCACCAGGTGGGGGAAGTTTTCTGTCATCATTTCTTCAAATAGGTTTTCAATATCTTGCTCTCTCTCATCTTCTGGTACCCCTATAATTCTGATGTTGGTACGCTTGAAGCTGTCCCAGAGGCTCCTTACACTATCCTCGCATTTTTGTATTCTTTTTTCATTTTGCTTTTCTGGTTGGATGTTTTTTGCTTCCTCGCATTTCAAATCATTGACTTGATTCTTGCGCTCCTCTGGTCTGCTGTCGGGCATCTGTATAATATTCGTTATTTCAGTCCGTGTGTGCTTAATTTCTAGTTGGTTCCCCAATATAAGATCGAGGGTCTTATTAGTTTTCGTGTAGATCTCATTAAGTTTATCGGCAGCTTCTAAACAGTTCTTGAGAGACCTTAAAAGTGTGGTTCTGAACTCTATTTCTTCCATTGACAATTTGGTCCTGTTTCTTTGTCTCCGCATTTTGTTATGCTTCCTTGGTGCACCCCCTAGTGGTCTTTGTTCGCAGTCTTATAGTTAAATCTTGATTGTTGTAGCTAATTCCAGGGAGGGTTTGACCTCCAGGCCAAGTGGCTATGAGAATCAGCTGTGTCAGCAGTGAGAGAACTTCTGTCCTCTAGGGAGGTGCTAATCTAGCCTTTGCCTGAGGCTATCCGGCAAATGCCTTTGCCTGAGGCTATCCGGCAAATGCCTCTGTGCAGGGCTTGGGTAGGGCGGGTCGCACAGGATCAACAGGGTGGGCCGGAGAGAGCAGTTATGGCGGCTCTCAGTTCTGTCCCAAGGGGCTCTGCCTCTCTGAGTCCTAGCACCCGCTGCAAAGCTCGGAGAGAAAGCTGCACTCGCTCTGACCGAAGCCAGACAGTCCCGCTTCTCCCGTTTGAGTCTGGGTCCCTAAAGACTCGCCCGGATCTGGTGCTCAGAGTCTGCGACTCCCTCCCGATTGAAAACAACAACCGCGCCCTCCGCCGCCAGCCCGCTCCGCGCACTCCGCACCTCAGAATTTGACTTCAGCACTGCGCCTCCTCTGAGTGTCCGTATGCGTTTCTCTTTCCTCCTAGTTGTAGGACTTCCACTCAGCCAGCGTTCCTGTGGTTCTGGGTGATGTCCCTTCCGTTTTTTGGTTTCACTTTTGAAGTGGTTGTTCGAGGCAGCAAACTCCGGCGTTAACCTATGCCGCCATCTTGGTTCTCCTCCTATTTTTTGTGTACTTCTTTAAATGACTCCACCAGCTTTGGACCCAATGCTTAAATGAGAAATAATATTTTGTTGTGTGAAGATACTGAAATTTTGAACTTGTTGTTACTGCAGCATTTCCTGGGTATCTTGACAGATACAAGCAACTAAAAAATAAAGATGTCCAATATACTAATATGTTAGGGTAAAATTCTGTAGAAGTGGAATTGAAACAGGAATTCAAAGAGAAAAAAGAACAATAAAATTTCATACTGTTATGAAATTATGTATTTTTAAAATGACCAACAGCAGTAATCAAATCACCATGGTCTCTATATTCCAAGAGATATTTGAAAGAATGATATCCAGTTTTATTTAAAACTGTATACATTTAGTGTGCCAGAAATAACATATTTTGCAACTAATTTAATTTGTACTGAAATCTTACAGATGTCTAGGAAAGTCTTTAGGGACTATAGGGAGTGTTCCTTGAGATCCAGTTGTTTTCTGCTCCTTCAGGGCAAGCTAAACTGCCTGGGCTCTTTCTGATGAGTACAGTCCCACAGAGTTGTCCTGCTCTCTCTGGGCCCTAGCCAGATGGCCCATCTCAGACTCTACCCTTTGAGGAAGACCCCCTGGTTCTGAGCTAAGGCAGGGAACTTGTGGGTCCAATTAGTGCTACAGAGAGAACAGTTCTGAGTGTCAACAAAAGGTCACTGCCACCAATCCAATGTCAACAGGAGTCCCCATTTTCAGGTGCAGTAAAAGGAGAGACTTAATTCAGGTGAACAGGAAAATGCAGAATCCACCAGAAATGGAAGGCACACTCCCACAGACAGGAGGCTGGCTAACAGAGAAAGTACTTGTTATAGTCCTTGATTGCCGGGGCTGACCAGCAGACCCTGGGCAATGGATAAATGATTATTCTGGCACACATTTCTGTGAAAGAGAGAGGACTAAGAGACTGCTTGGCTATAGGAACGAAACAGCCCCATTCACCTGCCTCATTGGGCTTTTATTGTAGCAATAGTTTGAACTAAAATTAACTTCTAGGTACTATCAGCAGGGTAAGTATCCTTGAGAAAACACATGTATCTGCAGTGTCCTTCAAGCAAGGATGTCTAAAGACTAAACATTAAGATTTCAGTAAAACCCCCAGGGGGCTCAGACTTGTTTGGAAAATTCAAGGCAAGGGGCTGCTGCCTTTGGCAAGATCACTGGCCCCCAACCTTTTGTAGGCTCCTCCTTACAGACTTTCCAACCAAGTCCCATGCTTTCCCACATCTCCCCCTTTTTTGTTTTACTGGCTATAGAAGACAGAGGGAGGCAGTGGACTTTCTGCTTTGGAATGTCGGAGTCTGTGAAGTGTGTTCACTGCTCTAGTTCTGATTTTGTAGATACAGTGGCCAGAGGAGTTCTGGTAGTCACTGTGCCATGCCATGTTAGGGTTTAATCTAACGAGCTGGAATCTACAGTGGCCCTTGGTGGTAGAAACACATGCATATCTTCTCCCCCATGTTAATAATTCATTGGGTCCTTGAGTCCTATACTTGATTGGTCCATTTTTATGCAATCTAAACTTTTACAGTTTTATTAGTCCAAATTGCACTGTTGTAATTGGTCCTTATGGAGCCACTACATCAGGATGGAGATGCAAATAAAGATATACCTTTGTATCTCTAATTGGATAGGGCAGGTCTCAGACCATTGGCCAAAATAGGATTCCAGGAACTCCTTTATAAGATTGGGCTCAGAAGGCAGGAATGTAGTGGAGGAGGCGTGGCAGCTTAGTTTCAGATTTTTCCTGACATGCCTCTGTAATAAAGGCTGCTAAACTCTGGTTATGAATTTGGGTCCAGTTATCAGAAATTGTTTTTGACAGGTATATTCCTTCTTGGGATCAACCTAGGAAAGCTAAAATCACTTTAAGAGCAAACACTCTGAGGTCAGAAACTGGGTTTTAAATCCTGGGTCAGCTTCCTAGTACTTGTGTGTTCTTGAGGAAGTTTGTCAACTTTGTCTTAATTTCTTCATTTGTAAAATAATTTATTATGTGCATTAAATGACTTAATGAATTCATAGCATTGAAAAGTGTCTGGCAGTGTGTGCTGTGTCCATTGTGTGGTACCTCTCCGTCATGACTGAAGCATGCTCTTGGTGAGGTAGCATTTACCCCTATCCTCACCACCGCTAGATCAGCCCTGGCTTCAGTAGGTAAGTCTGGTGCTCAGCTGTCTATTGGTCACCCATCAGAATAGCCCCTTTGCATGTTTACATGAAGGTTTTTGTAGGCAGTGGCTGTTTTTAAATACAAAATCAAATACATTTTCTCATAATGATTATGATACGGGAATTTTGGACTGGAACACGTGGTGTTCCCTGGGCTCTTTGTCCGTCAGAGTCGAAGACTGTTAGATCGCTGAAGAAGGAATGCATGAGGGCAGAATGGTGAGGGATTACGAATTTATTCAATCATCCCCACACCAGGTGGCTGAGTCTGGATGGCTCCAGAACCCAGTGATGGGAGTCAGCAGCTTTTAAAGGACTTTTGAAGGGCTTCTTCTGGGCAGAGAATTCTTTGTGCATACCCAGAGGGGAGATAATGGAATGTGGTCCCTGCAAGTGAAATGTGGTCTCAGCAAAGGGAATGTCCATAGTGAAATGGCCTCCAAAGCCAGTTCCCGGGGTGGTACATGAGTCAATTATTTGATCAGACCTAACAGAAACCACAGAGAGAAGATGGTATAGCAAGGGTGGAAATATATTGAAGAACAAGTACAGACTCCCATGTGGGGAAGGGGAAAGAGTCCCATCTAGTCCCTTCTTCCACAGTTTATAAAGGCGGCAGTTTTTTGTGCCTTGATATCCCCTCTGATTGGCCACTATCCCTCTTTGATTTGGTCACTATAGCAACTCCTGAGCTCAAAAGGTCAAACCTCACATGGGACATGTGAGGTCCTCCTCCCTTATTGTTTTCCTAATTTTCCTTCTTTGAATGAGGGGCTTCCTTCCCTTTATTTTGTAAATGTGTATCTTTTGCTACTTCCAGCTTCCTTGTCTTATGGAAATGTAACTTCTGCTTCCCCCAATTCCCTTGTCTTATGGAAATGTAACTTTTTGCAGCTGGATAGCCTGTGCTTTTTCCATGAACCCCTTTAATTTTTAAAAATTCCCTAAACTTGCCTATTTCACCCCTAAAAACTCCTATTTCAATACATTGTAATTAACCTAGCTATTAATAACAGGAATGGAGCAAAGGGAAGGTCAAATATTATAGCTATATCCTGTGTGCAGCTTTGACAGGAAGCTGCAGTTTAATACTCCCTAGGTCTATTCCTTGCAGATTGCTGGGGAAAGGGACTGAACAAGGGGAGAATAGACACATGCCTAGTAAAGTCTGGGTGAAATATGGAAGGTGTTTGTCTATCAGTCACACCTGAGAACAGGTCATTGGTCAGCAAAGGCACGGCCACTGCTGGCATGGGAAGATTTGAGATATTTAATCACTTAAACAAAAAGTTTGATTTCTTGCCCTCTTGGCTTCTGGCACTCTCTTAGATACCTTGCATTCGCCCACATGGCTCACAGGCTATGTGTGTAACCACACAATGGACTAATAGACCTGCAACTAGCCTGATGCTGCACTAGACCCAACTACACCATGGAAAGAAAACTTTGGATGCTGACTTTGCTTCTAGCTCTACTGAATCATCAGCTACACATCTTCCAGGACTAATTTAAGGGAAATGGGACTTTGGAAATCCAGAGATCTAATTCCATGCAAATAAAAGTTACTCACCCTCCTATGCGAGTCTCAGAAAATTATTTTCCCCCAGATATAGTAAGGACCCCACACCCAGCAGAGTGGGGAAAGGGATACTCCATTTCCAGCAATAATAAGTGTTAGATCCTCCCTTCCCCCAACTGGTGGGCGGGGTGTGACCGTAACCTGCAGCCCAGAAATACCTGAGTGACTAACCAGGTACCTTATATGGACTATACATTGGACCACCAAGCCACACCTGCCAAATACCCTAAGCCCTTGTCCTATATGGACAATGCAGTAAGCCACCAATCAGTGTGCGCCGAGTACACTAAGCCCCCCACCCCTTCCCATTCCGCCCCTCAAAAGGCGTGCCCACCCCTGTACTCTGTGTTGCTGTCTTCCCCTTGTGAGGCAGCCCGGCAGGTGCTTCTCCTCTAATAAAGCCTGTAGTCCTGGTTTTAGGCCTCCGTCTGATCTTTCAATAAGATATTAAGAAAACGCTACAATTATGTTCCAATATGTTCCTTCCATAATACATGAGTAGGAACAGCAAAAATAGGTTGAGGAAAAACATTCCATATAAGCGTTTATTAGAAAAGATCAACAGGGACGACCCGCTGGCGCCATGGGCCTCTCTGGCTATCCACCTTCGGTGGTTCTCAACCTTCCTAATGCCACGACCTTTTAATACAGTTCCTCATGTTGTGGTGACCCCCAACCATAAAATTATTTTCGTTGCTACTTCATAACTGTAATTGTGCTACTGTTATGAATCGTAATGTAAATATCTGATATTCTATGTGTTTTCGGATGGTCGCGACCAGCAGGCTGAGAACCGCTGTCTGTACCTTGGAGGGTCGCCACACCACTTGGTTTCTTTCCATCTCTCCATCAGGCACAGAGGGACCCTCCAACACAGACGGGAGCCTGCACCTCACCTCCAGAGCCTGGAAGGTGCAGTGGGTGTCCGCGCAGGCGCGCCCCTCGCGGCGGCGCGCTCCAGGCGGAAGTGAAGTCCGAGGACCAGCTGCGCAGCTTGGGCGGGGAGCGCGGGCTGTGGAGAGGCAGGCAAGGCGGAGGCGGCGGGGTCGGCGGAGACGGAGCTTCAAAGTTCAACCCACGCAAAGAAGCAAGCCTCGCGGTGTTTGCCCCTTGTGGAGCCCCTTAGCCAAGCCGGTCCTCCAGACCCAGGACGCCACCAAAGCGCGGTGAGTGGGGGTGGGCTGTCTGGCCGGAAGTGCGGCTCTTTGTGTAGCCGCCCTGGGGCGGCACCAAGGTCGAGTCCGTCTCTCGGGTCCTTCCGTGCCCTGGAAGGGATCCGCGGCACTTTGTTCCGCAGGGCCGGGCTGGGCGGTGTTAGGTACGGGGTCCTGGGACCCAGAGCCTGGTAGGCGGAGCGGGGCGCGGGCAGGTGCGGTGTGGGCTGCGAGGGCTGCTGCCTAGGTGAAGTCTTTGCACAAAAATGTTCTCTGGGTTCTTTAAGGTCTGAGTTAGATCAGATCAGGAAATTAGTTGAAAAATGAAAAAGCAGCGGGTTTTTGTTTCTGTAAGTTAGGTTTGGGTTCTTATGATTTTGATAATTTCATATATGTAATCTATTCACTTTGTCTATCCACGAAGCAAAAATTATTCTATTTGCCTGGCAGAAGCTTAGTGTTTGCCCTCCAGCTTGAAAAGCTTTTAATGTTTTCGTCAGAAAGGACATTTTGTGGCCCAGTCTGGCTTAACTTTGAAAAAGGTACAGTTTTACAAACTGTCTACAAACAGGCTATTTTTCCTTTATAGTGTATATAAGTGTGCACATAACGGATTGTATAATGTTTAACTAAAGCCGTACATGAAAATATTTTGGAGTGTTTTGGCATGCAAGAAAATTTTTTAGATGGAAAGGTTTGTTTCCCACTTTTTAAATTTTCAAGTCATCCTTGTGTTTGTAATTTCAGGTACTTTCCCAAATATTGTATGAAACACTAGATTAATAATTTTTGTTTTCGGCAATAATAGGAGCACATTTTTAAACTTTGGTACGTATAGATGGGTTATTTTTGCATTTTAAGCTAACAATTGAACAAGTCAAAGCTATTTTTTTTCTAATGTTGAAGCTATGGTGGTTCACATTGTGAAGATTTTAAGTTACTCGGGCCTGCAACGAGTGTTTGCATATGTTACTTATGTTTAGCCCTTTTGTGAAACTAAGGTCTGGTAGAGGTCCCTGAAAGCTTTAAGAATTGGAAACAGCCTGCTTCCTTGGGTTGGGCTGGGTGTTTTTGTTGCAGTAGTTACTAGAAGTGCCCAGCACATAGCGCTCCCTCTTCCTGCCTTCTGCTCTTCATAATAGTGGAAGGATTGGCAATGTATGTAGGGCAAGTGCCTGACACTCATGAGAAAGGAGGACGCATCATCTGCTGCAGTTGCTACCCTTGCCCTCCTATCAGGCTCTCCTGTATTTGTTAGGATTTTCAGTTGTTCCGCTCTACAACTGCTTTTCAACTAATTTCTGTTTTAAGGTTAGACAGAATTGTAATGCCAGAATTATTTGAATTTTCAAACATTGGGACAGTGAGTAGTGTAATGCCATAGAACTAGAGGATTAGAATTGAAAAAAAAAACAAAAAACTTAAGTGCTCTTAAAAATATGATTTTAACTTTTTATTGGTTGTGTAGTTTAAAGGGAAATTTTTGTGAACCAAACTTGTCTTATATGAACAACTTCTTTTCCTGGATCAGTTGAGAACAATTTAAAAAGGCAGTACATTTGTTCCACTCTATATCGTAGAAATCTCTCCAGTTGTTCTATGTAGAAATACATAAATTTCTCCCAATAGATTGCAAACCTTGGTAGTGAAGGTAAAATTTCTGGAAGTTGAGAACGTTCTCCTATTATACACTCTTGATGATACCATACATCACTGAGAATTTCTGATGTTGATTGTATGAAGGGGTATTGTATCTTGTATATTGGTGTCTCAGAGAGAATTTAAGCCCATTGATATTAGTTTTGCTGACATGAAATACTAAGGTATAAGGCCTTTAAAATTTTATAATTACTATTTTGTGGGGGAACTTTATTTAGGCCATAGCATGTTTTGAAACTAGAGATAGTAGTACAGTTGTGGGTTTTAAATATACTTTTCCTCTGGTTATTATTGGATTTTCAAATCAAAGACTTTGATGCCATCTCTTTTAAAGATAAATCTGAGATTTTTCTTCTGATGCAGGTGTCAAACCACTCAGCAAGTCTGACAGTTGAGTCATTCCAAATGGAAAATATATATATATATAAAAAGTATGACCCTCTAGATATAGCCTTGGAATTGGGATTCTTGGTCTATACCAGCCATGGCCAAACTACGGCCTGCGGGCCGGATCTGGCCTATTTGAAATGAATAAAACTAAAAAAAAAAAAAAAAGTACCCTTTTATGTAATGACTAGAGGCCTGGTGCACAAAAATTTGTGCACTGGGGGGGGGGGTGGGGGGAGGGGGTCCCTCAGCCTGGCCTGTGCCCTCTCGCAGTCTGGGACCCCTCGGGAGATAACGACCTGCTGGCTTAGGCCTGCTCCCGGGTGGCAGAGGGCAGGCCCAATCCCTAGGTGCAGCCCCTGGTCGGGCTCAGAGCAAGGCCGATTGGGGAGTTGGGGCTCCACCCCCTGTCATGCACAGAACAGGGCAAATTGGGAGGTTGCGATACCACCCTCAGTCACGCTCAGGATAGGGCCAATTGGGGGGTTGGGGCACCATCCCCTGTCACACTCAAGGCAGGGTCAATCAGGGGGTTGGGGCGCTGCCCCCGTCACACACAGAGCAGGGCCCATCAGGGGGTTGGGGCGCCGCTCTCTATCACCCACAGAGCAGGGCCGATCAGGGGGTTGGGGTGCCGCCACTCTCACACTCAGGGCAGGGCCGATGGGGAGGTTATGGCTCTACCCGATCACACACAGAGCAGGGCCCATGGGGTGTGGGGGGGTTGGGGAGCTCCCCCCATCAGGCACAGCAGGGCTGCTCAGGGGGTTGGGGCGCCTTCCCCTGTCACACACAGAGCCGCAGGGCGATCAGGGGGTTTGGGCACTCCCCCCTGTCACGCTGATCCCGGTCGGTGCCGGGAGGCATATTACCCTTTTACTATATAGGGTAGAGTCCTGGTGCATGGGTGGGGCCGGCTGGTTTGCCCTGAAGGGTGTCTTGGATCAGGGTGGGGGTCCCCACTGCGGTGCCTGGCCAGTCTGGGTGAGCGGCTGAGGGCTGTTTTCAGGCTGGTAGTGACTGAAGTTCCCAACCGCTCCTTTTTTTTTTTTTAATTCTGGGCCAGCTTTACCTTGAGGCTTGGCTCCAGCTCTTAGGCCTCCACGCTGAAAGTAGGTTTCTGGCCTTTGCTTACAATGTTGCGAATCTGCTGGCTGAAGTCCAGCGGTATTTGTTACAATGTTTCTTAAACTGCCCGCTCAGAGGCCTGCAGCCGCAGGCGGGGAAAGTTGGTTTCCTCTGTCACTGAAGCAAGCAAGCCTCATGTTAGTTTCAAGCTGCCTGGCTGCCGGCCGCCATCTTGGCTGACAGTTAATTTGCATATCTTGCTGATTAGCCAATGAAAAGGGTAGCAGTCGTATGCCAATTACTATGTTTCTCTTTTATTAGTGTAGATGTTTACTTTGAATTTATATTAGTTCACACAAACACTCCATCCATGCTTTTGTTCCGGCCCTCTGGTCCAGTTTAAGAACCCATTGTGGCCCTCGAGTCAAAAAGTTTGCCCACCCCTGATCTATACCAATCAAATCAGACTGGGTAATTGTGAGTCTCTGAGTGGCCAGTGGCACTAGAATCCCAGGCAGAGTAGTGATGCTGTTTTTTTTTTTTGCTCATGCTCTCAACACACATTTATTGAGCTTTTACCTTTTCAGATACAGAGTATTGGATACTGAGCATAAAAATCACATGCTTATCATTATCACCTCAAGGAATACACACATGAGTGTGAGACTACACACTGGAAAAAATAACCATAATGTAAACCCAACTGTGGAAAGTCTCCAACAGATCGTAATAAATACCTGCTGATTGTGAAGTTATTTCATCAGATGCTCAAGCATCTTTTATACATTTTTAAAAATCATAATATTTATTTAGCATTTGCTAAGTGCTAGGTGTCGTGATAAATTCTTTATACAAATAATTCTAACTCTTACATATTATACTTTTTTTATCTCTATTTTAAAAGTTACAAAGGAAGATGGATTAATCCGTCACAAACTGAGATCTGTCTAGTTCCAAAACTTGTCCTGAAAATCCAGTTCCAGTGATATTTTCACTCCCAATGGACAAAAGGAGCACCAAATAAAACTGATTACTTCTGTGTCCAGTGGTAGGAGAAAGGCACACAGACGGGCACTTTAAGCAATGGCATGATGAACAATACAGCTCATCAGACTTTCTTCTAATCATTCCTTAAGAATAGACTAGAACTGACCCCAACCTCATATGTTGGGCCACACCAATAATTCATTCATCACCTAAGTATTTTAATTGTTGTTAATGGTTCTATGCTTGGCTAGAGCAGTGGAGTCCACATAACATGATTTTCAGGGTCAGGCAACAAAGCCAGCAGAGCTTTTGTAAGGCAAGAAGTCAATGTATGATAGGTGAGACAGATGTCAGCAGAAGTGACTCATGCAAAAATATTGGTTTCTGTTGCATTCTGAATAATATCCAATGGCTCAAATGCCCATTACATGACCAGGTACTTCTTTAACCTCATCTTCAACCATTTTGCCCTTGAATGTTCTGTTCCAGCCACACGATCTGGAAATCTATCGAATCCTCTCTGGCATCAGGACCTTTGCACATGCCTTTCTTTCTGCCTAGAATGCTCCTCACTCAGATACCAAAATGGTTAGTCTCCCTACTCCCTTCAGGTCTCTCTCCTCAGGGGATACTCATCATTGAGCATGACCGCCCAATGGAAAGTAACAGCCATATGTCACTTCCCCCTTAGGTGACTTCATTTGTCTCCAACTCACCACCATCTAAATTATGCTCTATATGCCCGTTGACTTGTTTGCTGGTATGTTCTGAGGTGCCGAGCTTGCTTGCCTTGTCCACTTTTGTAACCTCAGTGCCCAAAATAATAAATTTCCATTGGTGGAATGATTGTGATTATTTTGCTAATAGTGTGGATAGATCCCCCCTCCCCCCACCCCGCCCATACACACACATTTCCATTAAAGGACCATGGTGTATTTGGTTAAACAAATAACTTCAGAGCACTTACTGTATATGTTAGTCACAGTAATAGGTATTGGCACAACAGCAGTGATCAAGACATGTATTATACATGTTTGCAAGATTCTTCCCTCGCCTCTTTGGTTGATCTCATCCTCCTCCCTCTGGCCCTTCTACGTGATTCCCACTTAGGCTCCTTACATTTGATCCATGCTCCTGTCCTGCTCTTGACTTCAACTTCACAATTCCCTCTTTTCATCAAGCTGGTTTTTTTTTCTTATATTTTCATTATGCACATTTAAAAAGTGTAACAACAATACAATGTACAGTCACGTACCCAACATCTTGATGGGACAATTATTAGCATTTTGTTGTAGTTTCCCTTTTACTGAGAATATTTTTAATTACTATAGGCATCATGTCATTTTTAGTCTTGTGTGCATTAGTATAGATTTCTTTTTTTTTAAAAATATATTTTATTGATTTTTTACAGAGAGGAAGGGAGAGAGATAGAGAGTTAGAAACATCGATGAGAGAGAAACATCGATCAGCTGCCTCCTGCACATCTACTGGGGATGTGCCCGCAACCCAGGTACATGCCCTTGACTGGAATTGAACCTGGAACCCTTCAGTCCGCAGGCCAGCGCTCTATCCACTGAGCCAAACCGGTTTCGGCGGTATAGATTTCTTAAAAAAAGATCTTTATTAACCAAAATACTATTATCACACTTAACAAAATTAATAATTGTTTAATGTCATTTGATACCAGTCCATATTCAGTTGTGTCCCAAAATCTTTAAAATACCATTTTACAATATTTTCAATGTAAATCAGGATACAAACAAAATCCACCTACGGTCTTTTTTTTTTAAATTTTTATTTTATTGTTTAAAGTATTACAAATAGTAGTACATATGTCTCATTTTTTTCCCCATTGACCTTCCCCCAGCCTCCCCTACCCCTGGCACATGCCCTTACCCCACCCTCCCAGTGTCTTGTGTCCATTGGTTATGCTTATATGCATGCATACAAGTCCTTCGGTTGATCTCTTACCACCCTCCCTTCCCCCAAAACTCACCAGCCTTCCCGCTGTAATTTGACAGTCTATTCGATGCTTCTCTGCCTCTGTATCTATCTTTTTGTTCATCAGGTTATAATGTTCTCTATTATCCATAAATGAGTAAGATCATGTGGTATATTTCTTTCACTGCCTGGCTTATTTCACTTAGCATAATGCTCTCCAATTCCATCCAGGCTGCAGCAAATGGTAAGAATTCCTTCCTTTTGATATATGCACCCCTATGTTCATAGCAGCACAATTCACCATAGCTAAGATTTGGAAACAGCCTAAGTGCCCATCAGCAGATGAGTGGATTAGAAAACTGTGGTACATATACACAATGGAATACTATGCTGCGGTAAAAAAAAAGGAACTCTTGCCTTTTGCAACAGCATGGATGGAACTGGAGAGCATTATGCTAAGTGAAACAAGCCAGTCAGAGAAGGATAAATACCACATGATCTCACTCATTTGTGGATTATAGAGAACAACATGGACTGATGAAAAGGGACAGACCCAAAGACTGAGAAACAGCAATCAGGCTATCAATCCCCAGAAGGAAAGTAGGGGAGGGCGGGGGTAAGGGGAAGAAATCAACAGAAGGACTTGTATACATGTATATAAGCCAAACCAATGGACATGGACAACGGGGGGATGGGAGCATGAGTTTGTGTGTGGGGGGGAGGTTGGGGGTTAATGGGGGAGATGAGGACACATTTGTAATACCTTAACTAATAATAATAATAAAAAAAAAAAGAATTCCTTCCTTTTAGTAGCAGTGTAGTATTCCATTGTGTAGATGTACCACAGTTTTCTAATCCACTCATCTGCTAATGGGCATTTAGGCTGTTTCCAAATCTTAGATATTGTAAATTGTGCTACTATGAACATAGGGGTGCATATATCTTTTCTGATTGGTGTTTCTGTTTTCTTGGGATATATTCCTAGAAGTAGTATTACTGGGTCAAATGGCAGTTCCATTTAAAAAAATTTTTTTAAATATATTTTTTATTGATTAAGATATTACATATGTGTCCTTATCCCCACATTACCCCCTACCCCCTCCACCCCCCCGCTCATGCCCTCACACCCCCCCCTCCCCGTTGTCCGTGTCCATTGGTTAGGCCTATATGCTTGCATATAAGTCCTTTGGTTGATCTTTCCCCCTTACCTCCACCCTCCCCTACCTTCCCTCCAAGGCCTGACAGTCCAATCAATGCCTCTCCGTCTCTGGATCAGTCCTTGTTCATCAGTTTATGTTGTTCATTATATTCCACAAATGAGTGAGATCATGTGGTATTTATCCTTTTCTGACTGGCTTATTTCACTTAGCATAATGCTCTCTAGTTCCATCCATGCTGTGGCAAATGGTAAGAGTTCCTTTTTCTTCTTCCTCTTCTTAAAGAATACCTTTCAGCATTTCATATAATGCTGGTTTGGTGGTGATGAACTCCTTTAGCTTTTTCTTATCTGTGAAGCTCTTTATCTGACCTTCAATTCTGAATGATAGCTTTGCTGGATAAAGTAATCTTGGTTGTAGGTTCTTGCTATTCATCATTTTGAATATTTCTTGCCACTCTCTTCTGGCCTGCATGGTTTCTGTTGAGAAATCAGCTGACAGTCGTATGGGTACTCCCTTGTAGGTAACTGACTCTTTTTCTCTTGCTGCTTTTAAGATTCTCTCTTTGTCTTTTGCTCTTGGCATTTTAATTATGATGTGTCTTGGTGTGGTCCTCTTTGGATTCCTTTTGTTTGGGGGTTCTCTGTGCTTCCTGGACTTGTAAGTCTATTTCTTTCACCAGGTAGGGGAAGTTTTCTGTCATCATTTCTTCAAATAGGTTTTCAATATCTTGCCCTCTCTCTTCTTCTGGCACCCCTATAATTCAGATGTTGGTATGCTTGAAGCTGTCCCAGAGGCTCCTTACACTATCTTCATATTTTTGGATTCTTTTTTGTTTTTGCTTCTTCGGTTGGGTATTTTTTGTTTCTTCGTATTTTGAATCTTTGACTTGATTCTTGGGATCCTCTTGTCTGCTATTGGATCTCTGTATATTATTCTTTATTTCAGCCAGTGTATGCTTAATTTCTAGTTGGTCTTTTTTCATATCCTCCAGGGTCTCACTAAATTTATCGGCAGTTTCCATAGAATTCTTGAAAAACCTTATAAACGTGGTTTTGAACTCTATATCCAGTCGTTTGCTTTCCTCCATTTCTGTCATTTGTGACCTGTTTCGTTGTCTCCGCATTTTTTATGCTTCCCTGTGTTGGTAGAGTGGTTTTGTGTGGTAGGTGTCCTATAGGGCCCAGTGGCTCAGCCTCCCCAGTTACCTGAGGTGGACACTCTTGGTGCACCCCCTTGTGGGCTTTTTGCACAGTCTTGTTGTAGTTATGCCTTGATTGTTGTAGGTATCACTGGGGGGAATTGACCTCCAGGCCAGTTGGCAGTGAGAATCAGCTGTGTCTGCAGTGGGAGAACTTCTGTGCTGAAGACACCATTATGAGGCAAGACTTGCTTCAGTGGGGCCTTGGTGCTCACTGAGTCTGCCCCCTGAGTGTGTCCCTTATGGATCTGAGGAGTTGTAATCTGGATGGTCCCACTTTGACCACTGGGTACACTGGCTCTTGGATCTAAGGAGGTGCTAATTTAATCTCTGCTTGAGGTTACCCAGCAGGAGCTATGAAAAGATCTGCAGATTTCCCTTCCTTTTTTGGAGTTTGGAGGTGCCCAGATTAGGCCCAGCTGTGAAGCAATGCAAGGTGATGTGGGGCCTTGGGCCTTCTCTTGGAAGTTCTGGGTCTGTCTGGCCCAGCTGTAATTTGTTAGGTAATTTTCAGGTTGCAAAGGGCCAGGGCATTCATATACAAAAGCCTCTGCCGCAGCCTGGATGGGGCGGGGTCTCAAGGAATCAACAGGGCGGAGCAAGCAGCTATGGCGGATCCTCAGCCCTGCCCTAAGGGGCTGCGCGTCTCAGTGTCCCGGTAATTTAATTGTTGCAAGCACCTCTGAGGGAAAGCTGCCCTTGAGTTCCGAGTTCTGCCCGCTGCCAGACAGTCCAGTTTCTCCCCCTATGAGTCCTGGGTCCCCAGAGACTTCCCGGAACTGGAGTTCAGAGCAGTTGGGAGCTTGTGACTCCCTCCTGATTCGAAAAGACAGCCGCGTCCTCAGGTACCAGCCCCTTTCTGCGCGCGCTCGATCCTCTGTACCTTTGCACTTTACTTCTGCAGCTCCTGACTCTCAGTGTGCTTTTTTTCTTTCCTTCTAGTTGTAGAATTTCCACTCAGTCAGCCTTCCTGTAGTTCTGGATGATGTCCGTTTTGTCTTTTTGTTGTATTTTTGAAGTTGTTGTAGGAGGCAGCAATTTTGGTGTTTACCTATGCCGCCATCTTGGTTTCTCCTCCATTTTTAAATTTTTGAGGAAACTCCATACTGTTTTCCACAGTGGCTGCACCAGTCTGCATTCCTACACAGCAGTGAAGGAGAGTTCCTTTTTCTCCGCATCCTTTCCAGCACTTGTTGTTTGTTGATTTGTTGATGATAGCCATTCTGACAGGTGTGAGATGTTACCTCATTGTTGATTTGATTTGCATCTCTCAGATTATTAGTGACTTTGAGCATGTTTTCATGTGTCTCTTGGCTTTCTGTATGTCCTTTTTCGAAAAGTGTCTATTTAGGTCCTTTGCCCATTTTTTGATTGGATTGTTTATCTTCCTTTTGTTAAGTTGTATGAGTTCCCTGAAAATGTTAGAGATTAAACCCTTATTGGAGATAACAATGGCAAATGTATTCTCCCATGCAGTGAACTTTCTTGTTGTTTTGTTGATGGTTTCTTTTGCTGTGTAGAAGCTTTTTATTTTGATGTAGTCCATTTGTTTATTTTCTCCTTAGTCTCTCTTGCCCTAGGTTCTGTGTCTGTAAAGATATTGCTACAATATATATCTGCAATTTTGCTTACTATGGAGTCTTGTAGGATTTTTATGGTTTTCCGTCTAACATTCCAGACCTTTAGCCATTTTGAGTTTGTTTTTGTGTATGGTGTAAGTTGGTGATCTAGTTTCATTTTTTTTGCATGTATATGACCCAATATCCCAGCACCATTTATTAAAGAGGCAGTTTTGACTCCATTGTATGTGCTTGTCTCCTTTGTCAAATATTAATTGAGTATAATGGCTTGGGTCAATTTCTGGGTCCTCTATTCCGTTCCATTGGTCTATATGTCTGTTCTTGTGCCAGTACCAGGGAGTTTTGAGAACAGTGGCTTGGTAATGTAGTTTGATGTCTGGTATTGTGATCCCTCCAACTTTGTTCTTCTTTCTCAAGACAGCTGTGGCTATTCGGGGTCTTTTTTTTTATTCCAGATGATTTTTGGAGAATTTGTTCTAGATCTTTGAAATATGCCATTGATATTTTAATAGGTATTGCATTGAATCTATAGATTGCTTTAGGTCAGTGGTTCTCAACCTTCCTAATGCCACGACCCTTTAATACAGTTCCTCATGTTGTGGTGACCCCCAACCATAAAATTATTTTCGTTGCTACTTTATAACCGTAATTTTGCTACTGTTATGAATCATAATGTACATATCTGATATGCAGGATGTATTTAGGCGACCCCTGTGAAAGGGTCGTTCAACGCCCAAAGGGGTAGCGACCCACAGGTTGAGAACCGCTGCTTTAGGTAGTATGGACATTTTAATGATGTTGATTCTACCAATCCATGAACATTTGTTTATTTGTTCTTCCATTTGTTTATGTCTTCCTCTATCTCTTTTTTCAATGTCCTGTAGTTTTCCGAGTACAGGTCTTTTACATCCTAGGTTAAGTTTATTCCTAGGTATCTTAATTTATTTGGTGCAGTGGTAAATGGGATTGTTTTTTTCATTTCTCTTTCTGTGAGTTCATTATTGGTGTATAAAAAGGCCATAGATTTCTGGGTGTTAATTTTGTGTCCTGCTACATTGCCAAATTCATTTATTAGGTCTAGTAGTTTGTTGATGGAGTCTTTGGGGTTTTCTATGTATAGTATCATGTCATCTGCAAATAAGGATAGTTTTACTTCTTCTTTTCCAATTTGGATGCCTTTTATTTCTTCTTCTTGTCTGATCACTATGGCTAGTACTTCTAATACTATGTCAAACAGGAGTGGTGAAAGTGGGCATCCTTGTCTTGTTCCTGTTCTTAGGGGGGTTTCATTTTTGCCCATTGAGTATGATGTTGGCTGCAGGTTTGTCATATAAGGCTTTTCTTATGTTGAAGTATGATTCCTCTATTCCCACTTTGCTGAGTGTTTTTATCAGAAAAGGGTGTTGGATTTTGTCAAATGCCTTTTCTGCATCAATTGATATGATTATGTGATTTTTGTCTCTCAATTTGTTTATGTGATGTATCACATTTATTGATTTGCGGATATTGTACCATCCTTGCTCCCTGGGATAAATCCCACTTGGTCATGGTGTATGATCTTTCTAATGTAATGCTGGATCCGGTTTGCTAGAATTTTGTTGAGGAATTTAGCATCTATGTTCATCAGGGATATTGGCCTGGAATTCTCTTTTTTTATAGTGTCTTAATGTGGTTTTGGGATTTGGGTAATGCTGGCTCTATAGAAAGAGGTTGGAAGTATGCCTTTGTGTTGAATTTTTGGAATAGTCTGAGAAAAATTGGTTTTAGTTCTTCTTTGAAATTTTGGTAAAACTCCCCTGTGAAGCCCTCTGGTTCAGGGCTTTTGTTTGCTGGAAGCTTTTTGATTACTGTTTCAATTTCATCAGTGGTTATTGGCCCATTCAGGTTTTTTATTTTTATTTTTCCTGGTTGAGTTTTGGAAGCGTATTTTTCTATGAATATGTCCATTTCGTTGAGGTTGTCCAGTTTGTTGGAGTAGAGTTGTTCATGGTATTTTTTTTACAATTGTTAGTATGTCTGGGAGTCGGATGTTACTTCACCTCTTTCATTTCTGATTTTGTTTATTTGGGTCCTCTCTCTTTGCTTCTTGGTGAGCCTGACTAGAGGTTCATCAATCTTGTTTATCTTTCAAAGAACCCGCTCTTGGTTTCATTGATCTTTTGTAATGTGTTTTTGGTGTCTATGCCATTTATTTCTGCTCTGATCGTTATTATTTCTTTCCTTCTTGTTACTGTGGGCTTTTCTTGTTGCTCTCTTTCTAATTCTTTAAGTTGCAAGGTTAGACAATTTATTACCATTTTTTTCTTGTCTTTTTGAGGTAGGCCTGTAGGGCTATGAACTTCCCTCTCAGGACTGCTTTCATTGTGTTCCATAGATTTTGGATTGTTGTGTTTTCACTGTCATTTGTTTCCAGGATGCTTTTTATTCTTTGATCTATTTGGTACCCCAATCATTGTTCAATTGAATGCTATTTAACCTCCAAGTGTTTGGATTTTTTTTATTATAGTTGACTTCTAGTTATATGCCATTGTGATATGAGAAGATGCTTATTATGATTTCTATCTTCTTGAATTTAAGAGACTTTGCCTGTGTCCTATTATGTGGTCTATCTGAAAATGTCCGGTGTGCACTTGAGAAGAATGTATATTCTGTAGCTTCGGGGTGAAATGTTCTGAAGATGTTAATTAAGTCCTTCTGATCTAGTGAGTTGTTTAGGATGGCTGTTTCTTTGGTGATTTTTTAGTTTAGAGGATTTATCCAGTTTTGTCAATGGGATATTAAAGTCCCCTACTATGATTGTATTGCTGTTGATCTCTCCCTTGATATCTTACAAAGTTGTTTTATGTGTTTGGTTGATCCTGTATTGGGTGGCTATATGTTTAGCAGAATTATATCCTCTTGTTGAATTGCTCCCTTCAGTATTATGAAGTGGCCCTCCTCATCTCTTGTTATGGTGGTTACTTTGAAGTCTATTTTGTCAGATATAAGTATTGCTACCCCAGCTTTTTTCTCATTTCCATTTGCCTGAAAATTTTTTTCCCATCACTTCCCTATCAATCTGTGTGAATCCTTTGTTCTGAGGTGGGTCTCTTGCAGATAACGAATATATGGGTCATGTTTTTTTTATCCATTTAGCTACCCTATGTTTTTTGATTGGAGCATTTAATCCATTTACATTTAATGTTACTATTGATAAGTACTTATTTGTAGCCATTTTTATTCTTTATGCTTGTGTTCCTTCTTGCCTTTTTATTTCTTCTTTTTACAGCAGTCCCTTTAGCATTTCTTGTATTGCTGGCTTGGTGGTAATAAACTCTCTTAGCCCTTTATTTTCTGTGAAGCTGCTGATTCCACCTTCAAGTTTGAATGATAGCCTTGCTGGGTATAGTATTCTTGGATTCAGTCCCTTGCTTTGCATCATTTTGTATATTTAATTTCATTCCCTTCTTTCCTCGTGTGTTTCTGTTGAGAAATTAGTTGATATTCTCATGGGAGATCCCTTGCAGGTAGCTTTCTGTCTCTCTGGCAGCCTTTAAGTTTCTTTCTCATTGATGTTTGCCAATTTAATTACGACGTGGCTTGACAGTTTTTTGGGTTCATCTTGTTTGGAACTCTATTTGCTTGTTGGGGTTGTGTGTGTTTTTTTTCTTGGCAACATCAGGGAAGTTTTTTGTCATTATTTTTTCTTACAGGTTTTCTATTTTTTCCTTTGCTTCCTCTCCTTCTGTTACCCCTATTATGTGAATGTTGTTTCATTTTGTGTTTTCCCAAAGCTCCCTTATGCTCTTCTGCTTTTTAAGTTTTCTTTGCAGTTGCTGATGTTTTTGTGTGTTTTTTCCTACCTTGTCTTCTAATTCACTAATGTGGTCCTCAGCCTCTTCTAGTCTACTGTATAAGACTTTCATTTTGTTCTTTATTGCAACTAGGTCATTCTTCATTTCCTCTTGGGTCCTTTTCATATTGGTGACATTCTCATTCAGCTCCTTATAATTCTTATTGAGCTGTATTTGTCATCCAGCCATTAGAGCATCCTTATAACCGTTACACTGAATTCTTTCTGTGACATGTTACTTGCCTCCATTTCATTTAATTCCCGTTCTGGTTATTCCTATTTTTCTTTCCTTTTGGGATTTTTTTGTCTCCCTATTTTTTGCTGTAATGTTTTAATTGTTACTATGTCTTAGATCCAACTGCTTTGCTACCCAGGTTCTTTTGGGGGTGTTGCTATGTAGTTGGTGATTTTTGGGACTCAGTGGTGCAGTTTCTCATGTCTCCTGGATATGGTGATCTAGCGGAGCCCCCTATTTGAGTTATTTGGGTTCTCTTGATGTATTTGGGTTTTGAATGTTAGTTTGTTATTCGTGGATGAAGTCTCTTCACGGATTGGCAATGTGATTCACCCCTGGCTTCATTGTGTCTGCTGTTTTGGATGTGATTGTGGTTCTGGCTCTTGTGAAAATGGTTGCCTTACGTCTCACTGGTATGTGCTCACTTTGTGTTTCCAGAGTTCATGGCCTGGGAGTAAGGAGTCGCGGGGCCTGAGACTCAGGTACTGTGACCTTTGGCAGGTGTTGTTTGATTCTTGATGGATTAGTGTCATTCTGAAACTTACTACGAGGGTCCCAGAGACTGTGACAGTGGTACTTTGGCCAAAATGATTTCCCTCTCTGAATCACGTGGGGGTTCAGGAGCCAACAGCTGTGGATGTGGGAATCTCGGAGTCTGTGGCTGAAACAGTGCGGCCTTGTCCAGGGAAGCGAGCCCTCAGTAACTCACCAAGGTGTCCAGAGGTAGGCAGTCGGGATGGGGATGTTGTGGATCCTACTGAGGGAGCTGCGCACCCTTGGTTGGAGAGACACACAGACAGTGGCAGCTCACTGAGGGGACCAGGAGTCGTCTGCCAGGGGTGTGTGCTTGTGGTGCCCACATGCTGGATTGGAGTGATTGTGGTGTGCCACCGGCCTTGTGGAGGGAGAAATCCCAGTTTCTGCTTCGGGAGGTGTACTCCTTGGTTGGATACTCTTGACCAGTGGCTGCTTACTGAGGTTCCCAAGAGCTGTCTGCTTGGGCAGTGGGCTCAGGGGGCCCACGTGCTGGATTGGCACTACTGCATGGACTGGATGCTGGCAGCAGGGTTTGTGCCTTTCGGTGGCTCAGAGAGGCATCTGGGGGCTGCCTGCTGGGGCTGTGGGCTCAGGGTGCTTGCGCACTGGATCGGTGCGACTGCAGTGACCGGAGGTTGGAAGTTGAGGAGGGGGAAGTCTGAGTTTCTGCTGCCTGGGCCTTGTGCCCTTGGTTGAATATGAATGTGCCTAGTGGCGGCTCACAGAGGCACCCAGGGGTCGCCTGCTGGGGTGGTGGACTCAGGGGGCCCATGTGCTAAATCACGCAACCATGGGGCAGACAGCCGGGAAGGGGGAAGTCTGAATTTCTACTGCTGTGGCTGTGCACTCTTGTTTGGATATGAGCCCTCCCATCTGCGGCTCAAGGAGGCACCCAGGAGCCGCCTGCATGCTGGAGAGGTGCAGCTGTGGTGTTTAGAGGTCAGCAGCTGGGGAGGGAGATGTCTCAATTTTTGGTGCCTTGCGGCTTTGGTTGGATTCACGCGTGCCCAACGGGGCCTCACAGAGGCACCTGGGAGCTGCCTGTCAGGGTGGTGAGGCTCAGGAGGCCTGTGTGCTAGAAAGGCATGACTGTGGTGTCCGGCGGTTGGCAGCTGTAGATGGGGAAGACTCAGTTTTTGCTGCTGGGGCCTTGCACCCTTGATTGGATTCACACGCGCCCGGCAGGCAGCGGCTCACAGAGTCACCCGGGGCCGTTTGCCAGGGTGGTACATGCAGAGGGGCCCTCATGCTGAAACCATGTGACCTTGGTGTCTGTGGGAAGGCCGCCAGGAAGTGGAAAGTCCGAATTTCTACTGACAGGGCCCTTTGTCCTTATTTTGGATATGAGCACACCCAGTGGGGGCTTACAGTGGCACCCAAGAGCCATCTTTGGGGCCCTGGGCTCAGGAGGCCTGTGCGCTGGAAAGGCGTGACTGTGGTGTCTGGCGGTTGGCAGCTGTGGATGGGGAAGACTCAGTTTTTGCTGTCGGGGGCTTTGCACCCTTGGTTGGATTTGCGCATGCCCAGTATTGGCCTACAGAGGCCCCCCGGGGGCCGTTTGCCAGGGCGGTGCATGCAGAGGGGCCCTCATGCTGAAGGCCATGTGACCTTGGTGTCTGTGGGCAGGCAGCCGGGAAGGGGGAAGTCTGAATTTCTACTGCTGGGGCCTTGCTTCCTTGTTTGGATATGAGCATGCCCACCGGAGGCTCACAGAGGCACCCTAGAACAGCCTGTGGGGTGGTTGGCTCAGGAGGCCTGCGTGCTGGGAAGGCGCAACTGAGGTATCCTGAGGTCAGCATCCAAGAAGGGGGAAGTTGCACTTATTGCTGAGGGACCTGTGCACCCTTGGAGGTGAACGTCCTAGGGTCTGCAGGTCTGCGGGTGGAGCAGCAGGATTTCGGCTGGAGTGGCTGCAGGGTCACAGGCAGTGTCCAAGGTCAGTCTGGATGGTGGTGTTGATGGGTTCCTAGAAGTGGTCGCTCTCATGGCGTGGGCTCTGTGCCCAAGCTTTGTAGCCCGGGGAGTGCCCGCAGTGGTGGTAGGTGTTCCCTGTCCAGGAGAGCCTGGTCTGCCAGCTTCTGATATTCCTGCTGGATTTAACTGTCCCTCACTCACTCACACACACACCACACACATCCACACACTCTCCTTTCATCCCCTCACTCATTCACACCCTCTCCTTCACCCTTGTCCTGCCAGCCGCCATCTTCGCCTCCCCCGCCAGGTATTTCTTCACTTACCATTTTTAAAAGCAACTGAACCGATATTTCATGTTTTGGGTAGATATGTTTTACTTAACTATCCTTATCTTTATGAGGACATTTAGGTTATTTACAGTTTTTTTTTTTCACTGTTTTAAGCAGGGAGGTAGAGAACACCACTTTTTTTTCTTAGCTTCTGATGCTCTGAAAGCAGTTTTAAAGGAAAGTTTACAGTGTCCTGGTGGGTGCCTTCGGACATTGCTGTTGCTTTTCTGTTTACTGTTGGTTGGCAGCAGAATGAGATGCCTTACTTATGTAAAGGAGAGGAAGGACTCTTATTACCTGCTTTTTTTTGAGATTGATGCTGGAGGAAAAACTGAGAACAATAGTGTTTGACTAAATCTTTCTTTTTCTTTTTTAGTTCTCAAAGTCATGAATCCTGTTTATAGTCCTAGTTCTTCTGGGGTTCCCTATACAAATGCCAAAGGAATTGGTTATCCAGGTAAGCAAGTACAATTTTGTTTTCATTATTGAACTTTGAATTTGAACGCTGGTGAATTTCCATGTCACTAAGAATGCTTTCAGTTGACAAACCCAGCTCAAAGTGTCTTAGGTAAGGAAGAAAATGTATTGGCTCATGGAACTGAAAAATCATGGTACTAGAAAATCAGAAGCTCTGGTGACTCCAGTGGTTTGGGACTAGGACCTAGCCCTCCTGGGCTCAGCATTACTTCTTCAGTATTAGCTCAGTGTTGGTCACAGGTCACACTTCTCACCATTGTGGATGGTCTGTTTAGCCCTACCCATCAGTCCCTTGGCTAGCAGCATTTTTATCTCTTTCCTGCTCTATAGGAAAGCCCCATGGGCCTTCCTGTTTTCTATTCAAACCAGTTCTGTGCTTTGTTCTGACTGGACTCAGCTAGGGATGGAAGTCTTTGGTTAATTTAAGTCTGAACTACATTTTTCACCCTTATTAGAGTCAACTAGTCAAACATGGGTTGAGAGGGAGGGATGAAGCAAAATTTGGGGGAATAAGAGCTGGTTGGTCAAAAATAGCAAACCAGTACATTTGGCCATTGAGCTGATGTTAGGCCTGTCCTGGGGACATTTTCTTTTTGTGGGTTTAAATAACCCACATGGGTACAGAAAATGAGGCATTAGGCCCTTTGTGAGGCTGGGAGTTCTCATCAATCTGGTTCCTCCAGAGGGTGATACTCCCAGTGAAGAGGCAGACTGAAGCATTCCATTCACTGGCTCAGAAGGAAATTAGTTTTTGCTTGGGCTTTGGAAATGGGGAAAATATTTCCTAAGAATATGTAACATAAAAAAAATAGTTTTTATCCTGCAAAATTTCCTATAGCACCTGGCAGCAGCAAATGCAGAACTCTGTAGAGGCAGTTGTTCTCAATCCAGGTTTTGAGGGTTTCCGTAAACTTCTTTCTGTTAGTGCAAAATTATTGGTGTGCACTCAATCCCCATTGGAAAGAGTTAGTGCATTTTCCTGTAGTGGCCCCCAATTACCTCCCTTTTCTGAGCCTATCAGCAGACCTGTGCCACTGGCATGTGGGAAATGCTACCAGATGGCAAGTTAGGATTGCAGCTGGGTTGAGGCCCTCCCCTTCTCCTAAACCCTGGCAACTGGAATAACACAGGAATAACACACCAAAGACTTTTGAGGCGTAACTATGTCAATGGCTGCAGCGCC
Organism: Myotis daubentonii; assembly: GCF_963259705.1. NCBI lineage: Eukaryota > Metazoa > Chordata > Mammalia > Chiroptera > Vespertilionidae > Myotis > Myotis daubentonii. The sequence goes on from NC_081841.1 coordinate 116,692,369, forward strand.
TGGATAGGTAGCTGAGGATTGCCTTTGAGGTTATTTTTCAAGTTTTGAGTTGTACAGTGAGTGCTTCATTCTTTCCCTCCATTGTGAAAACACCTCTCCACAATTATTACTTCAGAGTTACCAGTGTTACAGGATTCAACAAATGAAACTATTGCTCATTCTGATGCTGGCAGTGAACTTGAAGAAACAGAAGTCAAAGGAAAAAGAAAATGGGGTTATCCCGGCCAGCTTCCATCTACAAATAAGAAACTTTGAAAATCTCCAGGGAAGAACAGTAGAATTGAAGCTGGAGTTAGAATTGAAGCCATGGAAAAATGGGCACCCTTAGTAGAATGACAAAGGGGATTCTGTCACATTATTTGAAGTAGTGAAATGGGGAAAGTGCAGTGCAGTACTGGTGGATAACTGGATTAAATCATATAAACAAGACAGAGACATTGCACTTCTGAATTTAATCAACTTTTTTTTTTAAATTCTTACCTGAGGATATTTTTCCACGAGAGTGGAAGAGAGAGAAACAGAGAGAGAAATATCGATGTGAGAGAAACACATCTATTGGTTGCCTCCTACACATGCCCTGATCAGGGTATGCAATTGATGTATGCGCCCTTGACTGGAATCGAACCCAGGACCCTTTGGTCCTCAGGTCAGTGCTCTATCCACTGAGCCAAAACGGCATCAACTTTTTTACCCAGTGTTTAGAATGTTGCGGTACTGTGAGAATAGACATGTTTTGAAATATGTAGAATGCAGAAATCATCAGAAAAATTACTGAAGAATTTGATGAGGACAGGGGTGATTATCTCCTTACCATGCCTCAACCTCAGTGGGAAAAAATTTGTGAATTTACTGGAGTCCTGATTTGACAGTATTACTACAGCATAATTTATGATGAATATATGATGGACCCAGTAATCTCCCTTTTGACTGGTTTGTCAGACTCCCAGATCAGAGTTTTTAGGCATACAAGCACCCTTGCTGCTGTGAAGCTCATGACTGCTTTGGTGAATGTTGCCTTACACCTCAGAATTTATCAGGATAATACACAGAAACAGTATGAAGCTGAAAGAAATATAATGATTGGGAAAAGAGCCAATGAAAGGTTAGAGCTGCTACTTCAGAAATGCAAAGAGGTATAAGAAAATCAGGATGAAATCGAAAATATGATGAACTCTATTTTTAAGGGTTTATTTGTTCATAGATACTCTGATGCCGTTACTGAGATTAGAGCCATTTGTATTGAAGAAACTGTTGTATGGAAGAAAATGTATAGTGATGCCTTCTTAAATGACAGTTACCTAAAATATGTTGGTTGAACTCTTCATGACAGGCAAGGAGAAGTCAGGTTGAATTTTTGAAAGCTCTGGAGTCTTTATGCCAATAGAGAATTATTCCCCAAATTGGAGCTAGTCATAAGCCAAATTCAAGGATTGCATTGTATCAGTGACACTTGATAAGGAATATGATGTTGCTGTGGAAGCTATTTGATTGGTTACTCTGATATTTCATGGAAGTAAATCTCTTTGTGATGAAGACTATGAAAATGTTTACCACTTGATAGACTTAGCACATTGCCTGTTGCTATGGAGCTGGAGAATCCTTCACAAAAAGGTTTTCAGCAGACATGACCCACAAAGAGAAGAAACATTAGTGAAAAGGAGGGGAAAGAACAGTTCGAACGGGAATCTCATTATGATGTTGTTTTTTTTCTTTCTTGGAAGCTTTCATGTTACTCTGTGATCTTTTGATGATTTTTAGCCACCAGGTAGCAGGAAGGCCCTTCAGCCTTTGGGGTTTAATCCAGATACTGCACTGCAGTTTGAGCTCCTCAGTTTTGTAATGGGTCATGTTTTCATTGAACAGGATGAGGAGAACCAGAGCATGGAGGGGATGAAGAAGATGAAGCAAATAAAATTGAGTCCTTACATAAAATAAGGAATCTACTTGTTGTTTCAACAAACATATCATTTATGATATTTTTGACATGCATGCAGCTGCAGACATCTTTAAACACTACATGAAGCATTACAATGAATATGGTGATATTACTAAGGAAACACTAGTAAAACCAGACAGACTGATAAAATTCAGTGTGCCAAGACCCTCATTCTCAATTAACAGCAGTTGTTTAATGAACTTGTTCAAGAGCAAGGTCCCAAGCTATCTAGGACATCTCCCTATGTCAGTGGCATAAAAGAATTGGCATGTCTCTTTGCTCTTGCATTTGGACTGGATCAAATCAAGACACACAAGAATCAGTTGTCACACTTCACAGGAATGGCATAGAGTTTGCCTTTAAAATCAGAAAGGACAGAATGTCCACCACCTAATCTCGCTTTGCTGGAAGTACTAAGAGAATTTTCTTCTAAATTTTTTCGACAGGAAAAAAAGGACTGTTCATTCATACCTAGAAAAAAATCCTTACAGAGCAGATGATGGAAAGGTGGGAAGATGTATGGCTTCTATTAATCTCTTATATTAGTAGAAATGTGTTAGTCATCAGAGGTGAAGATGATAGAATGTCTGTGAACAGTGGAAGTAGCAGCAAAACATCTTCAGTAAGGAGTAAGAAAGGACAATCCCCACATCACAAGAAATAAGTAGAAGATGAAAGTCTGGATAATATGTGGCTAAATAGGACTGACACCATGATTCAGACTCCTGGACCCCTGACAGCACCACAGCTCACTTCCACTGTCCTGCAGGAGAATAGCTGGCCCATGTTTCTTTTTCTTTTCTTTTTTTATAAATATATTTTTATTGAGTTTTTACCGAGAGGAAGGGAGAGGGATAGAGAGTTAGAAACATCGATCAGCTGCCTCCTGCACACCTCCCACTGGGGATGTGCCCGCAACCAAGGTACATGTCCTTGACTGGAATCGAACCTGGGACCTTTCAGTCCACAGGCCAACACTCTATCCACTGAGCCAAACCGGTTAGGGCTGAACATGTTTCTGAACCTGACTTTTTACACAATCCCAAATGCTGATCTCTTGGTTAAGCAAGCCAAACTTAGAAGACTTAAATCGGAAAGACAGAACAGGAATGAACTACATGAAAGAGAACTGGAGTAAGGCATGCTGTTTGGGCCCTAATGGAAGAAAATGCTGAGCCCATCTTTGAAGATGTGATGATGTCATTCTGGAGCCAGTTAGAATGAAAATTTGAAGACACCATGATTATTGATTTCCCCCCATCAAGAAGTCAGTGAAAGAGCTCAGGTGAGGCCAGATATCCTTGATTCTACAACTGTCATAGAAGATGAATCAGGATTTGGAATGCCTATGTTTTGAAGTCTGAAGAAAATTTACAAGTCTGGAACTCTATTATTTAGAGCTAGAGACCTATGTACTGTGATAGGTGTTATGGGAAAAACATACTTTTGATGTGATGTGATTTGTTTTTAAATCAAGTGATTGAGGTCAGTTCCCTTTTACAGTGACAGAAGAGGAGCATGTAAATTACTCAAGGGACTGTTGGTGAATGTTACCTCAGCAAGACTGACTTCATCATTTGTGTTCTACTATTGGATTTACAGAATTATGGAGGAGCAGAAAATTGACAAGCTAAGATGAAATTAAGACAGTGCATCTCTGCCAAAATTCACAAGCCGTCTATGGATATGTATTCCCAGATTTTATATGCTCTTGAATAAAAAGGTTTATTTTTATTTTTAACAGAGGCATAAAATAAGAAATGTCCATGCAGCCATTTTTCTAACAGATGCTGTACACCATTCATTTTATATAGAATAGAGAGATTCAAATACAATACATTTTCTATTGGTATTTGTTCTATGCATTTTTAGCAATTTCAACCAGCAAATAAAGTATTCTCAGTAAAAACAAACAAACAAAACCAGTGCAAAATTATTATAAAACACGTGACACAATTTATCAAAAAGAAGTCATGTTACACAAAATGCTTAGAATAACAGAAGATGTAAAACAATGACTTAAAACATGAGAGAGGAATGAGATACTGGGTGAACAAAATGAACCAACTGAACCTTAAATGGGGGAAAAAGGCATTTGAACAAAATTTAGGTTAAATTGCAGGTAAAACATTGCTAAACAGAGAAAAGGCATAAGGAAAGGGGGAAATAGACTGGTTAAGATATAAACATGTTAGAATGAAAGATTTGAGAATTAAGAGCTCTAGAAGGATTGGGTAGAATCTAGAAGAAAAGGAACAACAGAATTTTCCATAATTGATGAAAGGTAATTTAGTGATAAGACCTGTCTTTAAAATGTTAACACTAAGCAAAATGCTAAATAGCTGAAGAGAATTCTGAGTGAAATAGGCATTGCCTGAGAGTCCATATAATAAAACATTGATTGATTGATTGTCTGGTCCAGGCTGTGAGAATACTAAAGATATATGCATAAATTTTGTTCTGCTCTTTGGTTGGTCAAAAGCAGGGAATGGCAAACTTTATGTAAAGGTCCAGGAAGTATACAGGGTCTGTAGGTCATACTGTCTCTGTGGTAATTACTCAATTCTGTAATTACAGAATTATGTAAGTGAGTGTGTCTCTTTCAGAGCAACTGAAAACAGACAGTGGGCTACATTGTCCTATGGCCTGTAGTTCGATGATCTCTGGTCAGGAGCATTGGAATAAAACACTTTTTAAGAGGTTTTATTTGTTTGTTTGGTTTTTTGGTGTCTTGAAATTATATTTAAAAGAAAATTTCTGTAATATTAAAGCAGTTGTAAATTATGTATAGTTTTGTATAGTTTCTCCTATTTTATCTATTTCTTTACACTTACCAGTATCTTGTCTATTTTTATGATTTTTGGTATTTTAGTTTCCTTGACTTTGATAATACTCTATGTCAGGAAAGGTACAATGCAAGAACTAATAGTCATTCTGGGTATTTTAAATGCAGGGATGGGGTGTCAATATAGGGAATTAATGTGCCTACAGAATTTTGAAGCTACCATGACTTCAATACCCCAAACTGATAAGACATTACAGGAAAGTGCTTTTATATCATTTTATAGCCTTACCAGCAAATGGACAGGCTGATGTATAACTTTTTAAAATATATGTAATGGAAAGGGAGGAACACCTTCCACCTTCTTCATCTTTTAATTGTAGTAATGTAATTTCTCACATAACTGGATGTATATGTACCATCTTACTATTTTCAGATTGATACCACCTGTTTTTGTTCACTTTCTTTTGACTTTTGAAAAATCAAATACATATTTTTAATTATTATGTTTTATTGTTGATAGTATTACATATTTCCCCCATTTTACCCCCCTTTGCCCAACTCAACCCACCCCAGACCTTCATCACACTATTGTCAGTAACCATGAGCTATGCATATACACATATATGTTCTTTGTTTTATCTCTTCCTGCCCTACCCACTACCCTCCCCTCTGAGATCTGTCAGTCTGTTCTATGCATCTGTGCCTCTGGACCTATTTTGTTCATCAATTTATTTTGATCATTAGACATATATAAGTGAGATCATGTGATATTTGTCTCTTTCTGAATGGCTTATTTTGCTTAGTGTTATAATCTCTACTTCCCTCTATGCTGTCACAAAAGGTAAGAGTTCCTTCTTTTCTATAGCCACATAGTATTCCATTGTGGAAATGTACCACAGCTTTTATATCTACTCATCTATGGATGGACACTTGGACTGTCTCCAGATCTTAAATATTGTAAATAATGCTGCTATGAACATAGGGGCACAAATATTAGTTCTCATTGGTGTTTTGGGATTCTTAGGATATAGTCCCAGAAGTGGGATCACTAGGTCAAACAGCAGTTCCATTTTTAATTTTTTAGTGAAACTCCATACCTGTACAGTGGCTGTACCAGTCTGCATTCCCACCAATAGTACGCTGGGATTCCATTATCTTCACAACTTTGCCAGAACTTGTTTGCTGATTTTTTTTTTTTGCAACTTTTTTTTAAATTTATTTTTTATTGCTTAAAGTATTACAAAGGGTATTACATATGTGTCCATTCCCACCCCCCGCCCCCGCCCGAGACAGTCCCCTAGCCTCCCCTATCCCCCAGTGTCCTGTGTCCATTGGTTATGCTTATATACATGCATACAAGTCCTTTGGTTGATCTCTTACCCCCTACCTCCTGCCCCCTAACCCTCCCTGGCCTTCCCGCTGCAGTTTGACAATCTGTTTGAGGCAGTTCTGCCTCTGTATCTATTATTGTTCAAAAGATTATAATGGTCTCTATTATCCACGAATGAGTGAGATCATGTGGTATTTTTCCTTCATTGACTGGCTTATTTCACTTAGCATAATGCTCTCCAGTTCCATCCATGCTGTTGCAAATGGTAAGAGTTCCTTCCTTTTTAGAGCAGCATAGTATTCCATCGTGTAGATGTACCATAGTTTTCTAATCCATTCATCTACTGATGGGCACTTAGGCTGTTTCCAGATCTTAGCTATGGTGAATTGTGCTGCTATGAACATAGGGGTGCATATATCCTTTCTGATTGGTGTTTCTGGTTTCTTGGGATATATTCCTAGAAGTGGGATCACAGGGTCAAATGGGAGTTCCATTTTCAGTTTTTTGAGGAAACTCCATACTGTCTTCCATAGTGTCTGCACCAGTCTGCATTCCCACCAGCAGTGCACAAGTGTTCCTTTTTCTCCACATCCTCTCCAGCACTTGTCGTTTGTTGATTTGTTGATGATAGCCAGTCTGACAGGTGTAAGATGGTACCTCATTGTTGTTTTGATTTGCATCTCTCGGATGATTAGTGACTTTGAGCATGTTTTCATATGTCTCTTGGCTTTCTGAATGTCCTCTTTTGAAAGGTGTCTATTTAGGTCCTTTGCCCATTTTTTGATTGGATTGTTCATCTTCCTTTTGTTAAGTTGTATGAGTTCCCTATAAATTTTGGAGATTAGGCCCTTATCAGATATGACATTGGCAAATATGTTTCCCCACACAGTGGGTTTTCTCGTTGTTTTGTTGATGGTTTCTTTTGCTGTGCAGAAGCTTTATATTTTGATGTAGTCCCATTTGTTCATTTTCTCTTTAGTTTCAAGTGCCCTAGGAGCTGTATCAGTGAAGAAATTGCTTCGGCATATGTCTGAGATTTTGTGGCCTTTGGATTCTTCTAGAATTTTTATGGTTTCCTGTCTTACATTTAAGTCCTTTATCCATTTTGAGTTTATTTTTGTGTATGGTGTAAGTTGGTAGTCTAGTTTCATTTGCTTGCATATATCCGTCCAATTTTCTCGACACCATTTATTGAAGAGACTATCTTGGCTCCATTGTATGTTCTTGCCTCCTTTGTCAAATATTAATTGAGCATATTGGTTCGGGCCGATTTCTGGGCTCTCTATTCTATTCCATTGATCTATATGCCTATTCTTGTGCCAGTACCAGGCAGTTTTGAGAACAGTGGCTTTGTAATACAACTTCATATCTGGTATTGAGATCCCACCCACTTTGTTCTTTTTCAGGATTGCTGCAGCTATTCGGGGTCTTTTTTTATTCCAGATGAATTTTTGGAGAGTTCGTTCTAGATCTATGAAGTATGTCGTTGGTATTTTAATGGGAAGTGCGTTGAATTTACAGATTGCTTTGGGTAGTATGGACATTTTGATGATGTTGATTCTACCAATCCATGAACACGGTATGTTCTTCCATCTCTTTATGTCTTCCTCTATATCTTTTTTCAACGTCCTGCAGTTTTCTGAGTAGAGGTCTTTTACCTCTTTAGTTAAGTTTATTCCTAGGTAGCTTAATTTTTTTGGTGCGATGGTAAACGGGGTTGTTTTTATAATCTCTCTTTCTGAAAGTTCACTATTGGTGTATAGAAATGCCTCAGATTTCTTGGGGTTAATTTTGTATCCTGCTACATTGCCAAATTCATGTATGAAGTCTAGTAGCTTTTTGATGGAGTCTCTAGGGTTTTGTATGTATAATATCATGTCATCTGCAAATAAGGACAGTTTTACTTCCTCTTTTCCAATTTGGATGCCTTTTATTTCTTCTTCTTGCCTAATTGCAATGGCTAACAGTTCCAGTACTATGTTGAACAGGAGTGGTGAGAGGGGGCATCCCCGTCTTGTTCCTGTTCTTAGGGGAAATGGTGTTAGTTTTTGTCCATTGAGTATGATGCTGCCTGTGGGCCTGTCATATATTGCTTTTATTATGTTGAGGTATGATCCTTCTACTCCCACCTTACTGAGAGTTTTTATCAAAAATGGGTGTTGAATTTTGTCAAATGCTTTTTCTGCATCAATTGATATGACCATGTGGTTTTTTTCTTTCAGTTTGTTTATGTGATGTATCACATTTATTGATTTGCGGATATTGTACCATCCTTGTATCCCTGGGATAAATCCTACTTGGTCATTGTGTATGATCTTTCTGATGTACTGCTGGATCCGATTTGCTAAGATTTTGTTGAGGATTTTGGCATCTATGTTCATGAGGGATATTGGCCTGTAATTCTTTTTCATTGTGTTGTCTTTACCTGGTTTTGGTATTAGGGTGATGCTGGCTTCATAGAATGAGGTTGGAAGTGTTCCTTCCTCTTGAATTTTTTGTAGTAGTCTGAGGAGGATAGGTTTTAGTTCTTCCTTGAATGTTTGGTAAAACTCCCCTGTGAAGCCCTCTGGTCCTGGGCTTTTGTTTGCTGGAAGCTTTTTGATGACTGCTTCAATTTCTTTCATAGTTATTGGCCTGTTGAGGTTTTTAGATTCTTCCTGATTGAGTTTTGGAATGTTGTATTTTTCTAGGAATTTGTCCATTTCCTCCAGGTTGTCTAGTTTGTTGGAGTAGAGCTGTCCATAGTATTGTTTAAGAATCATTTGTATTTCTGTGGGGTCTGTTGTTATTTCGCCTCTATCGTTTCTGATTTTGTTTATTTGGGTCCTCTCTCTTTGCTTCTTGGTGAGTATGGCTAGAGGTTTGTCAATCTTGTTTATCCTTTCAAAGAACCAGCTCTTAGTTTCATTGATTTTCTGTATTTTTTTTTTTTGGTCTCTATGTCATTTATTTCTGCTCTAATCTTTATTATCTCCTTCCTTCTGCTCACTCTGGGGTTTTCTTGTTGCTGTCTTTCTAATTCTTTGAGTTGTAGAGTTAGATGATTTACTACCATTTTTTCTTGTTTTTTGAGATATGCCTGTAGAGCTATAAACTTCCCTCTCAGGACTGCTTTCATTGTGTCCCATAGGTTTTGGATTGTTGTGTTTTCGTTGTCATTAGTTTCCAGGATGTTTTTAGTTTCTTCTTTGATCTCATTGGTAACCCAATCAATATTTAATAGCATGCTATTCAGCTTCCAGGTGTTTGAGTATTTTGGGTTGTTTTTATTGTAGTTTATTTCTAATATTATGCCATCGTGGTCTGCGAAGATGCTTTTTATGATTTCAATCTTCTTGAATTTGGGGATACTTTGCTTGTGTCCCAATATATGGTCTATTTTTGAAGATGTCTTATGAGCATTTGACTAGAATGTATATTCCCTGGCTTTGTGGTGAAGTGTTCTGAAGATGTCTATTAAGTCCATCTGATCTAGTGAGTCATTTAGGATTGCTGTATCTTTGCTGATTGTTTGTCTCGCGGACTTATCCAGTGATGTCAGTGGTGTATTTAAGTCCCCTACTATGATTGTATTGTTGTTGATCTCTCCTTTGATATCTTCCAGGAGTTTTTTTTATGAATTTGGGTGCTCCTGCATTGGGTGCATATATGTTTACCAGAGTTATATCTTCTTGTTATATTGATCCCTTTAGTATTATGAAGTGGCCTTCCTTATCTCTTGTTATGGCCTTCACTTGGAGGTCTATTTTTTCCCATATAAGTATTGCTACCCCAGCTTTCTTTTCCTTTCCATTTGCCTGAATGATATTTTTCCATCCCTTCACTTTCAGTCTGTGTGAGTCCCTTCTATTGAGGTGGGTCTCTTGTAGACAGCAGATGTATGGGTCATGTTTTTTTATCCATTCAGGCACTCAATGTCTTTTGGTTGGAGCATTTAGTCCGTTTATGTTTAAAGTTATTATTGAAAGGTACTTGTTTGTAGCCATTTCTTTTTTTGTGTGGCTGTTTTCTTTCTGAGCTTTTTATTTCTTCTTTTTACACCAGTCCCTTTAGCATTTCTTGCATTGCTGGCTTGGTGGTGATAAACTCCCTTAGTCTTTTTTTGTCTGTGAAGCTTCCTATTTCCCCTTCAATTTTGAATGATAGCCTTGCTGGATAGAGTATTCTTGGATTCAGTCCTTTGCTTTGCATCACTTTGTAAATTTCCGTCCATTCTTTTCTGGCCTGATGTGTTTCTGTTGAGAAGTGATTTGATAATCTAATGGGAGATCCCTTGTATGTAACTTTCCGTCTCTCTCTTGCAGCTTGTAAGATTCTCTCTTTGTCCTGAACATTTGCCATGGTAATTATGATGTGTCTTGCTGTGGGTCTTTTCGGGTTCACCTTGTTTGGGACTCTCTGGGCTTGTGTGACTTTTTTCTTCCCCACCTCAGGAAAGTTTTCTGATATTATTTCTTCGAGTAGGTTTTCTAATCCTTGTTCCTCTTTCTGTTGTTCTTGCACCCCTATTATTCGTATGTTGTTTCATTTCATGTTGTCCCAAAGCTCCCTTAGGCTCTCCTCCTGTCTTTTAATTTTTTTCTCCAATTGCAGTACAGTTTGGGTGTGTTTTGCTTCCTTGTCTTCTAATTCACTAATTCGGTCCTCCGCTTCTCCTAGTCTACTGTTGATACTTTCAATGGTGTTTTGTATTGCAGCTATATCACTCTTCATTTCTTCTTGGGTCTTACTTAAGTTGTTGATTTTTCATCTGTTTCTTCTAGCTTCTTGCATATGTTAGTGATTTTTTTCCTCCGTCCAGTTTATGAACTCTAGGACCCTTATTCTGAATTCTTTTTCAGTCATGTTGCATGCATCTGTATCACTTAGCTGCTTTTCTGGAGAGTCCTCTTTTTCTTTCCTTTGGGGGTTTCTTTGTCTACCCATGTTTGATCTCACTGACATATCCACATGTTGAGTCTTTCAGTGGCTGCTCCCTTGGTGGCAGTGACTCCTTGGTCTGTGGTTGCTCTTCAGGCGGTTGCGGTAGCAGCTGCTTCTCAGTTGGCAGCAGCTCCTCTGGTGGGTCCTGTTCACAGCTGGGTAGCTCTTCTGGCTGGTAGGGGGAGGTTTCACGTACAGCTGCTGTTCCTCAGACAGAGGGTGTGGTTCTCAGGAGGCTGCTGTTGTTTGGATCTGCTGCGTTGATTTAAAGGCACAAAATACAACACAACAAGGCACCGCGTACCAGGCACCACTCTGTGTTGTTGCTGGGATTGAAAATCCCTCTATAGGCCAGACCCTGTTAACTCCCAGGGACTGATCAGGTTATTTTAATCCTTGATCTTGTTCAGGGTGGAATCTGGGTGTGGTTGTGCTCCTTGCCTGGGGGCTAGGTAAGGGAGTCCCACCCTCTGGAAAGTATGGCTGCCCCGATCTTGGTCCCAGAGGTGTCTCAGCACTCAATCCGCTGCCACCTCTCCCGGCCCCCCTTCTCTCCTTAGTCTCTCCCCACATTCCACTCGTCCGCACCTTCTCCCTCTCTTCAGCACAGGTGAGTGTCTGTATCTGAAATGTCTTATGAACAGGATTCAGTGAAAATAAACAAGTAAAAGCCAGCCGGGGAAAAGGGGAAGGCTGACTTTCTACAAGCTCTTCTATTACCAGCACTGCATGCTGTGGTCAGCTCTTCAAGCTGCTCCGCTGTAGGCTCAGTCCTCCGTGCTCACAGAACCCAGCTCTCAAATCCCCCAGTGGTGCCAGGAATCCTGCGGATCTCCTTTCCCCAGTCAGGGGCTGTGCCTGTCTCAAGGGACGTTGCTATCTGCCACGCGGTCTCCCTCTAACCCTCTGGGCTCAGAGGTCTGGCAAACTTTCCCGCCCAGATCCCTGGTTTTTTACCTTTCCAGGAGAGCTCTGCCCTTCCCGGCTGCAAACTGTCTCACCAGCTGAGTAGTTTCGCCAATTTGGGGTGGGTGTTATTAGTTTCAGCTGCTTACTCCATTTGCTCTGGGAGACGACCTGGGACGCATCTGCCTATATGGCCGCCATCTTCTCCTCCTCATCGATGTTTCTCTACCAGACTCAGAGGAGGAGCAGTGCTGAAGTTGTTTGCTGATTTTATTGATGGTAGCCATTCTGGCAAGTGTGAGGTGATACCTCATTGTAGTTTTAATTTGCATCTCCCTGATGATTAGTGACATTGAGCATTTTTTTTATTTGTCTATTGGCCATCTTTATGTCCCTTTTAGAGAAGTGGCTGTTCAGGTCCTTTGCCCATTTTTTAAATTGGATTGTTTGTTCTCCTGCTGTTGAGTTGTATAAGTTCTTTATATATTTTAAAAATTAACTCCTTATCAGTTGTACCATTGGCGAATATGTTCTCCCATATGTGGATTCCCTTTTCATGTTTTTGATGGTTTTTGTTGCTGTGCAGAAGTATTTTAGTTTGATATAATCCCATTTGTTTATATTGTCCTTTGGTTCGCTAGGAGATGCATCAGTGAAAATACTGCTACATGAGATGTCTGAGATTTTAATGCCTATGGTTTCTTCTAGGACTTTTATGGTTTTGTGACTTATACCTGTCTTTTATCCATTTTGAGTTTATTCTTGTGCATGATATAAGTTGGTGGTCTAGTTTCATTTTTTTTTTGCATGGGCCTGTCCAATTTTCCCCTCACCATTTATTGAAGAGACTGTCTGTACTCCATTGTATGCTCTTGCTTCCTTTGTCAAGTATTAATGACCATAATCACGAGGGTCAATTTCTGGAGTCTCAGTTCTGTTCCATCGATCTACATTCCTGTTCTTATGCCATTACCAGGCTGTTTTGATTACAATGGCCTTGTTTATCTGGTATTGTAATCCCTCCAACTTTGTTCTTCTTTCTCAAGATTGCTGTGGCAATTGTGGTCTTTTTTGGTTCCATATGAATATTTGGAATATTTGTCCTAGATCTGTGAAATATGCTGTTGATATTTTAAAAAATATATTTCTTTATTGATTTCAGAGAGGAAGGGAGAGGGAGAGAGAGATAGAAACATCAACGATGAGGAGGAGAACCAAGATGGCGGCATAGGTTAACGCCGGAGTTTGCTGCTTTGAACAACTACTTCAAAAGTGAAACTAAAACACGGAACGGACATCACCCAGAACCACAGGAACGCTGGCTGAGTGGAAGTCCTACAACTAGGAGGAAAGAGAAACGCATACGGACACTCAGAGGAGGCGCAGTGCTGAAGTCAAATTCTGAGGTGCGGAGTGCGCGGAGCGGGCTGGCGGCGGAGGGCGCGGTTGTTGTTTTCAATCGGGAGGGAGTCGCAGACTCTGAGCACCAGATCCGGGCAAGTCTTTAGGGACCCAGACTCAAACGGGAGAAGCGGGACTGTCTGGCTTCGTTCAGAGCGACGAGTGCAGCTTTCTCTCTGAGCTTTGCAGCGGGTGCTGGGACTCAGAGAGGCAGAGCCCCTGGGGACAGGACTGAGAGCCGCCATAACTGCTCTCTCCGGCCCACCCTGTTGATCCTGTGCGACCCGCCCCGCCCAAGCCCTGCACAGAGGCATTTGCCGGATAGCCTCAGGCAAAGGCTAGATTAGCACCTCCCTAGAGGACAGAAGTTCTCTCACTGCTGACACAGCTGATTCTCATAGCCACTTGGCCTGGAGGTCAAACCCTCCCTGGAATTAGCTACAACAATCAAGATTTAACTATAAGACTTCGAACAAAGACCACTAGGGGGTACACCAAGGAAGCATAACAAAATGCGGAGACAAAGAAACAGGACAAAATTGTCAATGGAAGATATAGAGTTCAGAACCACACTTTTAAGGTCTCTCAAGAACTGTTTAGAAGCTGTCGATAAACTTAATGAGATCTACACGAAAACTAATAAGACCCTCGATCTTATATTGGGGAACCAACGAGAAATTAAGCACACACAGACTGAAATAACGAATATTATACAGACGCCCGACAGCAGACCAGAGGAGCGCAAGAATCAAGTCAATGATTTGAAATGCGAGGAAGCAAAAAACATCCAACCGGAAAAGCAAAATGAAAAAAGAATCCAAAAATGCGAGGATAGTGTAAGGAGCCTCTGGGACAGCTTCAAGCGTACCAACATCAGAATTATAGGGGTGCCAGAAGATGAGAGAGAGCAAGATATTGAAAACCTATTTGAAGAAATAATGACAGAAAACTTCCCCCACCTGGTGAAAGAAATGGACTTACAGGTCCAAGAAGCACGGAGAACCCCAAACAAAAGGAATCCAAAGAGGACCACACCAAGACACATCATAATTAAAATGCCAAGAGCAAAAGATAAAGAGAGAATCTTAAAAACAGCAAGAGAAAGAAACTCAGTTACCTACAAGGGAATACCCATACGACTGTCAGCTGATTTCTCAACAGAAACTTTGCAGGCCAGAAGGGAGTGGCAAGAAATATTCAAAGTGATGAATACCAAGAACCTACAACCAAGATTACTTTATCCAGCAAAGCTATCATTCAGAATTGAAGCTCAGATAAAGAGCTTCACAGATAAGGAAAAGCTAAAGGAGTTCATCACCACCAAACCAGGATTATATGCAATGCTGAAAGGTATCCTTTAAGAAGAGGAAGAGGAAGAAAAAGGTAAAGATACACATTATGAACAACAAATATGCATCTATCAACAAGTGAATCTAAGAATCAAGTGAATTAATAATCTGATGAACAGAATGAACTGTTGATTATAATAGAATCAGGGACATAGAAAGGGAATGGACTGACTATTCTTGGGGGGGGAAAGGGGTGTGGGAGATGTGGGAAGAGACTGGACAAAAATCGTGCACCTATGGATGAGGACAGTGGGTGGGGAGTGAGGGCGGAGGGTGGGGCGGGAACTGGGAGGAGGGGAGTTATGGGGGGAAAAAAAAAAGAGGAACAAATGTAATAATCTGAACAATAAAGATTTAATTAAAAAAAATAAAATAAAAAACAACAACAAAGGGAAAAAAAAAAGAAAAAAAAAAAAAAGAAACATCAATGATGAGAGAGAATCATTGATTGGCTGCCTCCTGCACTCCCCCCACTGGGGATTGAGCCCACAACCCAGACATGTGCTGTGACTGGGAATCGAATTGTGACCTCGTGGTTTATAGGTTGATGCTCAGTCACTGAGCCATACCTGGCCAGGCTGCTGTTGCTATTTTAATAGGGATTGTGTTGAATATATAGATTGCTTTGGGTAATAGGGACATTTTAATGATGTTAATTCTTCCAATCCATGAACACGGTAAATGCTTCCACTTCTTTGTATCTTCCTCTGTTTCTTTTTTCAATGTCCTATAGTTTTCTGAGTACAGGTCTTTTACTTCTTTAGTTACGTTTATTCATAGGTATCATTTTTGTTGCAATGATAAATGGGATTTTTTTTTAAAGTTTCCCTTATAGTTCATTATTGGTGTACAATAATGACATCAATTTCTGGATGTGAATTTTTTATCCTGCTGCTTTGCCAAATTCATTTATTAAATCTAGTAGTTTGTGGTGGAGTCTTTAGGGTTTTCTATGTACAATATCATGTCTGCGAATAATGGAAGTTTTACTTCTTCCTTTTTAATTTGGATGCCTTTTCTGTTTTCTTTTTGTCTGATCGCTGTGTCTAGGACTTCCAGTACTATTTTGAGTAAGAGTAGTGAAAGCGGACATCCCTGTCTTGTTTATATCAAGGGAAACACTTTTAGTTTTTGCCCATTGAGTCTGAATTTGGCTGTAGGTTTGTCATATATGGTCTTTATCATATTTAGGTATGATCCCTCTATTTTCACTTTGGAGTTTTTATGATAAATGGGTGCTGGATTTTGTCACTGCCTTTTCTGTGTCTATTGATAAGATCATGTGATTTTTATCCTTCATTTTGTCTGTGATATATCATATTTACTGATTGGTGAATATTGTACCAGCTTAGCATCCCCCCAAAAAATCCCACTTGGTCATGGTGTATGTGGATTTATTTGCTAGTATTTTTTAAGTTTTTACCATCTGTGTTCATCAGGGATATTGGCCTGTAGTTTTCTTCCTTTGTAGTGTCTTTATCTGGTTTTGGAATTAGGAGAATGCTAATTTCGTGAACAGAGCTTGGAAGTTTTCCCTCCTCTGGAATCTTTTGAAATATTTGAGGAGGATAGGTGTTAGTTCTTCTTTGAATGTTTGGAAAAATTCACCTGTAAAGCGATCTGGTCTAGGACTTTTTTTTCCTTTGATTTTTTAAATCACTGCTTCTTTATTGATATTTGTTTTTTTAAATTTTTTATTTAGTTTTGGAATATTGTATATTTCTAGAAATTTGTCCATCTTGTGCAGGTTGTTCAATTTTTTCATAGTATTTTCTTCTAATACTTTGTATTTCTGTGATGTCAGTTGTTACTTCATCTCTTTCATTTCTACTTTTATTTATTTGGGTCCTCTCTGTTTCTTTATGAGTCTGGCTAGTGGTTCATCAATCTGATCTTTTCAAAGAATCAGCTCATGGTTTCATTGATCTTTTTTTAAATTTTAAACAATCATCTTTTTTCTTAATTAATAAATCTTTATTGTTCAGATTATTATAGATGTTCCTCTACTCTCCCCCCCCCCCCATTGCTCCCCTTAACCCGGTTCCCACCCCACCCCATGCCTTTACCTCACCCCCCACTGTCCTCATCCATAGGAGTAAGATTTTTGTCCAATCTCTTCCCACAATCCCCACACCCCCTCACCCCCGAGAATTGTCAGTCCACTCCCTTTCTATGCCCCTGATTCTATTATATTCACCAGTTTATTCTGTTCATCAGATTATTTATTCACTTGATTTTTAGATTCACTTGTTGATAGATATGTATTTGTTGTCACTTTGTTGTTCATATTTTTTTATCTTTACCTTTTTCTTTGTCTTCCTCTTCTTAAAGAATACCCTTCAGCATTTCATATAATACTGGTTTGGTGGTGATGAACTCCTTTAGCTTTTTCTTGTCTGTGAAGCTCTTTATCTGACCTTCAATTCTAAATGATAGCTTTGTTGGGCAGAGTAATCTTGTTTATAGGTTGTTACTATTCTTCGCTTTGAATATTTCTTGCCACTCCCTTCTGGCCTGCATCGTTTTTGTTGAGAAATCAGCTGGCAGTCGTATAGGTACTCCCTTGTAGGTAACTAACTGTTTTTCTCTTGCTGTTTTTAAGATTCTCTCATTGTCTTTTGCCCTTGGCATTTTAATTATGATGTGTCTTGGTGTGGTCCTCTTTGGATTCCTCTTGTTTGGGGTTCTCTGCGCTTCCTGGACTTGTAAGTCTATTTCTTTCACCGAGTAGAGGAAGTTTTCTGTCATGATTTCTTCAAATAGGTTTTCAGTATCTTGCTCTCTCTCTTCTTCTGGCACCCCTGTAATTCGGATGTTGGTACACTTGAAGTTGTTCCACAGGCTCCTTACACTATCTTCATATTTTTGGATTCTTCTTTCCTTTTGCTTTTCTGGTTGGGTGTTTTTTTTTTCTTTGTATTTCAAATCTTTGCCTTGATTCTTGGGATCCTCTAGTCTGCTGTTGGATCTCTATATATTATTCTTTATTTCAGTCAGTGTATGCTTAATTTCTGATTGGTCCTTTTTCATATCCTTGAGGGTTTCACTAAATTTCTTGGAGGTTGCTAGAAGATTGTTGAGTAACCTTATAACCATGGTTTTGAACTCTATATCCAGTAGCTTGCTTTCATCTATTTCTTTCATTTGTGACATGTTTCTTTGTGTCCGCATTTTTTTGTGCTTCCCTGTGTTGATAGAGTGGTCTTGTGTGGTAGGTGTCCTATAGGGCCCAGTGGCTCAGCCTCCCTAATAACCTGAGGTGGACACTCTTAGTGCACTCCTTTGTGGGCTGTGTGCACAGTCCTGTCGCAGTTAAGCCTTGATTCCTGTTTGTATCACTGAGAGGAATTGACCTCCATGCCAATTGGCTATGAGGACCAGCTGTGTCTACAATGGAAGAACTGCTGTGCAGGAGACACCCTTATGATGCAGGACTTGCTTCATTGGGGCTTTGGTGCTCACTGAGTCTTCCCCTTGAGTGTGTCACTTAATGGATGTGAAAAGTTGTAATCTGGTATGGTCTCACACTGACCACTGGGTGCATTGGCTCTTGGGTCTCCAAGGAGGTGCTAAGTCAGCCACTGCCTGAGGCCACCCAGCAGGAGCTACAGAGAGATCTGCAGATTTCTCCTCTTTGTTTGGGGTTTGTAAGTGCCCATATGAAGGTCCAGCTGGAAAGCAAGGCTGGTTGCTGTTGCTGAGCCTTGGGCCTTCTTTTGGAAGATTTGGAGCTCTCTGACCCAGCTGCAGTTTGTTAGGTTTTATGCTGCAAAAGGATGGGCCATTCATATGCAAAAGCCGCTGTGCACACCTTGGGTGGGTTTGTAAATTGGGTGGGGCGGGGTCTCAGGGAATCACCAGGGTGGAGCAGTCAGCAATGGCTGCCAGTCAGCCCTGCACTGGAGAGGTCCCCGCGTCTCTGCGATCCACGCCCCCTCGCAGGAACAATGATCGCTGTGATCACCTCTGAGAGAAAGCAGCCCTTTCATTCCAACCCGATGCCAGACAGTCCAGTTTCTCCCCGTATGAGTCTGGTTCCCCAGAGTCTCACCCGGAACTGGAGTTCAAAGCAATCAGGAGCTTGTATCTCTCTTCCAATTGAAAAACAACAACAGTGCACCCAGTTGCCAGCCTGTTTCGCACGCTCCTCCGCACCTCTGCACCTCTGCACCTCCGCACCTCCTACCAGTCTCAGTGCACTTTTTTCTTTCCTTCTAGTTGTGGAACTTCCACTGAGCTAGCTTTCCTGTGGTTTTGGATGATCGATGTTTTGTCTTTTAGTTGTAGTTTTGATGTGGTTGTGAGAGGCATGCCGCCCTCTTGGTTCTCTTTATTGATCTTTTGTATTTTATTTTAGTTTTTATGTCATTTATTTCTACTCTTATCTTTATTATTTCCTTCCTTTCTACTTTGGTCTTTTCTTGTTCTCTTTCTAGGTCTTTTCATTGTAGGATTACATTATTTAAGTGAGATTTTTCTGGTTTACTGAGATAGGCCTGTAATGCTATGAACTTCCCTCTCAGGACTGCTTTCACTGTGTCCAATAGGCTTTGGTTTATTGTGTGTTCATTTCCGTTTGTTTCCAAGTAGTTTTTTTTCCTTTCTTGATCTCATTGTGAAGCCCTTCGTTGTTTAATAACATGCTCTTTTATCTCCATGTGTTTGACTGTTTTTATTGTAGTTGATTTCTAGTTTCATGCCCTTGTGATCTGAGAAGATGCTTGATTGGTATGAGTTCAGTCTACTTGAACTTAAGATTTATTTTGTTGTCTAATATGTGGTCTGTCTTGGAGAAAGTTCCATGTGCACTTGAGCAAAATGTATATTCTCTTGCTTTGGGATGAAATGTTTAGTAAATACCAGTTAAACCCATTTTATCTAGTGTGTTGTTTAAGGTTGCTGTTTCCTTGTTGAATTTTATCTGGAAGATGTATCCAATGATGTCAGAGGGCTGTCAATCTTTCATTGACAGTCCCCTACCATGACTGTATTGCTGTCAATCTTTCATTGTCCTCCAAGAGATTTCTACATATTTAGGTGCTCCTATTTTGGGTGTATATATGTATTACTAGGGTTTTATCTTCATGTTGGAACAATCCCTTTAGTATTATTCAGTGATCTTCTTTGTCTTTTATTATGGCCTTTTTTTTTGAAATCTATTTTGTTAGATATAAGTATTGTTATTCCTGGATTGCTGTTTTTTTTTTTCATTTCCAATTGCATGGAAAAAAATTTTCATTCCTTCACCGTCATCCTGTATGAGTGTTTTGTTCTGAGGTGGCTTTCCTGTTGACAGCATATATATGGGTCATGTTTTCTTATCCATTTAGCTACTCTATGTATTTTGATTGAAGCATTTAATTCATTTACATTTAAGATTATTGTTGATAGGTACCTTTCTATTGCCATTTTTATTTTTTATGTCTATGTTCCTCTCTATTTCTTCTTCTTCAAAGAGCAGTCCCCTTAACATTTCTTGCAATGATGGTTTGGTGGTAATGAACTCCTTTAGTCTTTTTTTTCAAAGTTTTAAAAAATATATATATTTTTGTTGATTTCAGAGAGGAAGGGAGAGAGAGAGAGAGATAGAAACATCAATGATGAGAGAGAATTATTGATCGGCTGCCTCCTGCACACCCCCTATTGGGGGTCAAGTCCACAACCCGAGTATGTGTCCGTGACCAGAATCGAACCCGGGACCCTTCAGTCCACAGCCTGACACTCTATCCACTGAGCCAAACCAGCTAGGGTAGTCTTTTTATTGTCTGGGAAGCTCTTCAATTCACCTCAATATAATTTAATTTTACTATTTATATAACTTATTATACTTTATTGCAATAACAAAGTAATTATTTTTAACAATAAAAGCAGAATACTGATAGGCAAGTGGATGGTCTATCTCAAGCCAAGCCACTTTCCCTAGTGGTTCAGACCTGGGTTAATGACAATAGTCCTCTAGAATGTAACATTTATCCA
Organism: Myotis daubentonii; assembly: GCF_963259705.1. Classification (NCBI taxonomy): domain Eukaryota; kingdom Metazoa; phylum Chordata; class Mammalia; order Chiroptera; family Vespertilionidae; genus Myotis; species Myotis daubentonii. The sequence continues at coordinate 116,712,975 of NC_081841.1, forward strand.
CTTGTTATCATTTTTTACCAGTTCTGGGTTGTCTCTGTGCACTTGACAGTTGAGATCAAAGCTAGAGACAAGAATATAAGATTAATCAAAATGGATTTAGGAATGAGCACTCTGGCTGAAATGCATCTTGGGGGGCCAAAGACAAATGACATTTTTCTGATCAGGTCTCCTGGAAAGAGTGAGAACTTGGGTTCTTAGAGTATCCCTGGCTTCCTCTGCATGCTAGAATCAGATTCATATCCCCAAGTCTAAGTAGTCCTTCCTTCAGACACATAGCCCTCCTGCCCCTGTGCTTCCCCTCTGGCTCCTGGCTCATGTGTCTTGGAATGTAGGGTACCCCAGTAGAGAGCCAAGTAAGCAATCACTCCTGCCCAGACTGAAGGTCTCTAGAGACCCAAAGTTTAGATACAGATTTGAAGAAATTGTGGGGCTGTGAGAATAGGAAATGAACATGCATACATAGCACCTGGTAAGTTAGTTTCTTTTCTGGATATTCCTCCTTTTCTTTCATTTGGGGGTTTCTTTGTCTCCCATTTTTGCTATCCCTTTGTATTCATTTCTACCCATTACATTAATCTGCTGTGCCTCCCAGATTTTGTGGGGTGGTCTAATGTAGTAGGTATTTTGTGGGACCCAATGACGCAGTCTCTTAGATCTCCTGAGCTGGGTGCTCTAGGAAAGCCCATTGTGTGAGTTATTTGGGTTCTCCTATTAAAGTTTTTTTTTTTTTTAATATGTTTTATTGATTTTTTACAGAGAGGAAGGGAGAGAGATAGAGAGTTAGAAACATCGATGAGAGATAGAAACATCGATCATCTGCCTCCCGCACATCTCCCACTGGGGATGTGCCCGCAACCAAGGTACATGCCCTTGACCAGAATCGAACCTTCAGTCTGCAGGCCGACGCTCTATCCACTGAGCCAAACCGGTTTCGGCTGAAGTTGGGTTTTGAATGTTATTGTCCTATCCCTGGATGGAGTCTCCTCTCAGGCTGGCTCAACCCTAACCACATCTTTTGATCTGTTGTGGAGATGCTGACTGAACAGAACAAAATAAAACAGAAGAAACAAAACCAAAACATACACAAAACCCCTACAGCACCAACAAAAGCAACCACCAGAGAATAGAGAATTAGGAAAGAGAAACATAGAGCAAGAGTGACAGTAAAAAAGAGAGAAAAAATACTAGGAGAAAACAAAGCAAATCAAATAAAAAAAGCAGAAACAAAAAACAAGAAAAGTGGGGGCAGAATATGTATATGTAGAGCTTAAGTAAAGAAAATAAGAATAAAGAGAGGAATAAGGGAAGCAAATCGATTTAAAATAAAGGAGGGAGGAAAGAAATGAAAATACAAGGAAAAACTTTGAAAAGGAAAGTAGAAAAGAAAGCAATTAGACCTAAAACAAGAAAAAGAGAAAGGATGAGAAAGCAGTAGAAAAAGAAAAGTGAAAGAAAAGAGATAAAAAAGATTGAGTAGTGAAAAAAAGAAAAAAGGAAAAAATTGAGTACGAAAAGGGAAGAGGAAAATTAGATATATGAATGAAAGAACAGAGACTAGAATAACAATGAATCATTAAAGTAGATAGATATAAAGGTAAATTTAAAAAGGGGAAAAAAGCATGGAAAGAGAAAAAACAATAAGAAAGAAAAAAGGAGAAAAAGAAGCAAAAAAGGGGAAAAAGTAATAAAAAAAGTGAAGTGGCATTTGTTTCAGCCAAGTTTAGTGCCCCATGTGAACTCGCTTCTGATCCCACTCTTCTGTTCTGTCTGCCAGTTCTGGGCTTTCTGTTAGGAACTTAGGGGCTAACCATTGTTAGGCACTGTCTTTTGGCTTTTAGCAACCTGCTTGAAGCTCTAAGACAGTGGTTCTCAACCTTGGCTGCACATTAGAATCACCTGGGAATCTTTTTAAAATCCTGATTTCTGGGCCTCATCCTCCAGAAATTCTGATTCTTTGTTATGGGGGTGCAGGGGGGCACAACATTAGTAATGAATCTTTTTAAAATCCTGATTTCTGGGCCTCATCCTCCGGAAATTCTGTTTCTTTGTTACTAATGTTGTGGCCTCACCCCATAACAAAGAAACAGAATTTCCGGAGGGGATGAGGCCCAGAAATCAGTATTTTAAAAAGATTCCCAGGTGATTCTAATGTGCAGCCAAGTTTGAGAATCACTGCTCTAAGACATCCACTGCCTTTGTCTGTCTCCACAGGACTTGGCTGCAAGCAGGAGGGGCCAATCTGCCCTCTGAAGTAGGTTTTTAGCAGCATGGATTCCATGGCTGGTTCAGCAAAGTGCCCCGTATTTCCTGGGCTCCTCTGCCCAACTTTGCCTGTTAGCCAGCTGTCAATTTAATCATTCAAAAGTGTGTTTCTGAAAGGGCTTTAGTTGATGGAGTTGCTCTTTAGCTTTCAGGGATTATGGTTGGTGTGTTTCCATGTCCCAAAATTACTCCTCCCCACATGGTCCAAATTGTTACTCTGCCCTTGGCTGCACAGAGATCCTTGTACGGAGACCAACTGGGCTGGCTGGAAACCTGGAGTTTTTATCAGTTCTTGGTTGGGAAAGTATCAGTGTGGTTTCCAGGATAATGGGTCCGATGACCCCTCCCCAATCTAGTCACTGAGGACTGATTGATACTGTTCAACCTGTAAGTTTGGCCTGTGCTTTTGTTTTTGCTGAGAATCTCAAAATGCAGGGTGTGGCAAACAGGGCTCCTGAGGGTGTATCACCTAGGGTGGGGCTTCAAATAGGTTTTAATTTCTTGCTCTCTTCTTCCTCCTCTTCCTAGTCCTCCTCCTCTTCCTCCTTCTCTTCCTCTTCCTCTTCCTCCTTCTCTTCCTCTTCCTCCTCCTCTTCCTCTTCCTCCTCCTCCTCCTCTCCTCCTCCTCCTCCTCCTCCTCCTCCTCCTCCTCTCCTCCACTTCCTCCTCCTCCTGCTCCTCTTCTCCTCCTCCTCCTCTCCTCCTCTTCCTCCTCCTCCTCCTGCTCCTCTTCTCCTCCTCCTCCTCCTCTCCTCCTCCTCCTTTTCTCCTCCTCCTCCTCCTCCTTCTCCTCCCCTCCTCCTCCTCCTCCTTCTCCTCTCCTCCTCCTCCTCCTCCTCCTCCTCCTCCTCCTCCTCCTCCTCCTCCTCCTCTTCTCCTCCTCCTCCTCTTCTCCTCCTCCAATGTTATTATGCCTGATGATCCCAGAGGCTCCTTAAACTATCCTCATTTTTATCCTCAGTTTATTCTTTTTTTGCTTTTTGCTTTTCTGATTGTGTATTTTCTGCTACCTTATCTTTTAAATTACTGATTCGATCCTTTGCTTCATCTAGGTTGATTTCTTCTAATGTATTTGTATTCTTCATTTCTGACTGATTGTATTTTTAGGTTTTCTATCTCCATTTTTATGTTTCCTGTTTCTTTGTTGAAGTTCTCTCTGAGATCATTGAGCATCTTTATAGCAACTTGGGTTGAGCTCTGCATCTGGGAGATTGCTTGTCTCTATTTTGTTTAATTTTTTTGTTGGTGGAGTTTTGTTCTGTTCTTTCACTTGGGACATGTCTCTGTGTTTGTTTATATGTATTAGGTAGAGCTGTATGTCTCTCACTGGGTATGTTGGTTCTTAGGCCTTTTGGGAGGTGCAAACCAAGATCAGCTGCTGCTTGTGCCCTGCCTGGGACCATCTCTTATGAGCTACAAAGTCTTCTGCAGATGATTGCCACTTGTGCTGGGTATGGGCGTGCCTGAGAGAAACTAAACTGCTAACAGAGGCTGACTTTTGCTAGTGCCAGGCTTAGGGCTGCCCACCCTGAGGCTACATGCTGCTTTTTTGGAGTTTGTGAACCTTTGAAAGATTTTAGGGAAGTCCACAGAATGAGCCAAGACAGGCAGTTAGTATAGTAAAGCCCCTGGAGGCAGCTTGATTGGGCCTGTAAGTTGGGTGTGGCAGAGTATCAGGTAATCATTAAGGGAGCAATTTTAGCTAGGTTGATGGTGACTCAGCTATGGCTCCTGCCTATGGTCTCTTTGGGGAGAAGGATCAGCAAAGGGACAATGGAGAAAGATGCCGCTTTAACCCTGTAGCCCTCACACTGATGCCAGACAATTCATTTCCTCCCCATGTTTCCCTGGTGCTTTTCAAGCTGCTGCCCCAGTGTTGGAGCTCAGAGCGAGTCAGTCCAAGTCCCTGTGCGGGCTTTTTAAAAGGAACTCCTGGGACTCTAGGACTCCTCCATCTCATTCAGCCACAATCTAAACTAATTTACAGCCAGAATTTATGGGGACTTTCTTCCGGCACTGGAAGCCTGGGCTCAGGAAGCCTTGTGTGGGGCTGGCACCCCTCACTCTTCAGGGGTGACCTCCACAGCCGAGATTTTTATCCGCCACATGTGAGTGTGGGACCAATGTGTTCTGTTTCTCTGCCCCTCCTACTAGTCTCAACGTGCCTTCCTATGTATATCCTTAGTTACAGGACTTCTGTTCAACTAAATCTCAGACAGTTCTCACTGATGCTTGTTCTGTAACTTAGTTGTAATTTTGATGTTGTTATGGAAGGAGGCAAGTGCAGCATTTACCTATCAGCCATCTTGACTAGAAGCCCTTCTGTGTGTTTTTTTATGTGGACACTTATCATTGGATTTAGGGCCCACCTGGGTAATCCATGATGATCTTATCTCCAGACTCTTAACTTATGTCCAAGAAGGCCCTGTTTCCAAATAAGGTATTATTTACAAGTTCCAGGGATTTGATTTGTAGTATCTTTGTGGGGGGAGGGGCATTTTTTGCTCACCACACTGTGTATATAATTTTGATTGGCAGTTACTTTCTTTTAGCACTTTAAAGGTATAATTGTATTGTCTTCTGGTTTCTGTGATAATTATTTTTTTTTCTTTGAAGTTAACATGTCCCTCCCCCATCGCTCTCACTTCACCCTGTAATTTCCTCACTACTTTTAAAATATCTTTGTTTTTACTGTGACATGACTAGTTTTTTTGTTTGATTTTTTTATATTTCTCTTGCTTAGTGCTCACAGAGCTTCTTGAATCATGTGGGCTAATTTATTCCAGCATAACAGTAGCTCTTCAAATATTTTTTTTCCTGCCCCTTTCTCTCTGTCCTGGAACTCCATTTATAAGTATACTAGAGGCCTGGTGCACAAAAATTTGTGCACTCGGGGGTGGGGGGGGTGGGGGAGGTCCCTCAGCCCAGCCTGTGCCCTCTCGCAGTCTGGGACCCCTCGGGGGATGACCACCTGCTGGCTTAGGCCCGCTCCCCAGGCAATTGGGCCTAAGCTGTCAATCAGACATACCTCTGGCAGCTCGGCAGCCCTAAGAGGATGTCCACTTGCCAGCGGGGAGCAGACCTAAGCTGCAGTCGGACATCCTTAGCGATGCTGAGGAGGCAGGAGAGGCTCCCACCACCACCGCTGTACTGGCAGCCATCAGCCTGGCTTGTGGCTGAGCAGAGCTCCCCCATGTGGGAAGCTCACTGACCACCAGAGGACAGCTCCTGCATTGAGCATCTGCCCCCTGGTGGTCAGTGTGTGTCATAGTGACCAGTCATTCCCAGTCTTTCTGCTGTTAGGGTCAGTTTGTATATTACCCTTTTACTGTACAGGATAGAGGCCTGGTGCACGGGTGGGGGCTGGCTGGTTTGCCCTGAAGGGTGTCCTGGATCAGGGTGGGGGTCCTGCTTGGGTGCCTGGACAGCCTGGTGAGGGGCTGATGGGTGTTTGCAGCTGGTCACACCCCCTTCAGGGTGGGCGTCCCCACTGGGGTGCCTGGCCAGCCTGGATGAGGGGCTGATGGCTCTTTTCAGGGTGCCTGCACCCCCTTCAGGGTGGGGGTCCCCGCTGGGGTGCCTGGCCAACCTGGATGAGGGGCTGATGGCTGTTTTCAGGCTGGCCACACCTTCTTTAATGTGGGGGTCTCCACTGGGGTGCCTCGCCAGTCTGGATGAGGGACTGAGGGTTTTCAGGCTGGCCAAGCCTGCTGGCGACTGAAGCTTCCAGCCTCTCCTTTTTTTCTTTTTCTTTTTTTTTATTCTGGGATTTATTTACCTTCTATAATTGAAACTTTGTTGCCGTTCCAGCTCCTAGGCCACGGCCTGCTGAAAGCAGGTATCTGGGGTTTGTTTAGCTTTATAATTGCAACTTTGTTGCTTTCAGAGCTCAAAGCTGGGCTGCGGCAGGCGGGGAACTTTGGCTTCCTCCATCACTGGAGCAAGCAAGCCTCCTGCTCGCTTCAGCTGCGTGGCTGCCGGCCGCCATCTTTGTTGGCAGTTAATTTGAATATCTTGCTGATTATCCAATGGGAAGCATAGTGGAGGTACGGTTAATTTCAATCTTTGTCTATTATTAGATAGGATTAGGTCATTTTACTTTGCCTCATGTCTTTTACATCCTTTTTATATTTCCATTGTTTTGTCTGTGAGCTTTAATATAATTTTGTTCTGATCTGTTTTCATTTTGCTAATTCTGCTTGTGTATTGAATCAAGGTTTTTCATTTTCTGTTTTCTTTAATATACTACTCATAGTTATTTTAAAAACCTGTTGGCTGGTTCACCTGTGGGTCTGTTTCTATTGTCAGTGTGTCTTTTCTTTTGTTTTCAGCTACATGGTCCCGTCTCTTGGGGTTCCTGTTGTTTTTACATTGAATGTAATACACAGTGTATTAAAAGTCATAGGTAGTCCAGTTGATGTTTTCTTTTGTTAGGCAGATAGCATGTTGATTGATCATTTCCCCCCCCAGCTATATTGAGGAATGATATACAAAAATTGTATATGCCTAGTTTCTACAACATCCTATCTAATAGAGAGGGAATATGCAAATTGACCATCACGCCATAACAAAGGTGGCTGCACCCACAGCAGAGGCAGGGATCCCATAACACCAGATGGCTGTACCAACAGCGGAGGCCGAGTTTCCATAATGAGCCTTAACAAGCAATCAGCAGGGACCTGAGGCTGCATAGCGCTGGGCTGGGGCAAGGGGACCTAAGGCTGCGCCCCCTGCCTGGTGGGGCTTGACAGGGAACCTCAGGCCGTGCCCCCCGCCCCGGCACCAGGCTGGGGGACCTCAGGCTGTGCCCCCTGCCCTGGCGCCAAGCTGGAGGGCCTCAGGCTGCACCCACCACCTGGCAGGGCTTGATGGGGACCTCAGGCCACATCCCCTGCCCGGTGGAGCTTGATGGGGGGACCTCAGGCTGCACCCCCCGCCCGGTGGGGCTTGATGGGGGTGGGGCTGGCCAGGTCTGGATCTAGCCCAAGGGGATGGGGATGGCCAGGTTTGGGTCTCGTGCGATTTTGAGGTGCATGTGGGTGGACGGGGACTTGACTCTGGTTCCCGTGGCTCGCCCCAAAATCTGACAGGAGGAAGATTTTCATATACATTTTACTAATTTTCTTTCATCTCTGACACTTCTATAATAGAGGAAGGGCAAATAGCAATATTAAAATATTTCCTCTAATTAATTCCCTTTTAATGTGCACGAATTTCGTGCACTGGGTCACTAGTGTTTTATAAAGATGTTTGTGATGATTTAATATATGTATACATTGTGAAATGATTACTGTTGAGTATCTCCAAATACCATCACGTTGGGAGTTAGGGTTTCAACATACAATTTTGGAGGGAACACAGACATTCAGTCCATGTGAGGCCAACTGCATCCATACATTATATTTTCTTCTTTGTTATACAAAAGATGGTACATACTTGATGGCATTAGAAATACAGCCATTTTAGGGGAGGATAACACTTTTGAAAGGTCCACTGGGGAAGCAGCAGAATGGGTAGGGGAGCCTCAGAATTGTGATACACATTTGCCAAAGTCTCAGCCAACTGAACGGGAGCTCTGGGTCAAGGATTGGCAGTGAGAGGAGGCCCTCATTAGGCCGAAGTGGCCCTGGAAGGTGCTGCTGCTAAAGACTGTTGGCCCACATACTCCACATGCTGAACCACAGGTTCTTTTCTGGAATAGAAATGCAGGTTGAGTTCACTTTGCTTTGTCAGCTTAGTGCATTCTAGGAACCATTTCCAATCAATTCACAGAGGTTGCTTTGTTCTTTTTATATTTTACATAATACTACTACATAATTCTTCATCTGTTGATGGCCGGGATTTTGACTATAACCTTAATGTCTTTTTTTGCTGTTGTTGGAAAATATGAATATCTAAATAAATGGAAATATATGCACCTATCTATGGAAGGGAAGACTCAGTTTTGTAAAGACGTCATCACCCTCCAAATTTATACCTAAATTCAATGTGATTCCAATAGAAATCTCAGCAGAGTTTTTTTAGTACCTTATTAGCCAATTCTCAGATTGATACAGAATCAAAAGACCAAGAACAGCAACCTTAAGTTTGTTCTCTGTATCCATGAATCTGTTTTTGTTTGTTTGTTTTGTTCTTTAGATTTCACATGTAAGTGAAATTATATAAAGATGACATATAGATGGCCAACAGACATATGAAAAGATGCTCAATGTCACTAATCATCAGAGAAATGCAAATTAAAACCACAATGAAATATCACCTCATACCTGACAGAATGGCTGTCATCAATAAATCAACAAACAAGTGTTGGTGTGGATGTGGAGAAAAAGAAACCCTTGTGCATTGTTGGTGGGATTGCAAATTGGTGCAGCCATTATGGAAAACAGTATGGAGGGTCCTCAAAGAATTAAAAATAGAATTACCATTTGGTCCAGCATTCCACTCCTGGGAATATTTCTGAATAAATCCGAAACACTAATTTGAAACTGTATATGTTCCTCTATGTTCACTGCAGCATTATTTACAATAGCCAAGTTTTTTAAGCAACCCAAATGCCCATCAATAGATGATTGGATAAAGAAGAGGTAGTACTATATACAATGGAATATTACTCGGCTATTAAAATAATGAAATCTTACCATTTGCACAACATGAAAGGATCTAGAGCAGCGGTTCTCAACCTGTGGGTTGCGCCCCCTTTGGGGGTCGAACGACCCTTTCACAGGGGTCGCCTAAGACCATCGGAAAACACATATATAATTACATATTGTTTTTGTGATTAATCACTATGCTTTAGTTATGTTCAATTTGTAACAATGAAAATACATCCTGCATATCAGATATTTACATTAAGATTCATAACAGTAGCAAAATTACAGTTATGAAGTAATAACAAAAATAATTTTATGGTTGGAGGTCACCACAACATGAGGAACTGTATTAAAGGGTTGCGGCATTAGGAAGGTTGAGAACCACTGATCTTGAGGGTATTATGCTAAGTGAAATAAGTCAGACAGAGAAAGACAAATTAATGTCTTATTTGCTGTTTCTTTTGTGTTCAGATGAATTATTAGTGGCTGTGGTTTGGTTTTATAAAGGATTACTTGTTAGTATTAATAAATGCAAGGTTGCTTCCAAGTAGGTCATGAGATTGGCTTTTTGCCAGTTCCATGGGTCACTGTTAGAGCCCCTTCAGCACTCAATGCTTTTATAACTCTTATATTATGGAATTAGAATCTAGGATAAAATTGGCAGTTCTCTGACTAGTATATACCTATATGTGTTATTTTGTATTCTAACTTAGTTTCTGCCCAGTTTTTTCCATTGTTGAAAGTTGTAAGTATTTTTTAAAATATGTTTTTATTGATTTTTAGAGAGAGAGAGAGATCAATCCATTGCCTCCCACATGCACCCCAACTAGGGATGGAACCCATAACCTTGACATGTGCTCTAACCTGGAATCAAACCAGTGATCCTTTGGTGTACAGGATGACGCTCTACCAGCTGAGCCACACTGGCCAGGGCAAAAGTTGTAAACATTACTCATTGGTTTAAAATACATGATTAGGATTGTGACCCATCACAATTCTGAGAAAAGGAGAGACAACTAGAGACAAACTGATCAGCTTACATAGTGCTGTTGGGCTGCCTAAGTTAGTCTGGAGTTCTGATGAAGAAGGTAAGAGTGACTGTGCCTGTGGGCACCCTGGTTGTAAAATCATGTTACTTCTTCAAGTGATAACATCAGATTATTCTGTGTGTTTTTCTCCAGCTGGTTTCCCCATGAGCTATGCAGCAGCAGCTCCTGCCTACTCCCCCAACATGTACCCTGGAGCAAATCCTACCTTCCAAACAGGTATGCAGGTTGTATGTGATGGGTGGCAAAAAATGCTTTGTCCATGCAGCTGGGGAGAATATAAGGTGGGTGGATTTTGAGGGGAGTGGTTATAGAATTAGGATTTGGGGTTGATTTCTTGGTTCATAAGATTAGCCTTGTTGATAAGGACAATCAAAGCTTAATTCTTTCATGTAACGCTTTAGATAATGCATTTCTTTTAAAAAACATATTTTATTGATTTCAGAGAGGAAGGGAGAGGGAGAGAGAGATAGAAACATCAATGATGAGAAAGAATTATTGATTGGCTGCCTCCTGCACGCCCCCCAGTGGGGATCGAGCCCGCAACTGGGGCATGTGCCCTTGGCCTGAATCGAACCTGGGACCCTTCAGTCTGCAGCCCGATGCTCTATCCACTGAGCCAAACTGACTAGGGCTAGGTATAGCATTTCTGATGTCCTTTCACAACACAGATCTTCATTCTAAATATAGATTGTTACAGGTAAATAGTTGTACCAGAACATGTATTTATGAAATAGAGTTGATTACAAGGAACTGAAGATCATCTTGCTATGTCAATAGGTGGAATTTCCATGTTACTAACATTTTTAGATATTTAAGGTCATTTTAGTCCTTTGTTTACACCAGCCGTGGGCAAACTATGGCCTGCGGGCCGGATCCGGCCCTTTTGAAATGAATAAAACTATTGAAAAAAAAGACCGTACCCTTTTATGTAATGATGTTTACTTTGAATTTATATTAGTTCACACAAACACTGCATCCATGCTTTTGTTCCGGCCCTCTGGTCCAGTTTAAGAACCCGCTGTGGCCCTCGAGTCAAAAAGTTTGCCCACCCCTGGTTTACAGTGTTAAAAGAAAGTCTTATTTTCTATGTAAGTATTCTATATGGTTTTCAAAGAAAGTCTTATTTTATTTTTTGTGTGGTTTTTGTTGTTGCTATTCTTGTTTCTAAAAGTCTTATTTCCTGTGCATGAGAATCTTTTCACATTTTAAAATTAATGATGAAATTGGAATTAGTTTGGGTCTGAACCTGGTAAAGATAGTTTATTTAGTGGAATTTTTCTCTGCGAGCCTGCACTATGGTGTTGGCTCATTCCAGGCTTTATTTACAGAGACTGGACTTTGTGAATCTGATGCAGCAATGGTGGCCCATGCTCTGACTTGAAGGCTCAGCCTCACTGGTCCACTGGGCGCTTCTTTGTCCTTCGGAACCCCTAGCCTCACACAGTTAACTTTACAGAAGAGAGGACAGCAGTAATATCCTTTTCCCATATTATTTCTATTTTTTAATCATAAAGTTCTTCCTTTTATCCATCTTTTCCTTTTTATTTCCACTCTGACCATCTTTGTTCAGCCAAAGCTCACACTCAGAGATGGCTTCTTCTTTATCAAATAGTTGTTTTTATATTGCCTAGCTTTTATTCACTCTTTTTCTCCTACCTGAACTAGAGAACCTGCTACTTTGCATCTGTCTTTTGGGGGTTGTTATGGACTATCCCTTCCCTGGGGTCAACAGTGTTATTCACTGGATTTTTAGGCCAAATGGCACTACCCATCTCCTTACATAAAATATCTCACCTTTTGGGGAGGTCAGTGGTGCGGGGGGGGGGGGGGGGGGGGACAGGGGGGGAAAGAGACATAAAGTACTACTATTTGTAATACCTTAAACCGGTGGTTCTCAACCTTCCTAATGCCGCGACCCTTTAATACAGTTCCTCATGTTGTGGTGACCTCCAACCATAAAATTATTTTCGCTGCTACTTCATAACCATAATTTTGCTACTGTTATGAATCATAATCTAAATATCTGATATGCAGGATGTATTTAGGCGACCTCTGTGAAAGGGTCGTTTGACCCCCAAAGGGGTCGCGACCCACAGGTTGAGAAACGCTGCATAAAATTAATAAATAAAGATAAAAAAGTCTCACCTTGTTTAACTTTTAAAAAACAACTCTCTTGAGCTATAAATGACGTGGTAAATTGCACATACTGAAAAGTATATAGTTTGGTAACTTATGATCTAATATGTACCACCCTCACAACTCAAAGTAAGCATATCTCTCACCCATAAGTTTTCTGTTGTTGGTCCTTTGTAATCTCACCTAGGCTCTGGGAAATCACCAATCAGTTTTCTCTCATTATAGACCATTTGTATTTTCTAAAATTTTACATATATATATATTTTTAATTCTTTATTAGTTGAGGTATTACAAATGTGTCCTCATCCCCTCCATTAAACCCCCATTCCCCCCCCCCCCGCCCCCCACTCATGCTCTCATCCCCCTGTTGTCCATGGGTTTGGCTTATATGCATGCATACATGTCCTTTGGTTGATCTCTTCCCCTTACCCCCTCCTTCCCCTACTTTCCCTCTGGGGATTGATAGTCTGATCGCTGTTTCTCTGTGTTTGAATCTGTTCCTGTTCATCAGTCTATGTTCTCTATAATCCACAAATGAGTGAGATCATGAGATCATCTTTCTCTGACTGACTTATTTCATTAGCATAATGCTCTCCAGCTCCATCCATGCTGTTGCAAAAGGCAAGAGTTCCTTCTTTTTTACCGCAGCATAGTATTCCATTGTATAGATGTACCATAGTTTTCTAATCCACTCATCTGCTGATGGGCACTTAGGCTGTTTCCAAATCTTAGCTATGGTGAATTGTGCTGCTATGAACATAGGAGTGCATATATCTTTTCTGATTGGTGTTTCTGGTTTCTTGGGATATATTCCTAGAAGTGGGATCACTGGGTCAAATGGGAGTTCCATTTTTAGTTTTTTTGAGGAAGCTCCATACTGTTCTCCATAGTGGCTGCACCAGACTGCATTCCCACCAACAGTGCAGAAGGGTTCCTTTTTCTCCACATCCTCTCCAACACTTGTTGTTTGTTGATTTGTTGATGATAGCCATTCTGACAGGTGTGAGATGGTAACGCATTGCTGTTTTGATTTGCATCTCACATATAATTAGTGACTTAGAGCATGTTTTCATATGTCTTTCGGCCTTCTGTATGTCCTCTTTCAGAAAGTGTCTATCTAGGTCCGTTGCCCATTTTTTGATTGGATTGTTATCTTCCTATTGTTAAGTTTCATGAGTTCCCTGTAAATGTTGGAGATTATACCCTTATCGGTGATATCATTGGCAAATATGTTCTCCCATGTAGTGGGCCTTCTTGTTGTTTTGTTGATGGTTTCCTTTGCTGTGCAAAAGCTTTTTATTTTGATGTAGTCCCATTTGTTTATTTTCTCTTTAGTTTCCATTGCCCTAGGAGCAGTATCAGAGAAGAAATTCCTTCGGCATATGTTTGTGATTTCGCTGCCTGTGGATTCCTCTAGTATTTTTATGGTTTCCCGTCTTACGTTTAAGTCTTTTATTCATTTTGAGTTTATTTTTGTGTATGGTGTGAGTTGGTGGTCTAGTTTCATCTTTTTGCATGTATCTGTCCAATTTTCCCAACACCATTTACTGAAGAGACTGTCTTAACTCCATTGTATGCTCTTGCTTCCTTTGTCGAATATTAATTGGGCGTAGTGGTTTGGGTCAATTTCTGGGTTCTCTATTCTATTCCATTGATCTATATGTCTGTTCTTGTGCCATTACCAGGCTGTTTTAAGAACAGTGGCTTTGTAATACAGTTTGATATCTGGTATTGAGATCCCACCAACTTTATTCTTCTTTCTCAGGATTGCTGCAGCTATTCGAGGTCTTTTTTTATTCCAGATGAATTTTTGGAACGTTCATTCTAGATCTGTGAAATATGCCGGTGGTAATTTAATGGGGATTGCATTGAATCTATAGATTGCTTTGGGTAGTATGGACATTTTGATGATGTTGATTGTACCAATCCATGAACACAGTATCTTCTTCCATCTGTTTATGTCTTCCTCTATCTCTTTTTTCAGTGTCCTGTAGTTTTTCGCATATAAGTCTTTTAACTCCTTAGTTAAGTTTATTCCTAGGTATCTTAATTTTTTTTGGTGCGATGGTAAATGGGATTGCTTTTTTAGTCTCACTTTCTGTAAGTTCACTATTGGTGTAAAGAAATGCCATGGATTTCTTGGCATTAATTTTGTATCCTGCTACATTGCCGAATTCATTTATTAAGACTAATAATTTTTTTATGGAGTCTTTAGGTTTCTCTATGTACAGTATCATGTCATCTGCAAATAAGGACAATTTTACTTCTTCTTTTCCAATTTGGATGCCTTTTATTTCTTCTTCTTGTCTGATCGCAATGGCTAGTACTTCTAGTACTATGTTGAACAGGAGTGGTGAGAGGGGGCATCCCTGTCTTGTTCCTGTTTTTAGGGGGAATGGTTTTAGTTTTTCCCATTGATTATGATGTTGGCTGTGGGTTTGTCATATATGGCTTTTATTATGTTGAGGTATGATCCTTCTGTTCCTACCTTGCTGAGAGTTTTTATCAAGAAAGGTTTTGGATTTTGTCAAAAGCTTTTTCTGTATCAATTGATATGATTTTGTATTTTTTTCAATTTGTTTATGTGATGTATCACGTTTATTGATTTGCGGATATTGTACCATCCTTGCATCCCTGGAATAAATCCTACTTGGTCATGGTGTATTATCTTTCCGATGTACTGCTGGATCTGATTTGCTAGGATTTTGTTGAGGATTTTGGCATCTGTGTTCATGAGGGATATTGGGCTGTAATTCTCTTTCATTGTGTTGTCTTTACCTGGTTTTGGTATTAGGGTGATGATGGCTTCCTAGAATGAGCTTGGAAGTGTTCCTTCCTCTTGAATTTTTTGGAATAGTCTGAGGATGATAGGTTTTAGTTCTTTCTTGAATGTTTAGTAAAACTGCTCTGTGAAGCCATCTGGCCCCAGGCTTTTGTTTGCTGAAAGCTTTTTGATTACTGCTTCAATTTCCTCCATAGTTATTGGCCTATTGAGATTTTTAGCTTCTTCCTGATTACGTTTTGGAAGGTTATATTTTTCTAAGAATATGTCCATTTCCTCCAGGTTGACTAGTTTGTTGTAATAGAGTTGTTCATCGTATTTTTTTAACAATCCTTTGTATTTCTGTGGGGTCTGTTGTTATTTCTCCTCTTTCATTTCTGATTTTGTTTATTTGGGTCCTCTCTCTTTGTTTCTTGGTGAGCCTGGCTAGAGGTTCATTAATCTTGTTTATCCTTTCAAAGAACCAGCTCTTGATGTTGTTGATCTTTTGTATTGTTTTTTTGGTCTCTATGTCTTTTATCTCCGCTCTGATCTTTATTATTTCCTTCCTTCTGCTTACACTGGGCTTTTCTTGTTGCCCTCTTTCTGACTCTTTGAGTTGTAGGGTTAGGTAATTTATTCTCATTTTTCTTGTTTCTTGCAGTAGGCTTGTAGAGCTATGAACTTCCCTCTCAAGATTGCTTTCGCTGTGTCCCATAGTTTTTGGATTGTTGTGTTTTCAGTGTCGTTTGTTGCCATAATGTTTTTTATTTCTTCTTTGATCTTTCTGGTAACCCAGTCATTGTTTAATAGCGTGCTATTTAGTCTCCATGTGTGCCGGGAGCCGGTCCATCCTTGCTGTTTCAAGGGACCTGGCATATATGGCATACAGTTCTTAATATGTTTGCTCACCTTCTTGACGCTGTGTTTTAACCAAGGTCACCTCTCCTAGAAAGGTTGTTTCTCCAGGTAGGAATTTTTCCCTGAAGTCAGGGAGGGGATGCCTCTCCTAGAAAGGTTGTTTCCCCAGGTAGGAATTTTTCCCTGAAGTCAGGGAGGGGATGAAACTCCTTAACTAAGTGCCAGGCAGGTAGTTAATCACTACAAACAATCATGCTTAAGCTACATAATCTTTACTCCCTGGAATGGAGATAAGAAACGCCCTAACCTTTGTAATACAGATTGATAGGATTGAATCAACTGGTATAAATACAGATGTAACAAGACAGCAAGAGACAGAACTCAGAACACAGAACTAAGGACACAGGGCTTGGAAGACAGGACCAAGAGAGACAGAGCCTAGGCACAGAACCTACACAGAACGTTCTCTAGAGACAGAAGAACTTCGCTGGCGAGACCATGCCGGAGGATCCTGGACAGGGACTGGCCTCGGAGCCTGGAGGCGGAGCCTGGCGAGAGAGCATGGCAGGGGATCCTGGACTGAACCTGACTGCGGAGATTGGCAGGAGAGCCTGACTAGAACCTGGTGACCGAACCTGGCTGGAGATCTCAGACAGAACCTGGCTGGAGAACCTAGCGAGGGAACATGGCCACAGAACCTGGCTGGAGATCCGAAGCAGAACCTCTCTGGAGATCCAGACCAGAACTTGGCTGGAGATCCTGGCTAGAGATCCTGGCTAGGCTGCTGATCAACTGAACACTGTCTCCTTGTCCTTCCTTCTTCGCCGACTCCGTCCACGCCTTTGGGGACCCCTGGACCCGCTGGGGCTGGACCACGGCACATGTGTTTGATTTTTTGGATTGTTTTTATTGTAGTTGATTTTCAGTTTTATGCTATTGTGGTCTGAGAAGATGTTTGATATGATTTCAATCTTCTTGAATTTGAAGAGACTTTGCCTGTGACCTTTGAAAATGACTGATGTTCACTTGAGGAGAATGTATATTCTGTGGCTTTGGGGTGAAATGTTCTGAAGATGTCAATTAATTCCATCTGATCTAGTGAGTCATTTAGGATTGATGTTTCTTTGCTGAGTTTCTGTTTAGAGGATTTGTCCAGTGGAGATAATGGGGTGTTAAGGTCCCCTACTATGATTGTATTGCTGTCAATCTCTCCCTTGATCTCCTCCAGAAGATTTCTTATGTATTTGGGTGCTTCTATATTGGGTGCTTATACGTTTACTAGAGTTATTTCTTCTTGTTGGATTGCTCCCTTTACTATTATGAAGTGGCCTCCCTTATCTCTTTTTATGTCCTTCACTTTGAGATCTAATTTGTCAGATTTAAGTATTGCTACCCCAGCTTTTTTTTCACTTCCATTCGCCTGAAAAGACTTTTTCCATCCCTTCACCATCAGCCTGTGTGTCTTTTTTTCTGAGGTGGGTTTCCTGTAGACAGCAGATATATGAGTCACGTTTTCTTAGCCATTCAGTTACCCTATGTCTTTTGATTGGAGCATTTAATCCATTTACATTTAAAGTTATTATTGATAGATACTTGTTTGTCGCCATTTTTATTCTTTACCCCTGTGTACCTTCTTCGTTTCCTATTTTTTCTTTTTACAGCAGACCCTTTAGCATTTCTTGCATTGCTGGTTTGGTGGTAATAAACTCCCTCAGTCCTTTTTTGTCTGTGAAGCTCCTGATTTCACCCTCAATTTTGATTGATAGCCTTGCTGGGTACAGTATTCTTGGATTCAGACCCTTCCCTTTCATGACTTTGTATATTTCATTCCATTCCCTTCTGTTCTGATGTGTTTCTGTTGAGAAATCAGTCGCTAGTCTGATGGGGCATCCTTTGTAGGTAACGTTCTGTCTCTCTCTGGCTGCTTTTAAGATTCTTGCTTTGTCGTTGGTGTCTGCCAATTTAATTATAATGTGTCTTGGCATCGGTCTTTTGGAGTTCATTTTTTTTGGTACTCTGTGAGCTTCTTGGATTTGTGTGAGCTTTTTCTTCCCTTTATCCGGGAAGTTTCCTGTCATTATTTCTTCAAACAGGTTTTCTATTCCTTGCTTAGTTTCCTCTCCCTCTGGCACCCCTATTATTCGGATGTTGTTTCATTTCGTGTTGTCCCAGAGTTCTCTTAGGCTCTCCTCCTGCTTTTTAATTATTTTTTCTAGAAGCTGCTCTGCTTGGGTATTTTTTTCTACATTGTCTTCTAGCTCACTAATGTGGTCCTCTGCTTCTTCTAGTCTACTGTTGATGATTTCTATTGAGTTCTTTATAGCAGTGATGTCATTTTTAATTTCTTCTTGGTTGTTCTTCATTTCCTATTGGTTCTTACTCATATGGTTGAATTTGTCTTCCATTCTTTTCATCCACCTTATGGCCATTTCTCTGAATTCTTTCTCTGACAGGTTGCTTGCCTCCATTGCCTCCATTTCGTTTACTTCCTTTTCTGGTGATGCCCGTTTTTCTTTCATACGCAGGCTGCTTTTTTGTTTCACCATGATCTCTCTTCTCCAGGTGTTTGGTTATGTAGTTTATCTCTCTGCTGCGTTGATTTAAAGGCACAAAATACAACACAACAAGGCACAGCGTACAAGGCACTAAACACAAATGTATTCATGATATTAATAACCCCAAATAAAGATGACCACCCGAGCAAAGAGAATTAGGGGAGAAGGAAGAAAGAAGAGAAAAAGATAAAAGAGAAAAAAAAGGAAAAAAAGAGTGCAAAAATGAAATTGGGACAAGGGAGAGAAGAAAAGAAAAAGTAAGAGAAAAAAGAGAGAGAATGAAATAGAAGAGGGGAAGAGACTATATGGGGAGAAAACTCCAATAGAACTGCCACTAATCCCAACCAATTTCAGCAATAGATCTCTGGAGATGAATGCAAAGTACAAATAACCTATCAAGCGAGGTGAGGGAAAACCGAAGCACAAAAATAACCAGAGGAAAAAAAAACCAACAGAAAAAAAAAAAGCAAAAGCAAATCAATCTCACAAACAAGCATTAAAAAAACCCAATATACTCAACAATCAAGCAAACAATAACAAAACGGCAGAGGGAAAAAAGATTTGGATAGTGAACAAAGATAGGAGAGAGGTGTATATGGATTTAGAGCAGGGGATTGGAAATTAGATATGTAAGTAGGGTGAAATTTAGACAGCGGGTCAAAAGAAGGAATAAGAAAAATCTAAGGCTAAAGTTGAGGTAGAGAAAAATGATGCTAAAGGAACAATGAAAATAGAATGTAGAACACTAATCCCAAAATAAAATAAAGAGAAAATAAAATGACATTTTAAAAAATGGTAAAATGGTAGTAATAATACTGGTTAAAAATAAAAATGTAGTGCCGAAACCGGTTTGGCTCAGTGGATAGAGCATCGGCCTGCGGACTGAAAGGTCCCAGGTTCAATTCCGGTCAAGGGCATGTACCTGGGTTGCGGGCACATCCCCAGTAGGAGATGTGCAGGAGGCAGCTGATTGATGTTCCTCTCTCATCGATGTTTCTAACTCTCTATCTCTCTCTCTTCCTCTCTGTAAAAAATCAATACAATATATTTTTAAAAAATGTAGTAATTAAAAGGGTAAAATCAGGTGATGAAAACAGAAAAAAAAATTGGTTTTTTTAATTAAAAGGTGAAAAAAGCATAAAAAAATAAAAATGTGCAGTAGTGAAGGTCCTTCAGTTCTTCTTCTCTTCTGAGAGAACATCAGTGTGTGAGAGAGAAACATCAGTTGGTTGCCTCCTTTACATTCCTGGACCGGGGATCAAATCTGCAACCTAGGTAAGGGTCCTGACCAGGAATTGAACTCTCAACCTTTTAGTATACGGGATGACTCTCCAACTGATTAAGCCATCAGGCCAGGGCTAGAAGGTAATGATTTTTATCCTTTATTTTGTTAATGTGTATCACAATGATTTGCAGAAATTGAACCATTTTTGCATCTCTGGAATAAGTCTCACATGACCATGCATATTATTCTTTTAATGTATTGTTTTATTCAGTTTGCTAATATTTTGTTGTGGATTTTTGTATCTATTTTTTATCAGAATAATATTATTTGTTAGTGTTTTTATCTGTTTTTGATATCAATATAATATTGACCTTGTAACATGAGTTTGGAAGCATTCCCTCCTCTTTAATTTTTTGGAAGTGTTTGAGGAGGATGGGTATTTAATGTTTTTTGAATGTTTGGTAGAATTCACCAGTGAGCCCATATCTGGTCCTGGACTCTTGGTTTTTGATTACTGTTTCAATCACCATACTGGTGATTGGTTTATTTAGATTCTCTGTTTCTTCATGATTCAATTTTGGAAGGTTGTGTGATTCATTTTTTTCTAGATTATCCAATTTGTTGTCATATTGCTGTTCATTTATTTAATTTTAAAATATGCTTTTATTGATTTTTTTAGAGAGAGTGGAAGAGAAAGGGATAGATAAATAGAAACATAGCTGAGAGAGATACATCATCAATCGGCTGCCTCCTACACGGCCCCTACTAGAGAATGAGCCCACAACCTGGGCATGTGCCGTGACTAGGAATCAAACCAGTGGCCTCTTAGTTCATGGTTCAACACTCAACCACTGAGCTGGCACAAATTGTTGCTTTTTGATATTGAGTTTGTTACCAGGTTGAAGTAGCTGTAGTTATTTAGAATGCTTTTTGTTTTTTCTTAACCTTTATACTGTAATTGTCTAACAACCTTTTCTGATATTGAATCACAAACTTCTGATTCTGTTTTCTTATCACCTTACTCAGAGTTTTGGGTACTTGTGCTTTCCATTTTAGGTAGAAGAGCTCCTTCCTTTAAGCATTTCTTGCAAGGCAAATCTAGTGGTTATGAACTCCCTCAGCTTTTGTTTATCTGGGAAAGACTTCACTTCTTTTTCATATCTAAAGGATAACTTTGCTTGATAGAGTATTCTTGACTAACATTTTGTATCTTTTAGTATTTTAAATGTCATTTCACTCTCCTGGCCTATAGGGTTTGTTAACGTAAAAAAAACCATTGAAACCTGTAAAGAATTTTTTTGAGTTTATTTGAGCCAAACTGTCGACATATGCCGGGAAGCAGAACCTCAACGAATTGAGATAGTGCTCCAGAGAATGGCAGGGTTACATCTGTATTTATACATGAAATTCATTGGTGACAGATTTAAGGAGGTGGGATTAATTGAAGCGGGGGGGGGGGGGACACACCTCTGTGATAGGATAAAAAGTAAAATGATGGACACATACTTAGGTGGGTGCAGGAACATTAACATGATAATGAAGGAATTCGTAGTATCTGTCCTGGCGCCCAGAACATTTGGTTGTGCCCCAGGGGCTCCAGAAAAAAGGAAGTTACAAGTTACCCAGACATTTCAAGGGTATGTTATCTTAGAGGCAAAAAGGCAAATTGGGCTCAGTAAGGATCAAAGTTGATCTTGTCAGTGAAGATACTGGCCTAGGCCATAACTGCCCACCATAACTGCTTTTAGTTAAGGTTTAATTTCAGACCATTCTTTGTGGTTACTTTAGGTCTCCGAGTCTGCAAAACTGCCATGCAGGCCTCTCCTGAGCTTGTCAGGTCAGCATGTGGCCCCTTTCGTCCACAGGTTTCATCAGCTGATAGCCTGATGGTGGTACATTTGTAGGTTACCATCTTTTATTCTCTGGCTGCCTTTAAAATTTTTTATCATTGACTTTTGACAGTTTTGAGGTGTCTTGGAGAAGGTTTTGTTTGCATTGAGATATTTAGGTGTTCTCTTAGTTTCATGGACTTTGTATATTGAATTCCTACCTCAGTTGTGGAAAGTTCTCATCTATTATTTCTCTAAATAAGCTCTCTGCTTCTTTCTCCCTCTTTATCCTTCTGGAATACCCATTTTCATTTTGTTGCCCTTTCTAATGGAGTTGGATAGTTCTCATAGAGTTCTTCATTTTTGAAAAAAATCATAGTTCTCGCTACTCATCTGCCTGAATTATTTATAGATTTCTATCTGCCAGCTCACAATTCTCTCTTCTATATGATCTACTCTGGAGCTCCCACAATTCTCTATTCCATATGATCTGCTATATTTCCAAAGCATTCATCATCTCATTTATTGAGTTCTTCAGCTGCAGAATTTCTGTTTAGGTCTTTGTTAATTTACTTATTCTGCTTATTAATTTTATTATTGAACCCATTGATCTGAATTTCTGAGTTTTCATGTAGTTTCTTCACATTGCCTATTTTGAATTCTCTCTCAGTTAGATCACAATCTTCTATGACTTTAAGTGTGGTTTTGGGAGAATTATTATTTTCTTTATCTGCTACCATGTAACTGAAAGATCAGACGGAGGCCTAAAACCAGGACTACAGGCTTTATTAGAGGAGAAGCACCTGCCGGGCTGCCTCACAAGGGGAAGACAGCAACACGTGCAGGGGTGGGCACCCCTTTTGAGGGGCGGAATGGGAAGGGGTGGGGGGCTTAGTGTACTCGGCGCACACTGATTGGTGGCTTACTGCATTTTCCATATAGGACAAGGGCTTAGGGTATTTGGCAGGTGTTGATTGGTGGTCCAATGTATAGTCCATATAAGGTACCTGGTTAGTCACTCAGGTATTTCTGGGCTGCAGGTTACATCATACCCCGCCCACCAGTTGGGGGAAGGGAGGATCTATCATTCCAGGCTTTTGGTAATAGTAAAAAAAAAAAATTGAGAGTCCGGGCAAGGTCAGGGGGCGAAGGTCTGTCTTCCATAGCTACTTCCTGCTGAGAGGGGACGTTGTCAGGGGCATCTGCCCGGGGTCTCAAAGATTCCGGTGACATAGGTGTTTCTAGGTTCTGAGTTCAAGGCCAGATAGATTTCTTCCACCTTCTGGTTGGCGAACGCCTGGATTCTGTTCTGCAAGAAACTAGTGAAACAGCGCATGAGACAGGGGCCAAAGAGCAAGATTAAAAGAATAAATACCAGTGGGCCTAATAGTGGGAGGAGCCATGGTATAAGTGAGCCAAAGATGTCTTATCCCCCTTCTAGCTGGTTACGTCGTCTTTGGTCAATCCTGTCCCGGAGGGATTTAATGTGATCTTTGACAATTCCTGATTCATTTACAAAGTAGCAGCATTCTTCCCCAAGAAAGACACAGATACCTCCTTTTTCAACTGTCAAGAGATCTAAAGCATGCCGGTTCTGTAGGGCTACCGCTGCTAAGGAGTCTACCTGCCTTTGAAGGGATTCAAGGGAATTGCTAATGATGGAGATATCTTCTGAAAATTCAGCAGACAGTTTGTGGTAGAAATGAACAGAGGAGGAAATGCCTCCTATGCCTGTTTCTACTGCAGTGAGGACTCCCGTACCCACTAAGAGGGGGACAAGGGCCGCCCTTTTGTGGCGAGACCTGAGAAGACCAAGAGAAGATTCGAGTTCTCCCTCTGTTCTGATAGAAAGGTTGGGAGTTAGGAAGACATAAAGGCAGAGCGAGTGTGACAGGTCCCGGGGGACACAGGTGTAGGCTATAGTCCCACAGAGGAGAAAAATACCCGGTGGAGGGCAGGCTAAAGGAGGGGGTAAATTTATAGATTGTGTACAGTAGTAAGGTGCTGGAGTAGTTGAGGTAGTGGTTTGAGACGTATTTGTTAAACAGGTAGTGTTTTTCCATATTAAAGAGAGAGATGTTGTATAGGGTGCATTGAAGTCTGGTATAGGTAAGAGTTAAGTTAGTGGTCCAATAGGTTGGGATTGGAGTGGCTATGATGAGGGTTCGAGCCAGTGACAGACAAATCCAGCAGGATGTAGAGAAGGAGGGATTGATGTTAGAGAATAGAAAGTTGTGTTGAGGAGGGTGGGCAAAGGAGTAGGTCCAGGGTTTGCAGGGCGAGCGAGAATGTCCTTTAGTGAGGGAGGGATCGGTTGGGATTAATAAAGACAATTATAGTAGAATTGATGACTCCCTCAACATCCCAAGTTCGTTTCATCTGAAAATATTAAAAACCTGAGCTTCTTCCAGAGTAAACAGTTGGAGAGTCCCTTGCCAGGTAAGAGCCTATGAAGAGTGAGGAGTCATCGTGTCCTGGATGGTGTCACCGAGTCTTCTTCAGGGATGGTGGGAGGCATTTGGTGAGCCTGAGAGAGGAAGTGAAAGTGGGAGGGAATGTTAGAATGGGCTGTATCCAAGGGAAAAGAAAATAGGAAGGAAAGGAGCAGTGGATGCTGGGGACCTGGATGGTTGGATAAGAAATAAGACACTGTGCTGGCTTAACTTCTTATTTTTACTGAACCTTAGTCCTTGCTGTTTTTCTGAATATTCTGATTTAGCTTAAGAAGTATTCAGCTACTTTGTCCTGCCAGGCTTGGAGACTGAAACCTCACTTTCTTGCTCAGAGTAAAATGGCCCTTTTACAATTCTTGTAAATAGTTAATTTAGAACTTCTTTCTTCTTTCTTTCTTTCTTTCAACATTTCTCTTTTCCTTCTCATCACATACACAACCTTCGTAAATTTCACACTTTCAAATTAGCCTTCAAACCTTCTTTCTGTGTCCTTCAAAAATGCATAACCATGCCTCAGACCTTCCATTAAGTATTTCTCTTACTTTCAAGAAAGTATACATACTAAGAGTTGGCAAATTAAAACACATCTAGCAATCAATGTTTCAGTATTGTATGCTATTTTAAAATATTTAGATGTTTATCATTTAACCCAGCAATGCTCCATTTTGGAAAATTATGTATAGGTATATGAGGTTGGAGAAAGTGTAGGAGGAGCAGGGAGCAGGCTGCCTGCTCCCAGGCCTCTAGCCGCTTGGATTTTAAAACTGCCACATTTTTCCTAGAGATAATGATCTCAGCTTCTGATAGTAGCCTGACTGTTGAGTCCTTTGGAAGGTGGAGTGGGGAAGAGGGGTGGGGTGAGAAGGCGCTGAGGTCAGAGGAGTTCTCAGAGCATTAAAGGGGTGAGAATGTTGGCCTTGGGATCTAAAGGCTCAGTGAGGGGGGTCCCTTCGCCATGTCATGTCATGGAGGAGCTTTGCAAGAAGACTACAGCTGTGAACCCGGAGGCGAGAGTACCCAGTGAGCCTGAGAAAGAAGAAAATTTCTTGTTCAGAGGAGGGAACAGTCACAGAGGAGATAAGATAAGGCATTTACAGTCCCAGGAATGGCGCAGCCTTGTGGGGTGAGACAGTGAAACTGAGGTAGGTGACTGTAGTTCAGGACAACTGGGCTTTATGAGGGGATGCATGGTAGCCCTGGCTGGGCACCGAGGTAGAATGAAAAAAGAGTGAATGGGGGAATTTAGTAAGATGCAGTGTGAGGTGAGGTGGCTATTGGCTGTGAGACTAATCCGTCAACCCCCATAATAGAGACTGAGGAGTGGACAAGGGTCCCAGCGAATTCAAAGAGGGCAGAATAAGTGGCCCACTGTCAATTAAAAAGGAAATCAGCTTACCTGTCACCACAGTCATTACCCGAGGCTCTGTCCTGGTGGTGTAAGTCTGTGGGGCCCTGTTGGGGCCTGGGCAGCTTCTTCGGTGGCCAGTCCCAGGAGATCGGGAGCTCCAAACCGGATCCAGAGGGCGGCCATGTTGGACTGGCTGAGGCCTGACCCGGAGGGCCAGACTACAGTCTGATTTCCAGTGGCCTTTCCTTCCACACCTTGGGCAGGGCCCAGGCGGGGATCTCGGGTTTGAGCAGGACTTGGCTCACTGTCTTTCCTTGCTGCATTTGAAGCTTGGGCCCGGAGGCGGCTTAGCCCCTGACTTACCCGCAGTTGGAGGACCGGCACTTCGTTTGGGGTTTGAAAGCGGTGCCTAGGAGCTGGAAGGCTCCTAATGGGCCTCAGCCTTGGCCTGATCTCGTCTTTGATTTTGGATATGGGTTTCCTCTGTTGTGCCCAGATTTCAAAGTTCCCAAGACCCCCAGGGAGCCAGTCAGTCCGATGCAAAAGCAAAGAGTCCTTTATTATGCAAGCCGGCCTGCGCTCCCCGTTCACCAGACACACCGACACAGTGGAAAGTCCAGTGGCCGAGAGAGAGAGGCCTGATGGGACAGGGGGTTTTAAAGGGGGGTGGAGTGAGGGCAGGAGAGGGCACTGTGGGCCCTGCCGATTGGCCAGGCGCGAGTCGGTACAGGATGTGGTCATAGTGATGGCATGCACTTCCCTTGATCATCATTGGTTAATCCAGAGATATCCTAGCAGCGGCTTCTTCCTGTGAGGAAGCACATGGCCCCATCCCAAAATGGAGGACCCAAGGCAAGATGGAGAGCGCACATGGTTCTGTCCCAAGATGGAGGACCCAAGGCAAGATGGAGGGCGCAGTCCTTGTCCGACTCCTGCTGCTGCCGCTCGAACTCGCCACAAGGCAGGATGGCCCTCCCGCACAGCACCCGCAGCTGGCCTGTGGGCAGACCGGGACTCCAGCGCATCTGGGCGGCACAGGCCCAGCAAACGGGGTGCGGCCGATGGAGCGGCCCAGCTCTGGAGGAGCGGCATCCGCTCGGAGCAGGCCCGGCCCATGGGGCCGGTGCACTGCAGCATGGCGGCCTCCCCGAGCCAGGGCACGCGCCCCACTCCACTGCCGCCGATGCTGCACTGGGCCTGGTCCGGGGGGGCGGGGGGCAGCCTGCGCTGGGCTCCCGCCGTGGGCTGCGGAGCCAATGCCCCCCACATGGGGCCCGGTGGTCGGCCCACGCAGGCCCCGGTCCCCCCGACCGGGTCCTGAGGGCCGCACGGACCCTCGGCCCCAGCGCGGGCAAGCGGGGAGCCGACCACGGGGGAAGGGAGGGAAGAGCGAGGCGGTGAGGCCTTCCACTCCCTTGACCTCCCCCGTGGTTGGTCGCCGCCAGGCCCCCACCCCTCGGCCCGCCGCCGGCCACCACGCAGCCGGTCCGGAGACTCGGACCCGCTCCGGGGAGGCCAGGCCCTACGGCGGGCGCGGAGGGATCTCAGAGCCGGGCAGTCAGAGTCCTCCCCCCGCACCGCCCAGAGAAGCGGTGCGCCTTTCATTCCCCCCTTGTCTTGGAACTTCCGGCTCAATCATGAGATGGACTGCAATTCTATTCCACCAAAACTGTCAACTGAACTATCCCTATAAGGCTAACAAATGGTCCGGTGGAAGTGAAAGAAACCATTTTAGATTTAATAACTTCTATTGAAATAGGATCTTTCTTCTTAGAATTCCTCCATGGTTATCATAAAAAACCAAATCAAGATTCCTGATGTTTGCATAAACACAACAAGAATGGTAACTGACTACCTTTGCTGGAATTTCATGGTTGGACCTTAATGTGCCCCGTAGGGCCAGGAAGCCAAGCCATCCAGATGCCATCAGGCCTGCCTGCAGTATCTGCTGAGTTAGGTGAATCCCTCACTTGTAGCAACTCCACCTGAGCCCACGCTCCAGGCTTTAAGGCCCATCTCAGTAGCCCTCCTACTCGTTGCGGCCCAGAGTGTGTGGGGGGTTCCGCAGGGATGCAGAGGCATCTTTACTGCTCCCCTTCTACTCTTACCAACCGCCAGTGATGGTAGGGCATGGGCCTGACGCTCCAGCGCCAGCCATCTTCAGGGCTCTCAAGCAGGATACCAGGCTTTCTTCATGGCATTCTTAGTGGCTTCAAGTCTTTAGAGCTCGGACAGGGCTCTTTAAAACATGATACTCCAGTCAAAGCTTTCCGTTAATAAAACCATTATTAGGAACCAGTCTCATTGGATCTATGCAAAGAAACGTACTTATTTAGCATTGCCAGATTCGGAGGAATTACATAAGGAGAAAAACATACTGATCTACTCTAAGATTTTCTGACTTTCCTTGCTACTTCCTTTTCATGGATTTGAAACAAAACAGTAACTGTTGGCATAAAACCTTCTACCTATGCATAACTATGCCCCAGACCTTCTATTCTAAACAGGCTTTTTTTTTTTTTTTCAGCTTTACTACCCCTGACATGGGCATGGTGACTCAGGCCTGCAAGGCAGTATACAAGCTGCCAAATGTTAGCTGTCTCTCAACAGAGTCCAAAACCTGATGGGCACTCTTTGCTGCCCAGTTGGGCACCTGCCCCCTTGCCAGCTAGACACCCTTTACTTTTGGGGGTCACCCCACACAGCTCCCTTCCAGGACAGCCAACATACATTCAAAACCTGCAAAAGAATCAAAGGTTAATATAACATATCAATACAACGAAACATCATGGCTGCTTTAGGCAGCCAAATCTTCTGCTACTAAACATGTGACCCCATAAATTGTCCTTGTCTCTTTGGAGCCTTGTCCATGAAGATGCAGGCATTATCTAAGTGTATTACACAGTATTGTGGGGGCTCCTGGTGACAGGAGTGATCGCGAGCCATGTTACCGGCATCAGGCAGGTCGAGCACGCCGTAGCTTGAGCTTGAGCGGGTTGCATTGATCTCGATCGATGCTCCATTTGGTGATGAAGTCTTTCTGGGTCATGGATGGATCCGCTGACCGCACGTGAGTGTGATGGATCCAGGTCGTGACGCCGTCTACCTTCACAGTCTTGGGATCTTGAGCAGACAGGAACAGATGTGGAGGCCTCCCTTTCTCACATCCTAGGACAGGACTTTTGACCTATGTCTCATCCAGATAGAAACGGTCCACATTTATACCACAAAATACCAACAAATCAGTTTCAGTTGTGTAGCCAGTCTGAGTTTTGACTTCTGTCTGGAAGTCTCAGAGATGGTGAATACCATCTAGAAGCTATTAATCCATTCACACAGTCCCCCAAAAGTTAAAGAGGAAGGAAAGAATCATTCAATGTCACTCAAGAGGATTTCGGCAAAACAACAAAATTGACAGATTAAACACATTGGAAAACCAAGGCCAGAAGTACCCTCTGACGTTTCAGGGGTACCAAGGAAGGAGAAGTTAGGCCACGACCAGCCCTTCTCACAATCCACCATTAGTGACCAGTCCCAGCTCATTGGTCTACCATCTATTTAACATTTCTTTTTTCCTCCTATCACACCAAGGCCATGCTTTCCAGGTAGCTAGAACTTTTAGCCTTAATTTTTAGGTGATTAGCACTAGTTAAACAATTTTAAACAACAAAGATACATATTTAAGTAAACACATTATCTAGAACCTAGGTTAAACTTAGGCATATCCTGGGTCTCCCAAATACTGAGTTGGCAAGGTAACTGGAGCCCTTTAAGATCAGTATGAAACCACAGTTTCTACCTGAAAGACTTTGACATAACCTTTAATTGTCCTTAGTTTAAGGAAAGCAGTGTTTTCTAGATTTCATTTCTCAATACTTAACCAACAGATTTAATTCTGTCTTCTAGATTTTTCATGAGGCAAATTACTTTTTACTTTCAAGCGGCTCTGGAGAACCACATTGGAGCCTTGCAAGACAGGTTTTTGGCCTCCCTGGTCTTTTCAGATGTAAATTGACCACATTCTTTAAGATTTTGCTGCAGGCAGGAGGCGACTATCTCCTCCCTCCATTAAGAAAAGCTTTCTTAATTAACAAAGGACCAGTTTTTTGTTTTTGTTTTTGTTTTTTTTCTTTTGGAAAAACTGTTCTCTATTATGGATTAGTCTTGGGATTTATCCTGCACTTTTGAAAGGAGACGCTAGCTCAAAACCCTATCCAAAATCGGACGGTGCGCACATTAGTTTTAAGCCAGCTTTTCTCCTTACACGTGCACAGAAATCCTAGACGCATTTACACCTGGGGAGGGGGTGACCTGTTTCCACAGACCTTCACTCAGGCAGCCGCCGACTGCCACACAAAGGAGGGGGGAGGGCAGTCCCCCTCCCTCCACACTCGCATACCTTCACCAGACATTCAAACAGTCCATTCAATTCCTAACAACTTCCCAACCCCTGAGGGAGCTCTAAAGCCTCCCCCAGTCTCCTTGAAATGATCAATCACAATACGAAAAGGTGCAGTCTGAGTCCATCCCATAACATCCATCCAGTACAAACACAGAACACTGAACAGGGCCCGAAAATACAGGCTTCCAATTCCATGGAAGCCAAACCCGAAAGCTAGATAATGGCCTTATACCAAACTAGCTAGCAGGAGCGACCTGCTTTCCGCGAGGGGCATATCCATCCCTCTGAGGGGCATATCCATCCCTCCTGGGGGGGCGGAACGTCTTCCAACTCCCCCCCGCCTGTGGTCTTTTGGGGCGCGTCCACCTAGACCCCCTCAGGCAACTACAGATTCCAGAAACGAGCTCACACTGAACAAAACACACAACAAACAAAACAACACACCTACCCCTGCCGCGGTCAGTCAGACTCTTCGGATTGTGGGTCCCTCGATGGTCCTGGGAATCCCGGACGAGCCCCAAATATGTTGTGCCCAGATTTCAAAGTTCCCAAGACCCCCAGGGAGCCAGTCAGTCCGATGCAAAAGCAAAGAGTCCTTTATTATGCAAGCTGGCCTGCGCTCCCCGTTCACCAGACCCACCGACACAGCGGAAAGTCCAGTGGCCGAGAGAGAGAGGCCTGATGGGACAGGGAGTTTTAAAGGGGGGTGGAGTGAGGGCAGGAGAGGGCACTGTGGGCCCTGCCGATTGGCCAGGCGCGAGTCGGTACAGGATGTGGTCATAGTGATGGCGTGCACTTCCCTTGATCATCATTGGTTAATCCAGAGAAATCCTAGGTGAGGCTAGCAGTGGCTTCTTCCTGTGAGGAAGCACATGGCCCCATCCCAAAATGGAGGACCCAAGGCAAGATGGAGAGCGCACATGGTTCTGTCCCAAGATGGAGGACCCAAGGCAAGATGGAGGGCGCAGTCCTTGTCCGACTCCTGCTGCTGCCGCTCGAACTCGCCACAAGGCAGGATGGCCCTCCCGCACAGCACCCGCAGCTGGCCTGCGGGCAGACTGGGACTCCAGCGCATCTGGGCGGCACAGGCCCAGCAAACGGGGTGCGGCCAGTGGAGCGGCCCAGCTCTGGAGGAGCAGCATCCGCTCGGAGCAGGCCCGGCCCATGGGGCCGGTGCACTGCAGCATGGCGGCCTCCCCGAGCCAGGGCACGCGCCCCACTCCACTGCCGCCGATGCTGCACTGGGCCTGGTCGGGGGGGTGGGGGGGGGTTAGCCTGCGCTGGGCTCCCGCCGTGGGCCGGGGAGCCAATGCCCCCCACATGGGGCCCGGCGGTCGGCCCACGCAGGCCCCGGTCCCCCCGACCGGGTCCCGAGGGCCGCACGGACCCTCGGCCCCAGCGCGGGCAAGCGGGGAGCCGACCACGGGGGAAGGGAGGGAAGAGCGAGGTGGTGAGGCCTTCCGCTCCCTTGACCTCCCCCGTGGTTGGTCGCCGCCAGGCCCCCACCCCTCGGCCCGCCGCCGGCCACCACGCAGCCGGTCCGGAGACTCGGACCAGCTCTGGGGAGGCCAGGCCCTAAGGCGGGCGCGGAGGGATCTCAGAGCCGGGCAGTCAGAGTCCTCCCCCCGCACCGCCCGGAGAAGCGGTGCGCCTTTCACGTCGTCTCTATTATTAAAGACCTTAAAGGTTAACGAGGTCTTCTTGAGGGGTTTGTGGAAGTTTGCTGCGCATGTCGGGGGGAGTAAAGGTGGTCAGGTCAGTGGAAAAAGAAACCTGAGGTGCCTCTCAATCTGTGAGGCTGGATACAGAGAGTGGGGCAAGGACTCAGACTATGTCCTCAGTTCCTGCTGCCTCCCTCAGGGGTAGAATGGATGCAGGAATAAAAGAGGCTGTCGAGGAAAGCAGTCTTTGGGTGACCTGAGAATGAGTGTTAGTGGGAAAAGCTGTTTTAGAGCTCACGTTCTCAGGATTTGGGCTCTCAGAGACTGGGGAGAAGGTGGCTGCTGGTTAAAGGGTCTGAAGAGAAAGAGCCGAGGTTTTTTTTCGATTTGAGAAAGATCAGAGAGTGAGAGGGGGATGGCTACCTGGGTAATACCCTCCCCCCTGCGACTTTCCAGCAAAGGGAACTTGCCAGCCACCTGAATTCGGTTGCTGGCGGTCAGTGGGCGGAGACTCGGCAGAGAGCGCACAGGGGAAGGCTGGCGGTTAGACATCTCAAAAGGTAGAGGATGCAGGTTTCTACGGCAGGGTTGTAAGAGTCAGAAGACAAAGGAGCTGAGAATCAGTTTGAGAATCTAGATCTCGGAGGATATTGGAATCGAAAGTGCCGTTTTCGGGCCACTGAGAACCATTGTCGAGTTTATATCGTGGCCAGGCAGTGTTACAGAAAAAAACGAGCTTCTTTGGTTTGATATAGCCAGAAAGACCAAGGGTCGAGAGATTGGTGAGGAGACACCCTAAGGTTGTGTTTCGAGGGGGTTTGGACTGAGAGGTCCCCATGACCGGAGGGAAGGGTGATTGGAAGTTGGGGAAGGAACAAGGAGCGTCCTCCTGTTCCCTCAGCCAACCTGTAGCGAGAGAGAGAGAGAGAGAGAGAGAGAGAGAGAGAGAGAGAGAGAGAGAGAGACGAGAAAAGGTACCAAGGTCGTCACCCAGAGACCTTTCCCGCGGAGTAGAAGAGAATTCCCAGCCAGGTACCTGGGCTTTCGTAGAACGCACAAAACGTGTAGCCGAGTAGACGGAACTCTGTAGGCCCTAATGCCCCTCCAGGTCACAGGGAGCTAGCAAAAAAAAGTGGCGCGTGGGGGGGGGGGGGCCCTGAAGCCTACCGGAGAAGGGAAGCGACGAGATCCCCACGTGTCCTGGTGCGGCAGGGTTCGAGAGGTGTCCGGAGCGGGCCAATCAACTCAGAACCATACCACCGAGCAGAGCCAGAGCAGGAATCAGAAGCTCGGGCCTAGGTTCGAGGATCGTCCACGGTCCCGTTCACCTCTCCCGGGTCTTCAGCACCAAAATGAAAGATCAGACGGAGGCCTAAAACCAGGACTACAGGCTTTATTAGAGGAGAAGCACCTGCCGGGCTGCCTCACAAGGGGAAGACAGCAACACGTGCAGGGGTGGGCACCCCTTTTGAGGGGCGGAATGGGAAGGGGTGGGGGGCTTAGTGTACTCGGCGCACACTGATTGGTGGCTTACTGCATTGTCCATATAGGACAAGGGCTTAGGGTATTTGGCAGGTGTTGATTGGTGGTCCAATGTATAGTCCATATAAGGTACCTGGTTAGTCACTCAGGTATTTCTGGGCTGCAGGTTACATCATACCCCGCCCACCAGTTGGGGGAAGGGAGGATCTATCAGTAACCATGATTTTTTTTTATGGTGTTTGATGAGTTATTCCTCTAGGTGCATTTGAAGTACCAATACCTTTCTTATTTTGGTACAGCTTTGTTGTTTCATTTGATCCTAATAGTCCATCAGGTTGGTAATTAGAGGCCTTTTTAGTTTTCCAGTACATGGTGCCATAGCACATATTTTTGGTTTCTCCTACCTGACATGCCTTTGGCTATATTTGAGAACTAGTGCTTTACTCTCTCCACCAAAGGTGTCGTTGGTGCCTTGTCATTGCTGTTTGTTACTCTGGTTGTGGGTACTGCTGTGGCAGTGCGATGGGGGTTGGAGGATGGAGAGAGCTGTGTGGTAAATGTTTCCCTCCAAGTCCCGCGTGGTTCAGGGTTTAGGATCTGGAAGAGGAGCCGCACACAAATGAAAGAGAAGAGACAAAAGATAATTTGGGAATATTGGGGGACCAGGCAGGAAGTCCAACTCAAGGAGAAGGAGACCCCCCCCTCAACCCCCCCACCCCCCCCACCCCCGCCCCCCGTGCTCAGGCCAGCCAACCTTTTGTTGGTTTGGGATACACCCATAGCCCTTAGGCAGGCAATTTCCAGTAACAGGCAGACTAGCCCATCAGCAAGGATTTACATAATAATAAGTGGGGAAGTTGCTTCAGCTACCATTGTCTGGACTAACAATGGGTGCACAGCCCTGACCTTTGCAAGGGCTTCAAGGATCACCAGCCTTCCAAGTTCCTTGTCTACACCTCTCTGCCAGTGAAGACAATAGGCGCTTTCCCACACCTCCCCCTTCTTTTTTCCTTAAAAAATCTTGTATCTGCAGACCAGAAATAAACATATAAGAACAAAAATGTTTAAGTCCCAATTTCAATGTCCAACAGTTCTGAGTCCAAGTTTCAATGTCCGACAGTTCCTTATGTGTATATGTCAGCAATGATATTTCAGTTCTGGATGGTGGACAAATGGTGGCAATGCAGGTTCGACCCCCTCTGGTTTGATTCTGGGCAACCTGCAGCGATGCACAGCTGCTGACTGCTAGCATTGCAAAGCGTCGTCAGCGTCTTCCATCTCTGGATTGTTTTTCCTCTTGTCCTCATGGCTGGAGCATTCCTGATAATTCCTCTTTGTTGTAGGAATCCATATGGTCTTGGAGTTGTTTTCTGAAAATATACAAACGTATTCTCGACCAAAGATTAATAAAGGAAATTTTACTTGGGGTCCTTCTTATATTTGCTCAAATGATTTTCCTTTGGCTTATTTTGACACCATGTATGTTTTTCATGGGTGTCTTGCTGTTAGCATTACAAATGAAAAAAATTTTTTCTAGATGTAATTTAGTTACAGGATATTTTTCCTTACATGGTATTTTTCCACTATCCCCCCTTTTTTGATTTAATTATTAGGCTTTTGGAAAAATTTTTATAATGTAGTCTAGATAACTTTAAATTTTAATATTTTTGCACAAAAATATGACTGCTTTAGGTTGATTGTACGTTAAGCAATTTTACCATGAAATGAAAATTTTGGTTAATACTTCTTGAGCCAATTTTAATTAACCTGAAAACTTGACTACTATTTTACTGTCAAATTTAATACTCTAACAACAATCTGAGTTTACACTGTAAATATTAATGGAAAGGATTATTTTGCATCCTTGAGAAGGCCCTGGGCATTCCTGGTGTTAGGCTGGATTTAGATATAGGGTAGCTGCTGTCAGCCAAGTCTCTGTTGTTTGAGTCCCGATCTGAGCTGGGCCAAGTCTCTTTCTGTTATCTGGGTCCCGATCTGAGCTGGGCATGGGAAGCAGGAAGCAGCCATGGGGGCAGGAGACCTCCCTCAGAAGGGGCAAGTGTTCAAGCCCCCGCATAGTTGGGGGGTGAGGATCTGTACCCCACCTTTGTTGAATCTCAAGTTCTCTCTTGATGGCCCCTCTACGACTGTGCCTGTCTTAGGTTCTTCCTTCCCTGAGGAATCTTACCCATCTCTGGCTAACCAGACATCCTCCTGGGCCAAGCAGGGTGATGTGAGGTTCAGTTCTGTCTCCTTGGTAGCCTATGCCCCTGTGGCCTCCACGCCCAGCAACTGCTTTGGGATCCCCTCGCCTGCTGGCGGGGCCCCGGCAGTGATCACATATCTTGGGAACCCGGGTTTCTTCTCCAGGGAGGGCCCAGCTCGCGCCATTGGGCGAGAGACAGATCCATGGTACCAGCCACCATGATCTCTGCATGAACAGAGAACTCAGGCAACAGCTGTAGGCAGTTGGATTGTGAGAAGAGGGACCCTTTTGGCAAAAAGGGCAAGAGAGGCCAATATAGAATGCTCAAGTGCCTTCCCAGGGGGCCTTCCACACAGTGGAAGGGATTAAATCCTTTCATGTCCTTATTAAATTGCTGCCAAACATTCAAAGAATTAGTTTGTAAGTTTGTTTGGGATAAATGTACAATGTGTTGTTGTAAAATATCAAAAATTATTAATGACATTGTAGAATAATATCATGTAAGGATATTCTTTGCTCTAGGCCATGGCAATTCAATTTTAAACTGGAAATGACATTAATCAAATTTCTTCTTAAAAATAGTAATAAATAAATCCATGAGGGAAGCACACTTTTTGCCCCATCCACATTTCTGTAGTAAAACTCTGCCTTAAAACTCCACCCCTGAAATCCCATCCTGCCTCAGTAAGCAGACATTCCTTTTGTGATTGGCTAAATCAGAGGGAGGGGCCTTTGCTGTTTCAAGATGGCGGCCCCCAGGGGAGCAACAAGCCATGTGGCCAATATGGCGGCTGCCAAGTCATGCAGCCCTAAGTGGCGGCTGTCTACACTGTTCTTTGCAATTAAATTTAAACTGGTTTTTGTATTAAAATTTTCAGTTGAGATCACAGAATTAATCCTCTGTTTAAATCAGACCAATGAGTAACATATTTTGAATTCCTAATTATTTCAGAGAAAACAAAATTTATTTTCTAAAAAATAAATTTCTGCACTTTAGGCATCTAGCTACCACAATTACATAATTTCTCCCAATTCAATCCGAACCTTTAACTTTTAGCTGGTAAGTCAAATATTTAGCATTTCTCAATCAGTAACATTTTTAAGAATAAACTTCAAAAATGCAATACATAATCAACCAACAGATTCAATTCTGTCCTCTAGATTTCGTACGAGGCACACTCAGATCAATATTTCAGTATTATGTCTCTTCAAAATACCTAGACATAAGTTTTTATCATTTGATTCCGTGAACTCCAAGGTCCCAAGTTTCCAGCGGCTCTGGAAAACCACGCTTGAGGCTGGCAAACAGGCCTGGCCCAGCCCTTGACTTTAAAAGGACCATTTTTTCTGGGGAAAGTCAAGAAGCAAACTTGTAGCTACATTGTTTCCTGCCGGTTGCTTGCTGGTGGGAAATTTCAAAATTGGGCAAGAGATTGCAGCCTCGGGGAAAAACTGTTTTCCGCTGGTGAAACAAGTTTGGCGTAACCTGGTCCATTCATATGTAAATTGACCACATTTTTTTTTTCTGTTCATCAGATTATTTATTCACTTGATTCTTAGATTCACTTGTTGATAGATGCATATTTGTTTTTCATAATTAGTATCTTTACCTTTTTCTTCTTCCTCTTCTTAAAGGATACCTTTCAGCATTTCATATAATACTGGTTTGGTGGTGATGAACTCCTTTAGCTTTTCCTTATCTGTGAAGCTCTTTATCTGACCTTCAATTCTGAATGATAGCTTTGCTGGATAAAGTAATCTTGGCTGTAGGTTCTTGGCATTCATCACTTTGAATATTTCTTGCCACTCCCTTCTGGCCTGCAAAGTTTCTGTTGAGAAATCAGCTGACAGTCGTATGGGTATTCCCTTGTAGGTAACTGAGTTTCTTTCTCTTGCTGCTGTTAAGATTCTCTCTTTGTCTTTTGCTCTTGGCATTTTAATTATGATGTGTCTTGGTGTGGTCCTCTTTGGATTCGTTTTGTTTGGGGTTCTCTGTGCTTCCTGGACTTGTAAGTCTATTTCTTTCACCAGGTAGGGGAAGTTTTCTGTCATTATTTCTTCAAATAGGTTTTCAATATCTTGCTCTCTCTCATCTTCTGGCACCCCTATAATTCTGATGTTGGTATGCTTGAAGCTGTCCCAGAGGCTCCTTACACTATCTTCGTATTTTCGGATTCTTTTTTCATTTTGCTTTTCCGGTTGGGTGTTTTTTGCTTCTTTGCATTTCAAATCTTTGCCTTGATTCTTGCGCTCCTCTGGTCTGCTGTTGGGAGTCTGTATAATATTTGTTATTTCAATCCGTGTATGCTTAATTTCTAGTTGGTTCTTTATCATAACATCAAGGGTCTCATTAGATTTCTTGAGGATCTCCGTAACTTTATCGGCAGCTTCTAGACAGTTCTTGAGAGACCTTAAAAGTGTGGTTCTGAACTCAATATCCTCCATTGACAGTTTTGTCCTGTTTCTTTGTCTCCGCATTTTTTATGCTTTCTTGGTGCACCCCCTAGTGGTCTTTGTGCGCAGTCTTGTTGTAGTTAAGCCTTGATTGTTGTAGTTAATACTAGGGGGATTTGACCTCCAGGCCAACTCCACATTCTTTCTTTAAGAATTTGCTAGAGGTGGGAAGCAACTAGCCCCTTCCTCCATTAGAAAGGCGTAGCTAGCTTTTTTAATTAACAAAGGGCCAGTTTTTTACTGGGCTACTTAGATTTTTATAATTAATGTATTTCAATAATTTTTGAGATTCAAATCCAATTATTATTTTAAGGCATTTACTTTGGCAAATTTTTGTAACAGAGACAATTTTACTAAATCTTCTTTTGGAGGTCTTAAAGTTAACTTTGGAACAGCCTTCATTAACATTTCAAAAATCACTTTATTATGGAAAAATACCAATCTTGTTGCTAGAACCAGCCTGCATTTCTTCCCTGGGTCAAATTCGCCATTTTTCTTAGGAAATAATCAGTCTTGGGTTTTATCCTGTACATTTGCAAAGAGATTCCAGCTCAAAACTCTAAATGTCCAAAAACAGGACAGTTGCACGCATTAGTTTTAAGCCAGCTTTTCTCTTTACACGTGCACAGAAATCCCAGACCCATTTTTAAATTTTGTAAAACTTTTCAATTATGAGGAACTTTAAATTAGAATACTTGGGGAGGAGGCGTCTATATTGGATCGCCATGGGCTCCCTTTTTCCCTTCCCCCACATCCTGTTTTGGGAGAAGTTTCAGCAAATGACTCAGATGGTGTATTTTTCCCAAAGTCATGCTTAAAAGAAAAAGACATTTTAAATTTTTTCCTATTTTGCTTTCCAATGTTATGGCTAGCACCCAAGGTTATCTTAGCCAAAATTTGGTTATTATAAGATGTTCTCTGGTAATTTTTAAATAAAGCTAGTCTTTTTGCGGGCGAGCCGATAGCTCTGCCCTCTCCTGCCTCCTTTGAATCTCTCCGCACCAGGGGTGGATTCAGCAGCAGGGTTTCATTTCTTATTACAGATTTCAGATTCCAAATACAAATTAAGATTTTAATTTGGACAAGAAACCACATTGAGGTGACCATGGCACTCTTTTTTCAGCCTGATTTAAAAGAGTACCCTTTAATATTCCAATTTCTTTATAATTTGGCCTTTTTGCAGAGGTGATTCTATTAACGGAGAATTAAACATTTCAGGATTAGGACATGGAGGTGGAGGGAGCCATGAAGGCCATTCCTCCCATTTTTTCTTCTCTTTTTGCTCCTCTTTAGGAGCGGAGGTTGCAAGGGGAGGAGCTTTATCCTCCTTGGCCTCTCTTAAAGGCTCTAGCAAATGAAATACCATTTTCCACAAGGGGAAACAATTTGGAGGCAAGTTTTTTCCCTGCTGCTGACCTTTTTTTCAAGCTCTGACTAACTTTTTGGCAAACATTCAAGATCTAATGTACCTTTTTCAAGAAAACAAGGGTTATGTTCTATAATAACATGCAAAAACTGTAAGAGATTACCTTCTAAAATTTTAACTCCTTAAGCATGCAAATCAAAAGTCTATAATAAAGTTTTTTACTTTTTTAAAGCTGAATCTACTTTTTTTAAGCTGAATCCTGCCCTGTTAGCCTGGTTAAGGAAAACGTTCCCATCCCGCTTCTAGATCCAGACTTCTGCAGCTGATTGTGGGCTTTTGTGTGTGGTGAAATATCCCCCGACCTTTACGGTGAATTTCCCTACATTTATGGTGAATTCTTTGTTCCCCACCTTTCCGGTGAAACTTCGTTTTTTCTGCTCTAGCGAAACCTTCACTTCCAGATTTCCCGTTGGGCACCAGATGTGGTAAATGTTTCCCTCCACGTCCCGCGTGGTTCAGGGTTCAGGATCTGGAAGAGGAGCCGCACACAAATGAAAGAGAAGAGACAAAAGATAATTTGGGAATATTGGGGGACCAGGCGGGCAAGTCCAACTTAAGGAGAAGGACTCCCCCCCCCCCCCGCCCCCCTCAGGCCGAGCCAACCTTTTGTTGGTTTGGGATACACCCATAGCCCTTAGGCAGGCAATTTCCAGTAACAGGCAGACTAGCCCATCAGCAAGGATTTACATAATAATAAGTGGGGAAGTTGCTTCAGCTACCATTGTCTGGACTAACAATGGGTGCACAGCCCTGACCTTTGCAAGGGCTTCAAGGATCACCAGCCTTCCAGGTTCCTTGTCTATACTTCTCTGCCAGTGAAGACAATAGGTGGTTTCCCACAGAGCTGGGATTGCCTGTGGCACTGTGGCTGGGAGGCTGAAGTCATGTATGTTGACTCTGAGGTAGCCAGAGTCCTAGTGGTGGGAACAGGGTTGGAGGTCACACCTCTGCTGTTCCCCCAGTTCCTACTCCTTTATGTGTTTCAGTCCACATTTTCAGCTGTACAGATGCGTGGATCTTTCCAATGTCCTGGTGTGTTGGGTGAGGAGACTTTGTTGAGTCATGGATGCTTTACTTGTTACTGATAGAAGGGGAGAGATAAGGGAGCATCTCATGCCACCATGATGCTACTGTCACTACCATGCATAATTCTTTTTTAAAAATAATATTGATGGACACTTAGGTTGCTTCCATAGCTTGGCCATTGTAAATGATGCATCGAACATATGGATATATATACCTTTTTGAATTAATGTTTTGGGTTTCTTCGGATAAATATCCAGAAGTAGAATTGCTGGGTCCTTCGTTGTCTCTTGGTATAGCCTTTGTCTGTTTTGTCTGGTATAAGTATTGCTACCCCAGCTTTTTTGTTTGTTTGTTTCTATTTTCATGAAATATCTTTTGCATACCTTTACTTTTAGCCTGTGTCTTTCGATCTGAAACAAGTCTCTTGTAGATAGCATATGTTAAGGGTCTTATGTTGTTATTCATTCATCTGCCATATGTCTTCTGATTGGAGACTTTAATTCATTTGCATTTAAAATAATTGTTGATAGATATGTATTTATTGGCATTTTATTCATATTTTCTATCTTTTAAAAAATTTTATTTTCTTAAAGAAGACTTTTAACATTTTTTGTAATGCTGATTAAGTGGTGATGAATTCTTTAGCTTTTTCTTTTCTGGGAAGCTCTTTATCTACACTTTGATTCTAAATGGAGCTTTGCTGGGTAGAGTAATTTTGTTTGTGGGTCCTTGCTTTTTCATCACTTTGAATATTTTTGCCAAGCCTTTATGGCCTGCAAAGTTTCTATTGAGAAATCAGCTGACAGTCTTATAGAAGCTCCCTTGTAGATAACTAACTGCTTTTCTCTTGCTATTTTTAATATTCTCTCTTTGTCTTTAAACTTTGGCATTTTAATTATGATGTGTCTTGGTGTTTGCCTCTTTGGGTTCATCTTGTTTGGTACTTTGTGCTTCCTGAACTTTTATGTCTATTTCCTTAACCAGGTTAGAGAAGTTTTGTGTCATTATTTTTTGTTTGTTTGTTTGTTTTTTGTTAATCCTCACCCAAGGATATTTTTCCCCATTTATTTTTAGAGAGAGTGAAAGGGAGGGGGAGAGGCAACAATCACCTGGTATTTGTCTTTCTCTGTCTGACTTATTTCACTCAGAGGGAAACATCACTGTAAGAGAGACACATTGATTGCTTGCTTCCCACACACACCCCAACTGGGGCCAGGGATCGAGCCTGTAAACCAAGGTACGTGTCCTTGACCAGAATTGAACCTGGGACCCATCAGTCCATGGGCCGATGCTCTAACCACTGAGAAACCAGTTAGGGCATGTCATTATTTTTTTTTTCAAACAGGTTTTCAATTTCTTGCTCTCTTCTTCTTCTGGTGCCCTCATGATATGAATGTTGGTAAGCTTGAAATTGTTCCAGAAGCTCCTTACACTATCTTCATTTTTTTCGTTTTGTTGTCCTGAGGGGTGTTTTCTTCTTTCTTACCTTTCAAGTCATTGATTTGATTCTCTACTGTGATTCCCTCTAATGTAGTCTTCATTTAAGTTAGTGTATTCTTCATTTCTAACTGGATCTTTATGTTTTCTATCTCCATTTTTATGTTTCCTATCTCTTTATTGAAGTTCTCACTGAGTTTTTCTACATTTTCCTTATGTTCAGTGAGTATCCTTATAACCAGTGTTTTGAGCTTTGCTTTTGGTAGATTGCTCGGTTTAATTTTGTTTAGCTCTTTTTCTGAATTTTTGTTCTGTTCTTTCATTTGGGACATGTTTCATTTGTGTTGTTATTTTGGCTGCTTCCCTGTGTTTGTTTCTGTGTATTAGGTAGAGCCTGATTGTCAGTGGTTCTCAACTTTCTGACCCTTTAAATACAGTTCCTCATGTTGTGACCCAACCATAAAATTATTTTCGTTGCTACTTCATAACTGTAATGTTGCTACTGTTATGAATCATAATGTAAATATCTGATATGCAGGATGGTCTTAGGCAACCCCTGTGAAAGGATTGTTCAACTGCCAAAGGGGTCACGACCCACAGGTTGAGAACCACTGCTGTATGTCTTCTAATCTTGGTAGAGTGGTCTTATGTAGATGGTGTCTTTAGGGCCCAGTGGCTCAGTCTCCACAGTAATCCGAGCTGGGCACTCCAGACTGTGCTCCTTATGTGGGTTGTGTGCACCCTCTTGATCAGCTGTGAGGACTGGCTGGGACCACTAGAGGATCTGCTGTGCAAGGGCCGACCCCATGGAGCAGAACTCACTTCAGTGGGGCTTAGGTACCTTCTGAGTCCACCCCTTGAGTATATCTCTCATGGAGATGGTTTGGTGGTGCTTTGATGTGGTCTGAAGCTGTCCACCTGGTGTGCTGGCTCTTGGGCCTCCTAATAGTTGCAGTCCAACGTCAACTGCTGCTTGTGCTCTCCCCAGGGCCACCTGGCATGAGCTACAAAGCATTCTTTAGATGGTTGCTATTTGTGCTGGCCTTGGAGGTGCCCAAGATAGGCCAAGCTACAAACCAAGTTAGGCTGCTACTTGTGTCAGGTCTGGGGCCACTTAGAAGAGGTATGGAGTACACAGAGGCCAGATGGTGCTTGTTTGAGAGATTTTAGGAAAATCTGCTGCATGAGCTAAGACAGGCAGTTGTAAGGAAAAGCCACTGGGAAGGGTTTGGGTGGGCCAGCAAGTTGGATGGGGCAGGGTTGCAGGGAATCACCAGGTTGTTGGAGATTCAGATATCACGGCCTTCTGCGGGCTGTGTGGGAGGGCTCAGCAAAGAAACAATGGCTTCTGCCAGCACTTGTTTTTGTGGGGAAAGCTGCCCCTCGAACCCTTGCCTTAATGCCAGACAATTGAGTTCCTCCCCGTTTGTCCCTGGCACTTTTTGAGCTTCTGCTCCAGCGCTGGAGCTCATACTGCATGAGTTCAAGTAAGTCCCTGCACAGGCTCTTTAAGAGGAACATCTGGGACTTCAGGAGCCCTTTGTCTCACTCAGCTACAACCCTTGCAGGTTTTCACAGTTAGAAATTATGGGGACTTCTCCCACCACTAGGACTCCTTGCTCCACAGTTGAGATATTTTTCCTGATTTTTACTAGGTGTACCAGTTAATAATGCGTATTTTTTTTGATAGATGGAGTTACACATATGGTGATATATACGGGATTTGATATGTATGCTATTTTGTTGTATTGACAGCAAGCTTCAAAACTTCATGTCAAATTTGCTGAAGCATCATAGATATTTTTATGCTTAGAAATGTTGAATTTCATGCCAAAAAAGAACATTTGTGGGAAGTTTTAATTCTTTATTTTGAAGAAAAAGTTATTGTATACTTCAGGAAGCTTATGGTGAACATGCTCCATCTCAAGATACTACTTGAGAACGCTGGTTTAAATGCCTTATAAGTGATGATTTCTATGTGAAAGACAAAGAACGTCCAGGTCAACCGAAAAAGTTGGAGACCAACAATTACAAACATTATTGGATGAAGATGCATGGAAAAATCAAAAACAACTTGCAGAAAGATTAAACGTTGCTCAGCAAACAAATTCCTATCATTTACAAGCAATGGGAAAGATTTTAAAGGAAGGAAAATGGGTGCCACATCAACTGAACGAAAGACAAATGGAAAACCAAAAAGTCATCAGTAAAATGTTGCTTCAACGGCCCGAAAGAAAGTCTTTTTTGCATCGAATTGTGACTGGTGATGAAAAGTGGATTTGTTTTGAGAATCCCAAATGCACAAAATTATGGGTTGATCCAGGTCAACCATCAACATCGACTGCAAGGCCAAATCGCTTCAGAAAGAAGACAATGTTCTGCGTTTGGTGGGATAAGGAAGGTGTGGTGTATTATGAGCTTGTAAAACCAGGTGAAACCGTTAATACTGATTGCTACCGACAACAAATAATCAATTTGAGCCATGCTTTGATCGTGAAACTATCAGCATGGGCCAGAAGACAGGGCAAAGTAATTTTGCTTCCTGATAACGCACCATCACACACTTCAAAACCAGTTCAAGACACATTAAAAGATCTTGCCTGGGAAGTATTAACCCACCTGCCCTGTTCACCAGACCTTGCTCCTTCAGATTACCATTTGTTCTGATCGATGGCACACACACTTTCTGAGCAGCACTTCAAAATGTACAAAGAAGTGGAAAATTGGGTCTCTGAATGATTTGCTTCAAAACAAGAAAAGTTCTATTGGGACGGTATCCACAAATTACCTGAAAGATGGGGGAAATGTGTAGCTGGCGAATGGACATTACTTTGAATAAAGCACTTTTGATGTTTCTCTTGAAATTATCGTGTTTTCTTTGATTACAAAA
Source organism: Myotis daubentonii (assembly GCF_963259705.1). Classification (NCBI taxonomy): domain Eukaryota; kingdom Metazoa; phylum Chordata; class Mammalia; order Chiroptera; family Vespertilionidae; genus Myotis; species Myotis daubentonii. The sequence goes on from NC_081841.1 coordinate 116,757,028, forward strand.
TCCACCATTATTAACCGGTATACCTAGTAACTGCTGCATGTGGGTGTTGGACCAGCCTGTTCAGCATCTTCATCCCTCATAGCAGTCTGATGTAGCTTCTTCTTTATGTCCTTAGTTATAGGACACCTGTCTGTTCAGCTAGATATCAGGTGTTCTGAGTGATAGTTCTGTAGTTTAGTTGTAATTCTTATGTTATTGTGGGAGGTTTCAGTATTGAGTTTACCTACATTGCCACCTCGACTGGCAGCCCATGCTTATTTCTTCAAAACAAATTTTTATAAGTGAAATTATGGACCTAATGCCATAGTATGCCCCAAGAAGGCTGTACCAATTTATATTCCATCAGGATGGGTGTTTTTTCCCTTTTCCTATGAGTGTACTTAAAAAAAATTATTTTATTTCAGAGAGGAAGGGACAGGGAGAGAGAGATAGAAACATCAATGATGATAGAGAATCATTGATCGGTCACCTCCTGCACACCCCACTCCAGGGATTGAGCCCACAACCTGAGCATATGCCCTGACCAGGAATCAAACTGTGACCTCCTGGTTCATAGGTAGATGCTCAACCACTGAGCCATGCCAGCCAGGGTGAATGTACTTTCAGAATTACTTTTTCCTTCTGTTTTTATTCTTTCTTCCAAAGTGACTCCCACCCTACACACACATTCTTATACATTAAGTAACGAAGTCAGATCTTAGTGGAGCTCATATGGAGCCACAATGGTGTCATATGTTGTTTGGTCAGGGCTGGAAAACTGAGTCGCTTGTCACTGTATACTTGGTTCCTTCCTTTTGTCTGGCAAATGTGGATTTGTGAAAAGTTCATTGGGCTTCTTTGTTTTAGGTTACACTCCTGGCACACCTTATAAAGTGTCCTGTTCCCCCACCAGTGGGGTGGTGCCACCATATTCATCCTCCCCCAACTCATACCAGACTGCTGTATACCCTGTGCGAAGTGCCTACCCCCATCAAAGCCCATATGCACAGGTAGGCCTTGGGTGCACTGTGAAGCTCTTGATACTGTTCTTGGCACTGTATATGTAGATCCCATCTGGGGTCTTACCCACTGGGTGTAGAGTCCTGTTAAAGTTGTCGCTCTTCCTCCCCACAGCAAGGCACATTCTACACACAGCACCTGTATGCAGCACCCCCTCACGTCATCCACCACACCACAGTGGTGCAGCCCAACGGCATGCCGGCGACAATGTACCCTGCTCCCATCCCTCCTCCAAGAGGCAACGGGGTCACCATGGGTATGGTGGCTGGGACCACTATGGCCATGTCGGCAGGTGAGTCGACTCTGGATTTCCTGTTCTATGGTGGCAGGAGAGCTGGGAAGGGAGAGCTCACTAATACTCTGACCCCTGGCCTTGATATTTTATGTCTAGAAGTGTGTGGAAGGACATATTCTTTTGAGATGGAATAGCATATTATATTTTTCTTTTTTTCTCCCCCTTTCAGTTGACACAAGACAGGAGTGGGGGTTAGAGTAATAAATCATGAACCAAGTACCCTCCTGTAGAGTATGACTGTATGGCACTCTCTGAATTTCAGAGGGCTACTTTGTTGCTGAGTTGAACCGTTTGACAGTAGGAACTAGGAGTGACCAGATCTCCTCTGTGAGCATCTCCTCTGTGACCAGATCTCCTCTGTAAAGCAGAAGGGCAACTTTATATTCTGGGGGATTGGACCTTTTAGTATGGGTTCTTTTGCAGGCCAAATTGTCTGTCTAGGAAAGCTAGTCTTGTGTTAATTGACATCACAGCTACTTGTAGAAATCCTTTGGCATTCATTGACTTTATTTCCCAAGGAAAATAAACCACTGAGAGATGCGAACCCTGGCTAGGATGGACACATCTACCTGGAGTCCTGGCACCTCTGTGGCAGGGGCCAGGTACACACGATGCACTTGGTTGTCCAGGACTGGGATTAAAAAATATATATATTGTTCCCTCTATGTTTTCTAAACTTTACTTCAATTAAGAAAATCATGCCAGAGAGAAAGGTGTTTCTTCTTAGTCTCTATTTTATTTGGTTTTCCCATACTTATCTTTGAAGGCAAAAGAGATTATACTTTCTGTCATGTACATGTTTGTGACAGGTAGATGGAAGGGAAGACAGGTCTGGGATGAGTGTGGGCAGGGAGACAGGAGAGTTAAGAGAGTGAAGGCTGTTATTTTTGAGGTAGTGCTTGTCTGCAAATGGACTCAGATAATCGCTGCCTTTTCTTCAGGTTAGGGAAAAATACATTTAGCTTAATGTACTCTGAAGTTTATATGGTTTGGAATCTCCCTCAAATCCCTCTCTTCTGTTTATTTGTTTCATATTAATAATTTTTAAGGGTACAGTTCAGTAGTGTTAAGTATATTTACACTGTTGTGAAACACCTCCAGAACTTTTTATCTTGCAAAACTGAAGCTCTGTTCCCATTAAACAACTTTTCTTTCCCCCTGCCCGCCAACCCCTGACACCAGCATTCTTTCTGTCTCTATCAATGACTACTCTAGGATCTTCAAATAAGTGGAATCATACAGTATTTGTCTTTTTGTGACTGGTTTTTTTCACCTAGCATAATGTTCTCAAGGTTCATATGAGTTGTAACATGTGACAGATTTCTTCCTTTTTAAGGCTGAATAATATTTTTATTTTGTCTTTTATCATCTGATCCACAAAGATAATTGAGTGTGTTTATATGAAAGGAAAGCATAAAGGTTTCCACAAATGTATTACCATTATGAGCTTTCTGTGTTTATACATCTTTGAGTAGTTCTTATATAATCAGAGTTCTGACAGCAGTCAAGGTCCAAGGCCCTTTCCCTCTTCCTTACCTCCCTCCTTGTCAGAGGCAGCATAAAGTTGTGTAGTGATGATGTAAGGACAGCCTTGACTGTGGGCAGTGCTACCTGCCACACACTCCTCTTTCTTGCAGGTACCCTGCTTACTGCCCACTCCCCAACTCCTGTCGCCCCCCACCCAGTCACTGTGCCCACCTATCGGGGTCCAGGAACGCCCACCTACAGCTACGTGCCCCCTCAGTGGTGATCACCTGCAAATGTAAGTGACTGGTGAAGCCCCTAGGTTGGCTCTTGACTAAAGTGCATTTTTTTTTACCAGTGGAGAATGGCAAGTCTACCATAATTTAAGCACTAATGAGAAAAATGCTACCTGACTGTTCATCCAAGTGTTTAAATTTTTGCTCATATTGGGTCTCTACAAAGTAGAAAAAAGAAGGAAACCATTGAGTACTTGCTATACTATGTTTCTTGTACCCGCCTCCTGCAAAATAAGTAGTATTCCACTTGTATTGGAAGCCTCTGTGAGGTCCACGGGTATCAGGAACATTTTCTTTCTGCTGCCCTTTTTGGATTTCATCCTCCTCTCATTGAAATGCCTCCTTTTCATAGCAGCAGTGCCAGAGGAGCTCTGTGATTGTGTGTCTTTCTCCCTCCTGCCCAGGTTTGAGGATGGAGCTGTGCAGTCACATCCTGGATATTCCACAGCTGGTGCTGCAGGCCTTGTGCCTTCAACCAGGACTTTCTCTTCTTAATGCTCTCGACACTTAGCTAAATACTACTATGGTCCAGCCTTGCAGATCTCAGCACCATTAGTCTCCAACTAACTATGGGTTGGTCTTAAAGCAAGTCATGTTTTGGGGCTGCCTGGCAATTTTTTTTTAGCTAACTGTAATGATGAAAAGAGAGTATTAATGTATTCTGAAATCATATCTACTTGAATGCATGTTTAAAAAAACAAAGCTTGCTCAAACTACCTGCAGTGATTGATGCAAAACCATCATATGCAAAATCCAAAGGAATGGAAAATATTTTATAACTTGTATCACTAATGCAGTGTTGTAATGTATGCAGAGTCTTAAAGATGTAAGTGTTAAAGTGAATTTCTTCATAGAGCATCTGAAATCTCTTAAGTGATTCTTCATCCTTTGGGGTTGATGTAGGTTGCCAGTTGGAAACATGAAATTTTAGTTTTTAGCCATCAGTTTATTTCATACTGATTGCACTGGGAGAGAGTTGTAGGGTCTGGGAGAGTATAGGGTGGGCCACAGCTACTTGGGGTAGCCAGGTTAATGGGCATCACTATCTTTTCATTTAGGCTTGCAGGGTCAGTTTGATGTAGACATTCTTAAAAGATTATCATGAGAGACTAGAGTTGTATGGCCAGTACATTTAGGGGCAATTTGCAGTTTGTCCATCAGCAAACCAGTATTCTCTGGATTGCTATGTGAATTACCATTAAAAGCTCTTTACAGAAAGAGATGCTGTTTTCTATATCTTTATTGGAAAAGCCCTATGTAGAATTAAGTTATTTTCCTGGGATGGAAGATAAGTGAAATAAACAGAAAAACTTGGAGGAGGTATTGTTCTCTTCTTGATTTAGTTTAGAAAATCATTTCCCCTTTTTTTTCTTTGCTGAGAAATATTTGTGTTAGCTGAAAATATATGTAGGCATTGCTGTTCTTTCCCCCACAAAGAAGGGTAAGATTTCAGCTGTGTGTTCTGAAGAAAGTTGTATATTTAAGAACTATTAAAAAGGGAACAAAACTTTATTTGAAATTGGGTGAGGCTGCCACTATGTTTAGGCCTATCCACTTGATGGAGACAATCCTCTGAGACCATCTGGAGACAGGTGTGGGGAGGTCTGATGTCCATTGTCTGTGAGCCTCTTTTGCCATCTCTTCTGGCAACTGAGAGCACTCAGCACAAAGCAGGTATAGACAACAAAGGGTCAGGCAGCATCAAAATTCATTTACCTGCCAAGGATTATTATGGAATGGATTTTGTGGTTAAAATATAAATATTGTATATAAGAAATTGAGGAATTTTTTTTTTTTTTTTTGAAAAACAACAACAACATGGGTTCAACTTATATTTATGGGAGTTAGTCTGTTCTCGGATAGAGTCAGAGGGAGTGTGAGGAGAGGTTTTGTCTACTCTCAGCAGTTTGTCAGGCAGGTGGAGGAATATGCCCCTGTTCTACCCCATCATTGTTTCAAGTGCTGTGTGCTTTGGTTGGGAAGGGGAGTCTACTCTTCTTATGTCTCTGGCAACTAGGTCAGGGCTCTAATTTTGGTTAGGCTTTCATCCAGATTGGTGAGTGGGACACCTCACCCCTGAGCCTTTGGTAATCTTATTTTTTATAGTAAGTATTCTTTGTAACTTTTTTCACATTTTATTTTATAATAAGTTCAGGAATATTTTTACATGGATCATGTAAAGAAAAGATTTCTTATTCCTAATACCTGTTAACATATTGTGTCTACTAAAAAGAACTTTAAATTGCTTCATAAGCACTTAACCCGTGTGTGTGTACAGTTTGTGCACACTTCTTAAAATTTGTGTTGTAATTCCTTCTGTATAGTGGATGGTTTGTAATATCAATAGGTTCCAGGTACAAGTAACAGAAAACTCAGTTTCCTCAAGTTAGTGTAATTAGTTGATAGGAGAAAATGTGATTTTAGTGTATGCTTTTAAAATGCCCCAAACAAAAAAATGGGACTACACACACACACACACACACACACACACACACACACACACTCTACCTAGGGATGGAGACATTTGAAATCAAGAAGAATCTATTAGAAGTTATATAGGATGTTTCTTCAGGCGTACTTGAGACTTAGGGTGAGTGTTTTCATGAGCACTAAATTAAATGGTGTTTTCAAGAGAAAGCAGAATGGGTTTCATTTCCCCCCATTTATATCAATATCATGACACTTTCCCCCTAATTTTCTTTTTAAACCTTTTCCCTTTTGTCAAGTTGAGCTGAGAGACTTTATCAGATACTTTTGTGTTACGGAATATACCTTTTCAGTTGAAACTATCAGGGCATCAGCTATCAAATATGGGTGAAAGGTAGACCTTGTCTAGTATGTATGAATCTGGACTTATGAATAGTAAAAGTATTATAGGTTGTAATTTTAGCAGCGCTTTAAATTCTTTCTAGTAAAATTAATTAAGGAATAAAAGTCCTGTTATAAACTTGCATAATTTGATATCTAAAGCACAATAGTGGAACATTTAAAGAAATTTTGCTTCCTAATTTGAGAGCCTTTTAGCTGAATTATAGTTCTTTTAGAAATTGAGACAGGCAAGCAAAGGATCCTAATTCCTATAAACATGGACATCATCATGGATATTTAATTTGTTTTGTTTTTACAGCCTCTTTCCTAAAGTTTAGGAGGTCCGTTTCTCTGCTTATGGAAATGCTCTGGACTGGATGACTGAGTGTTTAGCAAGGAGCAAGCCATAATCCCATTAACTTGCTGCCTCTGAGAAGGGAGGATAACATCAGGGCCAGGGCCATTTGTGATAAAACAGACACATAGGTACTTCCAGAACCTTTTATGTTTCTTATGATAAATCTTTACAGAGCCTTCTTGTTGGTGTGGTTATTAGACTTACCAGTTGCTATTCTGTGACTTTCTCGTGTACAAAGCAAACATAGTGTTTACAGGAGATTGAGGAAGGTCCTAAGGCTTTGGATGGGCACCTGGTTATTAAGCATCCTGTCCTTGCCAAGCTGGGCAGACAATGCCTGGCTCTCTAGGGTAGCATCATGACTTTAATAATGAGAGGAAATATATTCTTAAGGCACTTTGGATATGCAAATATCTGGCAATGTCGTTCCTTTATGTGGGTTTCTGTGAGTGTGCCTGCCAGTGATTGATTGTGGAAGGGTGGTAAACACAGGCCACATCAGTAGTGGAGCCTGCTTTAAAAAGGAAACCCAAATTTCTCCTGTCCTTTGGAAACAGTATTACTCGGACCAGTTAGGCCACCTTCTCTCCATCTGGCAGCTGGGTGCCTCAGTCATTGCTAGCCTGAGCATTGCCCATATAGGACAGGACACCTATCTGACACCCTCCATTGGTTGCAAGGGTGGTTTAAGGATGCATGGCTTGAGGTGAGAGGCAACTTCTGGTCCTTCTCTGGTGCTTTCTATGGAATGGGGATAATCTATAAATAGGAATGTGGTTGGCTTAGGGAAAGGGCAGGCTGTTTAGCTCTCCTCTCTGACACATTTCAAGTATGTGTGTGTGTGTCCATCTGACTTGAGCAGACTGCAAATGACATGCTTCAGAGGAGGGTCTGATCTTTTCAGGTAGAAAGTTACAAGTTGATCTTAGATGTTTCAGAGAATTTATCTCTTTATCCACTCTATTCACTTGAACAGAAAACCTGTGGATGTCATCACTTTATAAAAGTCCCCAGGACTAAAGTCAACTCACTTGGGACAAGGACAGAGGAGATGTGGACATCTCTATCCAGGGAACCCGAATGAACTATGGGAGATGGTATTCTCCAGGATTTGTACGTTGGAGATGATAGGCAGCTCATCTCTGCCTCCTGAGCCCTGTTGGAGTCTCCCCAGGTCCTTGTGTAGATGAGTGAATAGTCAAACTGGATCTGAGGCCAGCACTCTTGTGCACCCTGCAGGATTGTTCTGACAGCCACTTGAAGGAGAGGCACCAAGGAGCCACATTGGTTGTGACTGACCAGGAAATGGTTCCTTTAAAAAAATTTTTTAAAATCATTTCTAAATACTGTTTTTTAGACTGTTCTCTTGGTACATTTTTAAATTTACGTCAGCATTGTCTCCCAGTGTTAAAGGCATCCCTCACCTCTGCATTGAACTTAGATGTCAATCAATACAAAGGAATGGAATGTCCATCCTGATCTAGTTCTATTGTCTGTAAATTCATACTATTTTAATTTCTTATGCAATCTGATAAGTAGATGAGCTTAGATTTAAAAATATTAAAAGCACGTTTATTGTAACAAGAGCTATGTATTAACACTGCAGTTTTGAATAAAGATTGACTTGTGTTGCATATTATGGTTTTCATGATTTTTCCCTGTAGGTTTTGTCTCAAGGTGGTTTACCTGCCTGGGAGGTGGTGTAGTTTCTCTAAAGTTAGGAAATCCAGTGGTTTCGAGCAAAAGCCCTGTAGTGCTCAGCTGCTTCCCAGGTACTCTTGACCTTGGCAGTGTGTAAGGGTTTGTGGAGGCCACAAGTTGTGAGGACTGTTTCCCTAGGTGGGAAGGGGGAGGAAAGCCACCCTCATTCCTCTTCTTCTGGTCCTGTAGCTCAGGTCCTCCTGGGAAGACACATTCTTCCCCCTTTCACTAAGGAAGATGCTGAGACACAGAAAGATTATGGACTGCCTGTTCCCCTAACACATTTGCTAATTTCAGCTAAATATAAACTCTGAGAGCAGTCAGGGAGGGAGTGGGCTTCTAGGCCCTAAGGGGAGAGAGGGGCTGAGCCAGCCATACCTCACTTGGACAGCTCCCAGTGGCCCTGAGCCTCTTTCAAGTAGTTAGCCTAGACACTTTAGCCTCTTTTCACTAAAACCGTGAGGCATGAGCTCAACTAGGTGAGGTCCTACTCCCAATTCTGGGTGCTACTGGGATTATTTACTCCAGGTTAAGGAAAGGTGGGCATACAGAGGAGAAAATGCATAGACATCCATAGAAAACAAGGGCTGGCAGCCAGTTTATTTTTTACAAGTTTTTTTTATGAAATTAAATGTAATGTTTGGCTTGGAGAAGGTAGAGTAGTACAAGTGACTACATGCTGCTGAATTCCCATGGGCCAGAGGGGCTGCTTGGCACTTTGCACCCACAAGCCAGGCCCTGGATGTACTCATGGGCACCCTTCCTTGGGGTGGGATGTAGGCTTACCCCTCCCACCCACATACTCACTGGCTTTTGGGTGGACAGGTCAGTCCTGCATGCTGGGCTATAGAACTCAGTCCTTATGGCTTCTCATGCTCACTTAGGGTAAGGCAATCTTCCTGTGTCACTAACAATTCTTTTTCTCCATTTTGAAAAACAAAATACAAACAAAAAAAATGGAACCAGGTTCTGGAGTCAACACACAGCTACATGTGGACATACCCTGATAGAAGTTTGCAGTTGATTATAAACACATTACAAGTGAAGAGAGTGTCTAGAGAGGAACTGGGAGACAAAATGGATGGGCTCTGGGGCCATATGCAGAATACCCAGTTCCCACCCTCCAGAGATGTCAGCTGCCTGGCACCATCAGCTGGAGGCCTGCAAGGAGAATTGGAGGGCAGAGGGGCACACAGCCCAGTTTTCCAAGTGGTGGGAGGCAGACAGTCTCCTCCTGCCCAGAGAAAACAGGAGGAGGAATGATTAGATGTATGAAGAAGAGAGTCTAAAGTAGTCAGTCCTTTTACACATGTCCATCTTGCTGATGGTTCTCAGCTGTAGTTTCCAGGAGGCCCCACAAAGGTAGGGAGGGTGGCGGGAGGCGCTCCTGTGCTGTGGGTCTTCTGCCCCTCCAGCTTGTGTATGTAGTGCATCAGTAGTGAGGAAGAACCGAGAATAGGTGCAGAGCCTGGTACGAACTGGTGACACCAAGCCATTTCCTTGCTCAGCCCTGCTCACTTCCAGTTTGCAGAGTAGGCAGAGGAGGGCCGGAAGCCATGGGTGAACCTTGGGGCGGGAAAGCTGGAGACTAGCTGGCAGAGCAGGCCAAGACAGTGCTGTTGGTGGGGAATAGGCTCACTTGGGGAAGGGTGCCAGCCGCTAATGCTATACCAGAAGGTGGATGGCTCCTACTTGGGCTCTTCCATCACCAAGACCTGTTGCTGGGGCAGGCTGGTTAGCAATGTCAGGTGCTCTTGGTGCATCAGATAGCAGGGCTGTCTGAGGGCTGGGTAAGGAGACAGAAGGAGTTATATAAGTGCCCAGAGAATCATTAGTACAGGGCAGAATGGCATCCTCTGCTGTGGGGTGGTAGCATGGGACCTGTCCCAAGGCTCTGCCTCAGACTCCCATGGTAGGGAACTTGCTTCCAGTGGGGTTATTACACCCAGGAGCCTGAGCCACCCTCTTGTAGTGTGCAGAGATGAGGGCTAAGGGACCTGGAAGGTGTGAGGCCCTGCAGCTTCTCCATGGCATAGGCTCTGTGCAAGGCAGTTTCAGTGCCTCTGTGGGAATGGGGATGTAAGGTGGCTGTGAGGATGACTGCTACAAAGCAGGCCTGAGGAAGTGAGCACTGTCACTATTACTAATGGTATTGCTTGGGGGCAGGGTTGTCTGAGGTGATGGAGAGCAAGAATTCCAAATGCATACTGATATAAGTTTCATCAGTGGTGACCCCTTATCACCAGCCTTTGGGAACAAACACCTGCAAAGGGCAATGGGTAACTGAGGACCTAGGTGCTAGCTCACTTTGTCTTGGGTGTCAGAGAAGGGTTTGATCAGGACTAGACTGCTAAAGTGGATATGGGACTACCACCTGCTTACCTTTGGGCTTCCTGGGTGCCTGCTGCTTGCTGGCATTCAGCATGGCCTGCTCCCTCTGCAGCTTAGTGATGGAGAAGCCTGGGAGCGAGGGGCACAAATGAGATACCTGCTTCCCTGCCAGGACTTTGCTGCTCTTCTACTTTCCCCTCCGCCCCTGCCCACAGTCCTTTTGTCCTATGCTTCCTGGCCATGGAGCAGTCCTCTGTGTATCATACTTGTTCTACAGTGCGCAGGGCTCATCATGCTGCAGGGACTGTGTCCTGCTCAGCCAGCTGGCCTTGGCTCCAGACAGAGCCAAGGTGCTCCTCCTGGTGCCCTTCTCAGAGCCCTCCCCACATTCTCCCCTTGCCCTACCCCATCTTTCACCTGAGGCTTTTCCCAAGCCAAGAGCTAATCTGGTCACTGCTGAGTATGAGGACAAGGGGCACATGGACAGGAAGGGAATGTGGTGGGGAGATACCCTGCTCATATGGGGATGGGACAGGCTTCTGGAGGTCAGTCCCACCTCCCACTCCAGTGTTATCCCTGCAACTGAGCACACTTGAGTGTACGTGTGTTGGAAGCAACCCCTCCCCCCACAAAAGGCCAGCAGAACCATTCCCTGGGGCTGAAATCAAGAGACCCTGGAGCCTCACCAAACCCTGAGACCCTTGGTCTATGAGACATGCAGTCCCAGTCACTGGTTGTCCTGACCTTGCATTCCAGGGTAAGGAGGCCTGGTGGGCCCTTGGAGTGCAGCAAAGTTGAGAGGAGGTATTTCATCTGTCTTCTGGTCCAGCCACACCTGCTCCCTCTCCCTGGCAAAGGCTTTGAATCAGCACTGTTTCTGCAGGCTTCCTGGCATACAGCAGGTAGCTCTCTCCCATGGTTCCATAGTGCAGTTGGAAGGCATTCTTGATGCTCATGTGGAGGTCTTTATCCTTCCAGTACTCTGGATCCACTACCTCTAAGCTATCCATGTCCACTCGACCCTTATAATACAGCACATCCTGGTGTAGAAGGTCCTGCCAGAGGCACTGTGAGCTGCCAGCCCAGCCTGCTTGTTGGATCCCTCCCCAAACTTTGAACTGCTCTCTTGACTATCTCTAAGACCCTGTGTCACTCACTGTCCTGTAACTGGAAGGGCTGATGGGTCACACACCTACCTCCCTAGCAGAGGATGAGCTCACAAGGGCATAGTGAGCCTAGTACAGTCCCCAATTATGTGCCAAATCTATGATGAAGAGCCTCACTCCTTTAGTTAAGTTATTGGCTAGACTGAGGGTCTTTAAAGGCACCTGTAGTTTTGTGGGCAAGCAGCCATGGATACAGATAGTGAGCCAGGGTCCATACCACTGCAGAGAAGAGCACCAGGTATACCTGGGCCAAGTCAGTTGTCAGGAGGGCTTCTGGATAGAGTTTCTTAGCAATGTTTTAAAAGAGAAGTAGAGCTAGCAGCACAGAGGAGGTAGGGAAGCTACTGGAGCAGAAGACTCCAGGGCTAGGGAGGGGAAGCTGGGTTTTGTTCAGAGAGGAGGGTGTTCTTATAGTACTGGGCCCTGGTCAGGCTGTGAGGGCCACCCCATAGTCCCTGGGCTACTCACTCTCCCACCGTCATCCTGACCCTAAGGGCAAGACCAGGGAAGGCCTGTCATACTGAAGGCTCTGGGAAAAAAGGTGCCCTGTGTGTGTCATCTTTTCTCTAGGCAGCTGCTTCTAGCCCTTAGCTTCACTTTCTCCATTTCTGCTCTAAATAGGCTGTCCAGCAGGAAAGAGAGACCTTCTTACTGTACCTTCTTACAGTAGATGAGTTGGTGGTCAAAGAGAAAAAACATCCTCTGCTGGCTCTTGGCTTGTGGCTGTGTAACTCAAATCAGCTTCCCTGAGTAGATGAGTTCGGAGCTCCTGGCCAGAAGATCTTCCCCGTGAGAGACCGCAAAAAGAGCCACAAGCTTCAGACAACATCAGAGCAGTACCCAAGAAGCTTCATAAGCAGCATATCCACAGAGAGATATTGGTAGGTACCAGACACTGTAGAGGCAAATTTCACTTCATGTGGTCAGCACCTGTGATCAGACTTGAGCCTCAGGTCAATGCCATGCACAAATAAGTCAACAGCGCTCAAGACGCAATTACCACAGGAGGGCCCACACAACTGATACAAGGAACAGTCCTGGACCACCCAGGTCAGGTGTCAAGAACACGGCATCCCTGATCCCCACAGAACACCTACTACGTAAAGGCCACCCCATGAAGACTGGGAGTCATAACAAATCTATCTAGTACAAAACAAACAAAGGCAGCTAAACTGGGAAGACAAAGAAACAGGCCCCAAATTAAAGAACAAGGAAATCTCCAGAAAAATAGCTAAATGAAACAGAGGGAGGCAATTTATCAGATATAGAGTTCAGGCTAATGGTTACAGGTTGCTCAAAGCATGGAAAAAGATAAACCATAAAAAAAAGGACCAATCAGAAATGAAGAATACAATACCAGAACTGAATACACTGGAAGAAATACAGGTTGGATGAAGCAGAGGATTGAATCAGCGATTTTCAACACAAGGAAGAAAAAAAATACCCAATCAGAGCAGCAAAAATGTAAAAAAGAATAGGTTAAGGGACCATTGAGAATACATGAGGCATAACAGCCTTGTGATAGGGGTACCAGAAGAAGAGAGAGAGTAAGGGATTGAGAATCTATTTGAAGAAATAATGACCAAAACTTCCTTAACCTGGTGAAGAAAAAAGATACAAGTCCAGTAAGTGCACAGAACCCCAAACAAGAGGGATCCAAAGAGGCCTACACCAAGACATAACTAAAATGGCAAACATTAAAGACAAAGAGAATCTTAAAAGCAGTAAGAGACAGTTATGAGGTGCTCCCATAAGACTGTCAACTGATTTCTCAACAGAAACATTTCACACTGGAAGGGATTAGCATGAAACAGTCAAAGTGAAGAAAAGTAAGGAACTACAGCCAAGACTGCATTAGTCAGCAAGGCTATCATTTAATATTGAAGGAGAAATTAAGGGCTTCTCAGACGAGAAAAAGCTAAAGAATTTCTTACCACCAAACCAGTATTACAAGAAATGTGAAAGTGCCTGCATCAAGAAGAAGAGGCAGCCCTTGGCTGGATGCCTCAGTTGTTTGGAGTGTCATTGTGTACACCCAAGGTTCTTGGTTCAATCATAGGCACATACACACATATAGGAGGCAGCTGATAGATGTTTCTCTCACATTGATGTTTCTCTCTCTCTCTCTCTTCCCCTCTTCTACCCTCTCTCCCCCTTACCCTTCTTCTCTCTCTAAAATCAATAAAAATCATATTCTCAAGTGAGAATTAAAAAAAATAATAAGAGTATCCACAGGCAGCAAAATCTCAGATATATGCCGAAGCAGTATCTTCACCGATACAGCTCCCAGGACAATGGAAACTAAAGAGAAAATAGACAAATGGGACTACATCAAAATAAAGACCTCTGCACAGCAAAAGAAACCATCAACAAAACAACAAGAAAGCCTACTACATGGGAGAACATATTTGCCAATGTTATCTCCGATAAGGGTTTAATCTCCAACATTTACAGGGAACTCATACAACTTAACAAAAGGAAGATAAACAACCCAATCAAAAAATGGGCAATGGACCTAAATAGATACTTTTTGAAAGAGGACATACAGAAGGCCAAGAAACATATGAAAACATGCTCAAACTCACTAATTATCCAAGACATGCAAATCAAAACAACAGTGAGGTATCATCTCACACCTGTCAGAATGGTTATCAACAAATCAACAAATGACAAGTGCTGGCGAGGATGTGGAGAAAAGGAACCCTTGTGCACTGCTGGTGGGAATGCAGACTGGTACAGCCACTGTGGAGAACAGTATGGAGTTTCCTCAAAAAAAAAAACCCCTAAAGATGGAACTCCCATTTGATCCAGTGATCCCACTTCTGGGAATATTTCCCAAGAAACTAGAAACACCAATCAGAAAGGATATATGCACCCTTATGTTCATAGCAGCACAATTTACAATAGCTAAGATTTAGAAACAGCCTAAATGCCCTTCAGCAGATGAGTGGATTAAAAAACCATGGTGCATCTACACAATGGAATACTATGTTGCTGTAAAAAGGAAGAAACTCCTACCATTTGCAGCAGCTTGGATGGCGCTGGAGAGCATTATGCTAAGTGAAAGAAGTCAGTCAGAGAAAGATAAATATCACATGATCTCACTCATTTGTAGATTATAATGAACAACATAAACTGATGAACAAAAACAGATCCAGAGACAGAGAAGCATGGAGCAGATGCTCAAATCTTAGAGGGAAGGTAGGGGAGGGTGGGGGAGAGATCAATCAAAGGACTTGTATGCATGCATATAAGCAAAACCAATGGATGCAGACACCGGGGGGGGGGGGGGTAGGGGGACGTGAGGGCATGAATGGGAGTGGGGTGGGGGGGCAATAGGAGATAAGGACATATGTAATACCTTAATTAATAAAGAAAAAATAAGAGAAAACCCAACAACTTAGTAAAAAAACAGCAATAAATACATATCTGTCAATAATCACTTTAAATGTAAGTGGTATAAGTGCTCCAATAAAAAAACACACAACAACATAGTGTACCTGAATGGATAAGAAAACAAAACACATATATATGCTGTCTACAAAAGACCCACTTCAGAATGAAAAATGTAGACTAAAAGTAAAAAGATGGAAAAATATTTCATGCAAATGAAAATGCAAAATAAAAAAAAGCTGGGGTAACACATATTAGACAAAAGAGTCTTTAAATTGGTATAGTAAGAGACAAAGAAGGACAATGCATAATGATAAAGAGAGAAATCTAACAAGAGGATATAACCCTGGTAAACATTTTTGCACCCAACATAGGAGCACCTAAATATGTAAAGCAGATCTTAATGGATATAAATGGAGAGATCAACAGTCATAGTAGGGAATGGATTGTGGCTTCAAATAGCACATTAGATCGGTCAAATTTAATTGAAATCTTGAGAGCATTTCACCCAAAGCAGCAGAATGAATATATATATATATATATATATATATATATATATATATATATATATATATATATATATATATTCTTTTAAAATGCATATGAAACATTTTCTAGGATAGACCACATGATAGGACACAAAACAAGTCTCAGTAAATTTAAAAAGGTTCAAATCAGATCAAGCATCTTTTCTGACCATAAGGCTATGAACCTAGAAAGCAATTACAAGAAAAATCTGAAAAACACACAAAGACATGGAGGTAAATAACATGTTCTTAAACAATGAGCGAGTTAATGCTATCAAGGAAGAAATCAAAAGATACTTTGAAACAAATGAAAATGAGAATACAATAACCCAGTATTTATGAGAAACAGTGAAAAAAGCCCAAAGTGAGTAGAAGGAAAGAAATGATAAAGATCCAAGCACAAATTAAAAAATAGTCTAAAAAATATACAAAAGATTAATAAAACCAAGAGAAGGTTCGTTGGAAAGATAAGATTGACAAGCCTTTTTGTTGTTGTTGTTAATCCTCACCTAAGGGTATTTTTTCAAATAAAAAAATGAATAGCCCTAACCGGTTTGGCTCAGTGGATAGAGCGTCGGCCTGTGGACTCATGGGTCCCAGGTTCGATTCCAGTCAAGGGCATGTACCTTGGTTGCAGGTACATCCCCAGTAGTGAGTGTGCAGGAGGCAGCTGATCGATGTTTCTCTCTCATCGATATTTCTAACTCTCTATCCCTCTCCCTTCCTCTCTGTAAAATAATCAATAAAATATATTTTTAAAAAAGAATAGTTTAAGGGACCATTGGGAAAACAAGAAGCATAACAACATCCGCAAGAAGAAGAAGAAGAGAGCAATGGACTGAGAATCTGTTTTAGAGGAAGTGCAAGGGAGGGAGGGAAAGAGAGACACATCGATTGGTTTCCTTCCGCACAAGTCCCGGCTGCTCCCAGGGATCAAAACTGCAACACAGGTACATGTCCTTGACTGGGAATCAAACCAGTGACCCTTTGGTCCACAAGCCAATACCCTAAACACTGAGCCAACCTGGCCAGGGCTTGATCGACAAGCCTTTAACCAGACTTACCGAGAAAAAAAGAGAGGACCCCAAAAATCAGAAATGAAAGAAAAGTAACAACTGACACCAAAGAAATACAAAGGGCCCTGACCAGGTAGTTAAGTTAGTTGGGAGTGTTGTCCCAGTGTACCAAGTTGTGGATTTGATCCATGGTCAGGGCAAGAATTAACCAATGAATGTATAGTTGGATGGAGCAATAATGTTTCTCTCCCTTTTATCTCTCTAGAATAATTTTTTTAAAAAATACAAAGGATTATAAGAAAATCTGAACAACTGTATGCCAACAATTGGACAATCTGGACAAAAGGAAAAACCTCCTAGGAAAATACAATTTTCCAACACCAAATAAGAAAGAATCAGAGAACCTGAAGAGACAGTAACTGAACCAGTAACCTAAAACTCCCAATACAAGTCCTGAACTGGATGGCTTCGCAGGTAAATTTTTCCAAACATTCAGAAAAGAAGTAACATCTATCCTTCTCCAATTATTACAATAATTCAAGAGGAGGCAAGACTTCCAGGCTTATTTTATGAGGCCAGCATCATCATGATTCCAAAACCATATAAAGGCACTACAAGGAAAGAATTATAGGCCAATATCCCTGATGAACATAGATATTAAAATTCTCAACAAAATTTTAGCAAACTGGTTCCAGTAATACATTAAAAAGATCATACACCTTGATCAAATAGGATTTATTCTGGGGATGCAAGGTTGGTACAATATCTGTAAATCAATAAACATGATAGACCACATAAATAAGATGAAGGATAAAAACCTAATTATATCAATAGATGCAGAAAAATATTTGATAACATCCAGCACCTATTTATGATAAAAACTCTCAGCAAAGTGGAAGTAGAGGGAACATACTGCAACATAATAAAGGCCATATGTGACCAACCCATAACCAACATCATATTCAGTGGGCAAAAACTACAACTGGCTCCCTTAAGATCAGGAAAAAGACAGGGATGTCTGCTTTCACCACTCTAATTCAAT
Organism: Myotis daubentonii; assembly: GCF_963259705.1. Classification (NCBI taxonomy): domain Eukaryota; kingdom Metazoa; phylum Chordata; class Mammalia; order Chiroptera; family Vespertilionidae; genus Myotis; species Myotis daubentonii. The sequence continues at coordinate 116,774,424 of NC_081841.1, forward strand.
ATAGTGCTGGAAGTCTTAACCAAACAATCAAATAAGAAGAAGAAATAAAAGGCAACCAAATTGGAAATAAGTAAAACTGCCATTATTTGCAGATAACATGATACTGTATATAGAAAACCCTAAAGATTCCACCAAAAAAACTAGAACTGATAAAGGAATTTAGTAAAGCAGGGGAATACAAAATAAATACCCAGAAATGAGTTTCATTTTTACACCAATAATATCAGTAAGGGAAACTAAGAAAACAATTCCATTCACAATTGCTTCAAAAAGAATAAAATACCTGGTTATAAATTTAACCAAGGATGTAAAAGACTTGTACTTGCAAAATTATTAGAAGACAATGAAGAAAGAAATGAAAGATACAAGTAAGTGGAAGCATATACCATGTTCAAGGAAAGGAAATATTAACATCATTAAAATATCCATACTACCTACCCAAAGCAATCTATAGATTCAGCTATGAAGATACCAGTGGCTTATCTTGGTATTTCACAGAACTAGAACTAAAATTTATATGGAAACACAAAAGACCTGAATAGCCACAGCAATGTTGAGAAAAAAGAACAAAGTTGGAGGAATAATGCTACCTGATGTCAAACTGTACTACAAAGCCATAACAACATGGTATTGGCAAAAAATAGACATATCAATAGAACAGAATAGAGAGCCCAGAAGTAAACCCAAGCCTTTATTCTTAATTAATATTTGACATAGGAGGCAAATAATACAATGGGTAAAGATAATCCTATATAATAATAGACAAACATGATAATTAACCGTATCTCTGACACACCTCCCATTGGCTAATCAGGGCGATATGCAAATTAACTGCCAACCAAGATGGCGGCCGGCAGCCAGGCAGCTGAAGCAAACAGGAGGCTTGCTTGCCCCAGTGATGGAGGAAGCCAAGGTTCCCCGCCTGCCACTGCCGGCCCCTGAGCTGCACTCTAAGAAACAATGTTGCAATTATAGAAGGTAAATAAACCCTAGAAACCTGCTTTCAGCTGGCTGGACTCGGAGCTGGAGCTGAAACAGTGTTTCAATTATAGGATCCAAACAAACCCAGAGACCTGCTTTCAGCAGCCGAGGCCTCAAGCTGGAGCTGGCCTCAGAGCTAAAGCCGGCTCTCAGCTCCAGTGACAGCCATAGAAGGTAAATAAATCCCAGAATAAAAAGAAAAAAAGGAGAAGTTGGGAGCTTCAGTCGCCCGCCAGCCTGAAAACGGCCCTCAGCCCCTCACCCAGACTGGCCAGGCACCCCAGTGGGGACCCCCACCCTGAAGGGGGTGTGACCAGCTGCAAACAGCCATCAGCCCCTCATCCAGGCTGGCCAGGCACTCCAGTGGGGACCCCCACCCTGAAGGGGGTGCGGGCAGCCTAAAACCGGCCCTCAGCCCCTCACCCAGACTGGCCAGGCACCCCAGTGGGGACCCCCACCCTGAAGCAACAAGATGGTGGCTAATTTGCATACTGAAGGCAGGCAGCAGCAGTCAAGGCTGTCCGTGGTCCGGGACCGGATCTGTGACCTGGCGGGCGGGGGGCAGTGTTTGAGGCTGTCCGCTGTCCCGGGACCCGGATCTGTGACCCTGCCGGGCAAGGGGGCAGCGCTTGAGGCTGTCCGCGGTCTGGGACCCGGATCCATGACCTGCCGGGCAGGGGGCAGTGCTTGAGGCTGTCCACGGTCCCGGGACCTGGATCCATGACCCTTTCTGGTGGGGCAGCAGCTCGCACAGGGGCGGATCGGCCGGGGTTGGGCAGGGCAGGACACCTGGCTTCCACTCAGCCCTAGTCACTCTGAGCCGGTGAGCAGCACAGAGAGCCTCTGGACAGGGGAGGCAGGCCGGTGGAGGGCAGCCTGTACTCCCCACATGGCGGTGTTGACAGCTGTGAGCGCGCCAAGCAGAGCCTGCAGGCTGAGCTGAAGTAGCGCCTGCAGGCCATCAGCGCCCAGGAGTGGCTGCGCAAGATCCGCCTCCTGGCCCAGAAGGTGCAGGATCGCAGGGACAGCCACCGTGGCGGGCCAGACTGACGTCCTCCTGGCCGCACCACGGGGGTTTGCGGATCTGCAAAGCCAGAGGCCTCCGGTGTGCACATCCCCCCTTGGCATGCAAACATCCCCCAGCACACTGTCACCCTCCTGCGCCTGCAACAGTTGCAAACCAAGGCGTGCACAAGTTCCCCCCCGCCTCTCCACCACACTTCCATCAACCCAGCATGCCTAACACCCCCACAGGATGTGCACACATCCCCTCTGATGGACTCACGTCCTTTGGAGAGTGTCTGGGTGTTCTGGGTGCTGAGGGTGGGCACCTGTGAGATGACAGTGAGAGGGCGGAGTGGTGATGCCCTGTTCCCATGGAGGCCAGTCCAGCTACAAGATCACCTCTAGGAGGTTAATGCAGGTGCTGAGGCGGGAGCAGATGCAGACAGACACACCTGGTGGGCACAGGTGGCCCTCGCTGAGGTGCCTTTGGTCAGCGTTCAAGATCAAGAACCCAGAGGTGGAGAGGAATTCCGTCCTCTCAGTGAAACAGTGGGATAGTCGGGGCGACTGTAGAGGAGGAATGTGCACTTTGGGTGCCAGCACCCATGAGCGAAGGCTGCCCTGACTGAGCCTCGCTTGCTTGGGGCCTAGCGCACTCCTGCCAGGCAGCGGGTGACAGGACGTGCTTTTCCAAATTAATGTCCCCCCAAAATGTATACACACTTTGAATACCTACTAATTCCAATGGTTTTAAGCATAAGAAAGAAACAACAATGGAGCTGTTATCTGTTAAAAGTGTGGGCACAAACAGGTTGTTGGACATTCCCTGAAGGGTCTCAGATTGGAGAGGGTGAAGGCCAGACTGAGGGGCCCTTTACCCCCCACCCCCTACCCCCCCACCCCAGTGCACGAATTTCGTGCACCAGGCTACTAGTGTATTCAATAATTAGTGTTGGGATAATTTGTTCAAAAAAGTAAAACTAGACTACCTTCTTATACCATACACAAGAATAAACTCAAAATGGATTAAAGACTTAAATGTTAGACTCGAAATCATAAAACTCCTAGAAGGAAACAGGCAGTAAAATCTCGGACATTTCTTGTAGCAATTTCGAGCAAGGGAAACAAAGGAAAAAATTAAGGGGACAACATCAAACTAAAAATTTTTTGTACAGCAAAGTAAACAACAAAATGAAAAGCCAACCCACTGGATGGGAGAACATATTTGCCAATTTACATGTGATAAAGGATTAATATCCAAAATATAAAACTCAATACCAAAAAAACCCCCAAGCCATCCAATTAAAAAAATGTGCAAAGGACCTGAATAGACACTTCTCTGGAGAGGACATACAAATGGCCAAACAGCCATATGAAAAGATGCTCAATGGCACTAATCTGTAATATAAATTAAAACTACAATGAAATATCACCTGATGCCTGTCAGAATGACTATCATCAATAAATCAACAAGTGTTGGTGTGGATGTGGAGAAAATGGAACCCTGGTGCACTGTTGGTGGGAATGCATATTGGTACAACTATCGTGGAAAGCAGTATGGAGTTACCTCAAAAAAAAAAAGGAACTGCCTTATGACCTACTGATTCCACTTCTGGGAATTTATCCAAAGAAACCAGAAACACTAATTCGAAAGAATATATGCACTCCTGTGTTCATTCAGCATTATTTACATAGCCAAGATTTGGAAGCAACTGGTTTCCATCAGTAGATAAGTGGATAAAAAAGGTGTGATGCATTTACACAATAGAATACTACTTGGCTGTTAAAAAAACAAATAAATAAATAAATAAGGAAACCTTATCCTTAGTGGCAGCATGAATGGACCTGGAGAGCATTATACTAAGTGAAATAGGCCAGTGAGAGACAACAAGTACTGTATGATTTCACTTTTATGTGGAATCTAATGAACATAATGAGCTAACAAGCAAAATGGTGACAGACTCATAAAGAGCAGTCTGACAGCTTTTGGGATGGGGGCTGCAGGGAAAGTAGAAGGACTGAGCAAAAAAAGAGAAAAAAAAGGAAAAACTAATGGACACAGACATTTGTGGTGATTGCCCAGCAGAGCAGGGATGGAGGGATGTGGAGGAGCGTACAGGAGATACATGGTGATGGATAAATACCTGACTTGGGGAGGTGAACACAATACAATGTACAGTTGATGTGTTGTAGAAGTGTGCACCTGAAACCTGTATAATTTTGTTAACCAGTGTCACTGCAATACATGCAATTAAAAAAAAAAAAAAAAAAGGAATGCCTCTTGGAGGACTGAAATGTCACCATTAGTTCAGACCTCCATGCTGCCTTAGAAGACAAGATTGGCAGATACAAGTGGAATGTGCAAGCCAGAAAAAAAGAACCAGGACGCTCTGATTCATAGTGATCCATCTGTGGTGATGCTCTGGCAGGCCTGCACCCTCTGTTGGGAATCCCCACATTTGGGGATCTGGCCTGTCCCCTGAGGGCAGAGGGACAGCTCCCTCTTGCTGGGCTGGCTGGCTGCACTTTGGGAGCAGCATCATACTTAATCTCTTGTGGCTGTGTAATGTGAGTCAGCTCCCACACACTCTTCTCCAGGAAAGAGGCCACCAGGCCTGCTTTAGGTGGCAGCACTAAGGGACTGAGGCCCAGAGCTCAGGTGAGTGGATTTCCTGCTACCAGCTCTTGTTTGCTAGTTTCAGGAGCATAGCTCCTTGCCCCAGCTCCCTCCTAGATTTTTCAGAAGTATGATTTTAAAGGAAGTGGTCAAGTCCCATAGTATTTTCTGGAGTGTCAGGCCCTCACCTCCCAGTCCTCTATGGAGCTCTGCCCCTGAGTAATCTTGTTGATGTGTTCAAGTCTCCATTTCCATTCGTTGATTAGCTGGGCCACATCCTTCACGGCATGTAAAGCAGCTTCCACATCCTTGAAATACCTGAAGAAGAACAGAAATGGAAATGGGCTGAGAGGTGGAGAGCAGAGAAGCGCTGGGAGCCTCCTGGAACCACATGTGGAGCTGCTTCCCTCTGGGGCTGTGCCACTGGCCTGTCAATTCCTTCACCTGTCAATGCACACCCCCATCTTCTCCATAAGTGCCACACAAGGCAGCATGTAATATCCTATTTTTGTCCTCTTCCCTCATCTCAACAATAGCTTCTGAGAGCAGGGATGGTTTTACTCTGTGTTGTCACCCCAGTATCTATAGTAGTGCCCAGCTCACCAGGAGTACTCAACAAACTGGCTGACCCAGGGTGTGAGGAGCCCCCTGGCTGTCCTTTCTCCCTCAGCAGCCTCCTACCTGTGGGTATACTTGAGCAACTTGGCCAACTGCAGTGGGTACTTGCAGATCTTCTGCACTAGGGTCAGCAGGAAGCTATTGAGGAAGATGTCGGTCATCTTTTGCAGCAGCCAGCAGGCCTCATGGAAATACATGTACTGGCTGAGCTTGGTGAGCCAGAAGAACTCCATGCATGTGTTGGGATGGTTGTTGGAATACTCTGGTAAATCTGGAAGTTTGCTTTCTGGGGAGCACAACTGGAAGTTAGGGTGGCTGTCTCTCCAGCAGGCACCTAACATGTGTGGGGAGGAAGGGAGTGGGAGCCTTTGCATTTCCTTCAGGAGCTGCACTCAGGGGGCCCAAGCTCTACAATAGTATTGGCCCAAGCTATGGTGCGTCATGCCCAGGGACACAACCTCTGAAAATACAGCATGTACTATCCCTGTCACCATCAGGCTTTCTCAGCAGGACCCTCAGCATACAACTTTGACTGACATACAGTAAATATATATATATTTTTTGGATGAAATCAAGGATGCTAATAAGGAAGGCCAAAAAGGAGAGAGAGAGGGTGAGAGAGGAAGAAAGAGGAGGAGGAAGGGAGGGAGGGAGAGAGGGAGGCAGGGAGGGAAGGAGGGAAGGAGGGAAGGAGGGTGGGACGGAGGGAGGGAAAGACTAAATGGATGTTAGTCCATGGCTGTGCCACCTCAGTTTTCATTCTCAGCCCAGTGCCCTGCTTCTTCCTCACAAAAGTTCTGGCCTCTTTCTTTCCTTTTTTTTTTTTAAGCCTCATCTACCTGGAGCCAGAGAAAGGCCAGGTCTGCCATGTAGTGACCTATGACATCATGGACTTAGGTGAGCAAAGAGGATAACAGCTGCTGGCTGGTGATGGGTTGCTGTGATACTCACACTAGGTGATATTAATAAATTGCTTGTTCCCATCCCTCTAGTCACAACACTGCCTGCTGAATAACTGGACCCCGATCCCATACTCACTCTAGTGCTTAGACCCAATCTACTCCTGTGCATGGACAGACCAAGGTCTCCCTTCCCAGTTCTCCTGCCATTGGAGAGATGTTGGCAGGGTCTTCCAGCCCCCTACAGGTAATAACCAGGAAGGAACCCACATTGTCCCCAGTGGGCTGGACTTGACATCTGCTCACCCCAACAACTTTCAAAAGAGATAAAACTTGTGCTTTCCCTATCAGACAAGGCCAGAAGGAAGGAGTCCATCTAACCAGTCCAGTGAACCTTGGCTAAATGCCAGTTGGCATTTGGAGTGTAAATAAACACTGTAAAAGACACATAAATTTGCTCACTGTATGAAGAACTCCAAAATTTGCTATGAACAGCCTACAGGATGTTCAAGAGGCAGCCCATCCTACTCCTGCTCTCTACTCTGGCCCAAGGGAATCCTGGGGCTGATCCCAAGCCCCCTGCTCCAAGGAGCCTTCTCTGACTTAATCTCCCACAGAACTAGGGGCACTTCTAAAACAATGTTGAAGGATGAGGGCATTTGGGCAGGTGAGGGAGTGGAACCTAGAAGATTCCTGGAAAAGAGTAACATGTTGCCCGGTCTTTAGCCTGCAGGGCAACTTCTGGGCAGGGAGGTGGGCCGGGGCAGCAGGCAGGCAGAGGAGCCTCCAGCACAGGTGGGTGGGCAGGGCCAGATGCAGGTGTGCTCATGTGCTCTAGGAAGCAGGCACCAGCTCGCTCAGGTGGGGGCACTCCGTGTTGAACTTCTGCTCCAGTGCCTTCACAAAGGCCTTATGGCACCCGTAGATGTCCTCGATGTTCCCGAAGATGGTGCGCAGCTGCTCCTCACTGAACATGTTGGTGCATTTGTGACACTGCCTGATGTAGCCCTGGGGACAGGATCCGGCGGTCAGGTCCCTCCTCAACCCCACCGCACCACAGAGGGCCTCACCTCGCAGCTATCCCGTAGGTGCTTGATATAGTCCCACTCCCTGCTGAGGATCTCGTTGATGACTGTGTGCACCTGGTTCCTGCTGCTATTTTGAGCCTCAGCCCCACCATTGCCTGCCCTTGTCCCAGGGCTTATCCTGGTTCACCCACAGCTACAGGCAAGGCGTCTGGTCAGTGCCAAGCAAGGGTCGATGCCTCGCATGCCTGTGGCTGTGTAGTAACTGGGGCTCTGAGAGCTGTTAGGGCACACAGGGACAAGCTCCCACCACCCTCAAACAATGCTCATCTGGACAGGGGGACTACAGGTCCGATGACCATTGCAGTTGTTGGTGACATCTGAGACCATGTCTCCTCCGAAGGTGCTCTGCTTACATTTGGCTTGTGCTGGATGCAGGGCTTGGAATAAAGGATTGCCCACTACAGTTTCTGAACCGTGCTTGCTCATACTGGGCTCTTGATCTGTAGAGACCAGGAGAGAAGTGGATGGTGATGTGGCCTTGTTGGCTCTCTGACCCATAACTAGGAAAGGCTTGGAGTACACCACAGACAGTTGATCTAGGGCAGTGGTGGGCAAACTGTGGCTCGTGAGCCACATGCGGCTCTTTGGTCCCTTGAGTGTGGCTCTTCCACAAAATACCACATGCGGGCGCGCACGTACAGTGCGATTGAAACTTCGTGGCCCATGTGCAGAAGTCGGTATTTTGTGGAAGAGCCACACTCAAGAAGCCAAATAGCTGCATGTGGCTCGCGAGCCACAGTTTGCCAACCACTGAAATCTGGGCAGGGATGACAAACTGAATTCCAGGGCCTGGGATCTCCCCTCCCTACTGCCCTCTGCTGGCCTTTTGGAGTCTGCACCTGGATTCCTTCCTTAGAGACTAAAGGCCTTCTTAGGGAGAATCTGGGTCCCTCCCTGTGAACTAGTGGGCTAAGGACTTAACTTGTCCATGCCTCAGGTATAAGTGAAGTTTTCAGCTTGCAGGGCTGTTGTGAAAGTTATAAGAGGATCCAGGTGAATGTCCTGCACGATGCTTAATAAATGCTTGGTAAACCCAGTTGTTTGTGGTGGTGTTCTGACATGCAGGTTCCCCTTGGAGGGATCCACACACCTTCATTTCTGACCTATTCCTCTCTGGCTACTGAGGGCCCCCTGGAGGGAGGGGTGGGAGAAGGGGGTTGGAGTTAGTGACAGCTCTGCTGGAGATGGACTGTTCTTCATGACCCCCACCCACCCAATCCACAGCCGTGAATGGGAAGTCCATGCCCAACACTAGAGCAGTTTCAGGCTTGAGTTTCTGAGCAGAGCCATTGGCTCTTTATGGGCTTTGGAGAAGCTCAAGCCAGTGCCATACCCACACGAAGCTAGCTGGAAACCAGCCCTCCCCAACAGTGACATGGCTCCACCATCACTCTCTGTTGGTGGCATCCATTACTTCAGTGGCATCCCCAGCTTTGAAGCCCAGTTCCTGGTTATCCATGGTGACATGGTCCCAGAGTGCTTCAGCACAGACCACACTGCCATTGCTGATGAGCTGTGGAGAGAACCATGGACAGGCAGATCAGTGGAGTAAGGCTGCCATGGACTTCATGGGGCAGGGTGCTCCTGCCCTCTGCACCCCACCCCTCAGCAGCCCTGCGAAGAGGAGATCCTGACTCATATCACAGAGGAGGGGATGGAGACTCCCTTGAACCAGCTACTCTTTGGGGGCCAGGGCTATGCCCTAGGCATGTCTAGACTGGCAGGGCTCATGATGAAGACTGAAGTGAACTTGACCACTAGGATCTTGGTGAGCCACAGAATCTGAAAGTTGAGCATGTCCCTGTATAGGACACACCTGCCTCCCATCTCGATTGGGCCAGTGGTTAAACTATTGTCTCTCAGCTTCATCTCTCATCTCTGCTCTGTGATAGTGGGGCTAGGACACTTCAAGCTGCATTTCTGCTGTGCCAGCTATTCCCTGTTAGGTTCTCCTAATGTGACATTGGAGGGGACCAAAAAGCTGCTCCCTCCTGCTGTGTTCTTGTGGACTTGCAGTACCTGTCAGGTCACCTACAAGCAACAATGCTGCTTCACCTAGGTATAGCGGTGCCCAGACATTGCAGCAGCTGGATCCCATTTGCAGTGTTTTTTGAACACTTGCAGAACCAGTCTCATGGCATTCCCCTCCTCGCCACCCCCACCCCCCATCAACACCAGCTGAGCAGCAATCCTCCTCAGAGTTCTAGGTCCTACACCCACAGAATTTTCAGTTCTAATTGTTCCAACCTCTTTCCTTTATTTCCTAGGTCTAGGAAAGATAGGTACATATTGCTCCCTCTGCAATAGATACTTCAAGATTGTTCTTGTGCAGTTGGTTAATGAGTCAGACACTTTATATATGGCTAACACTCTGTGTATTAATTTCCATCTGCTGCAATAATTGGTGTGAATTTATCTTCCTGCATGGTCATTGAACTCACATCAGGAGGTCCAGACGGTGTGCATGGACCTCACCTAGAAATGCAGGCAACCCTTGTGCTCCCAGCTCCATTTGCCATTGAGCTGACACCTGTTTTCCTGGAATGTGGGTCCAGTTTCTGCTCCTTGAATAATGAATGTCTCTGGGGACTTAGGGCAAGAGGAGGTATGTTCTAAGGATTGCATGGGAGGTGAGGTCCATGCCCCTCTCTGTTGGGACCAAGTGTGGCTCTGGTTTTCACAGTCATGGGCTGGCTCTTTGGCTAAGAAGTTAAGACCTTGCCCTGGCCAGTTGGCTCAGTTGGTTGGAGCATCATCCCATACTCCAAAAGGTTGCAGGTTCAATTCTCAGCACTACCTAGGTTGCAGGTTCAGTCCCAGTCAGGGCAACAAGAGGCAACTGATCCATGTTTCTCAAATCAATATTTCTCTTTCTCTCTCCCTCACTTCTCTCCCCTCTCCTTCCCTCTTCTTCCCTCCCCTCCCCTCCTCTCCTTGGCTTTCCTCTCTCTCTCTAAAATAAATGAACATATCCTCAGTTGAGGATTAAAAAAAAATCAAGGCTTTGGGAGTCACCATACATGCCCTGTGAACTCAGCTGCCTGCTCTACCCTTCATGGGGTTTAGTTCCCCCTTGGCTTCAGGCCCACTGGGGCCTTCCCTGGGTACTCCCAGGCAGTGTGCATGCTCATCCTCACATAGAAATGGGAGCTAAACATGTCCGAGCAGGAATGTGTAGGTCTTCACCTGAGTCCAGTTGCTGTCTAACAAGTGTTTACTATGCCCCAAATGGGTAGGGTGAGGGGTGGGCAGGCCACCTAGGCATGGGAGGCCACTCAGATTGGGCCTTTACTCCAAATAGGGCCTGAGCAAGCCCATTCAGAAACCACCAGTTCTTCATGATTTCTGAGAGTAAAACCTGCTCCAAACTCTGATGAAACCACTCCTGAGAATAATTCAGAGACTATGTGTACATCTGCTCTCACATGCAGCAGCCTCTCATGGGTGGCAGAGTCCTGAGGCCCACCTGGGGACCCAGGGCACAGAGCATTGGGCTATTCCTGGGAGGCTGCAAGTCTCCTTAAAGGACCATTGCACTTACCCAGCTAAAAATACTTACTATAGGCCCTTCTTTTGCAGAGATGCCTGGCCCCAGGATCAAGAGCTCCTGACTGCAATAGAGACAGGGTAAGATAAGAGGATTCAGCGAGGCCACATGAGAAGAGCCAGCCTGCTGCATGTAGCGTGCAGGCACTTGATGGGGCAACTTGCAGTGCACAATGTACACAAGCAGGCCACCACACCAGGCCTGGGGGTCTGGCCTGAGGACAAAAAAGAAGCAGAGTACTCAAAGGTGGTCTTTAAGAGCCAATGAGAATGCAGGCTGCAGGTTAATGTCCCCATTCAGGGGCAGTGACCATGGGTTAGTATGAGCATCAGAACAGAGGGTATGTGTGACCACAAGTGACTTAAGCATCAGGACTGAGGGTCCATGTGACTATGGATGAGTAATATCAGAATAGAGGGCATGTTTGACCACTAGTGAGTTGAGCAATAGCACAGAGGGCACAGATGAGCGTGAGCATCAGGACAGAGGGCGTGTGACCACTAGTAAGCATGAGCATTACAACAGAGCCTGTGTGACCATAGGCACATATGTGCATTATGAAGATTTGTATGTTTTGAGTGATGAGTTACCGAGACAATGGAACTTCTTGGATAAACTGAGGTTTGGATCCACCAGGTAACGGAACTTTTTGCTTAAGCTTTGTAGTTTTGATCCTGGAGAAGTGGGTGCTCTAAGACTCCCTCTTGCTGCACAGCCCCTGGAATCCACCTACCAGCACATATTCACATGCTCACTATTAGATGCTACACTTTGATCTCCTGAGAAGAGGTTGTAGATTCTTTCTATCCTCAGTTCGCAACAACTGCACATATAAGTCTCCAGGACAGCATTCAGGCTGCCCTCACTGCTGGAGCCCAGGCAGGAAGTAATGCTGACACACCCAACACAGCCCAGCTACACAGTTTCCCTTCCTAGGTTGTTTCTGCCTGATATTAACCAGATCAGGCATCTGCCCCTGCCCCAGCTTCCTTCAAGTGAGCCCTGAGCTAAAGCCCCTCTTATATGGCCCAGTGCCTTCTCCCCTGTTTTATTTTTGCCAGCCCTTACAGAGAGGCACAATTCTGCACAGGTGGTTTCCTACATAGCTGTGGGAAAGGGCACAGGTATAGCAGACACACAGGGCTTCTGAGAGAGACCAGGATGCCTATACACTTTTTTAGACATGCCCCTATACCTGTACTTCCCAATCACCTGAAAGCCCTTGATGGTGGTGGTGGTAGAGGGGTTGGTCGCCTTTGTCACTTCCTTGTTCCAGCACCTTGCCAGCACAAGAGGCATCTGGTAGACACTCAGCCTGAAGCAACTCCCTTGATGTCCTTGTGCCTCAGTCCCCATGGATGCCTACAGTAAAAATGTGCTCCACATGGGTCACAAAAGCTCTTGTGTAGATCCACAGTGGGAGGCATTCTGTTGAATTATAGCAATGGCATTAACTGTGTATGTGATGTCACCAAGACAATGTAGTTCTGCCTGCTCTGAGAAGCATTCTACCTTCAGGAGAGCCCAGAGGCTACCTGGGCCTAAGCAGGGTGGGGTTCTGGGCAGAGGCCCTTCCTGGCCACTCTAAAAGGTGCAGCTGCATGGAAGCCAAGACGACCCTGGCAGGCTGAGGGGGAGGATTAGGCTTACTCTTAGGCTGGCAGTGGGTAGAAGCTGGCTCTGAGGTATAGGATGTTTATGTGTGGCAGGTAGGGGACTGTCCTAGTGGAAGAACAAGTTCAAGACTGAGACAAGGAGCGACAAGGGGCAGGATCTCCTCCTGTGCCCCTGAGATTTTGATAGGCCTAGGGAAAGCAGGCTCTGCCTCAAAGTGCCCCCTGATGACCACCCACCATCCTTCCCACCCTGCCCTATCTCCTCCTCTCACATGTGCAGGCTGAGGTAGGATTGTAATGGACAATCTAGGAATGCAATTTGGCAGGCCTTTGAGCAGCCACGGCTGAGGGCTGTTCAGAGTGCCACCTACAAGGGGTGGGAGCTCTGCCTGTAGTGGGTTGGGGCATGCTGAGACCACTTAAGACCGAAAATGGGAAAAGCTGGTAACATGTGAAGAAGAGCCCACTCATCTTCCACAGATATCTCTTAAACCTACACAGAAATGCATGTCCAGTTCCACTCATACTTCAGTCACATAAGCAGTTTTCAGACAACCACAGCAGCCAAGGCCACAGCTACATACGGATCTCCTGTCACCCACAGAGATGAGCATTTTAGTCATACACACACACACACACACACACACACACACACACACACACACTACAGATGACAAACGGAAGGACCCATGGCACATGTGTCACCAAACTCCAGGCAGGCAGGGGCACCCTCCAAAAGCGCCATCTGTTTGGGGCTTGCTGGGCCATAGCTTCACCACCTCGGGTCACTGCGTTGGGAGTGGGCCTATACAGCTAGATGGGGCTAGGGGAGATGCGGGGCGCGGAGGGTGGGCAATGGAGGCGCCACTCACCAAGAGAAGCCCGGGGCGCCTGGCCTTGGCGGTCAGCAGAAGGCCAGCAGGAACACCAGCAGGACGTTTATGAGGACGAGGAGCGCCAGCACGGCGAAGACCACCACACGTTGAGCGCCTGGTGGCAAGTTGCAGCACAGCACAGCATGCAGGGCGCTTCCTGGGGCCGCGGGGCGGTGCCGGGTCTGGGACACCCTGGCCATAGCGCCAACTCTCCGACTCTCCGTTGAGCGCCTGCCCAGAGAACCCCAGGAGCAGGGACAGCAGCAGGGCCAGGAGCGCGGGGACCGCGGGGGCGGAGCCGCGGTGCCTCAGACCGGCTTCTGCGCAGCCGGCGTGTGCGCGCCTGGGCGCCCAGCCCCGACAGAACCCAGCACCGAGGCGGAGTGGGCTGTCAGGGTCACGCGGACTCCGGCGAGTGCAGATACTTGACCTTGGCGATTCAGTGGATGGCTCAGGGAATCCAGACTGCCAAGCGCAGGAATGGTGGCTGTGGTGACTTGGGCTGTGGAGATGTGATTCTTAACTAACACCAAGAACTGCCCTTGGTCCCCCACTTCACAGATAAGTAAATGCAGCTCTGAAAGGTCAGGGAATTTGTGCAGCCATCAAATCACACAGGAATATAGGGATGGCGCGGAGCTAGGATTTTAACTCTGGGCTGACTGAGGTTGATCCATGCTGAGGCACTTCAGGAAGGCCCTGACTCAGGATATCTCCTTACTGACCTTGTCCATCAGAGAATCATTTTGTTCCTGTAGGAAAGCAGCTGGCTTCTTCAGCTGCTATCCACCCCAAACCCCCCAGTTTTATTGTTATAATTGACAAATAAAAATTGTATATATTTAAAATGTACACTTGATGTTTTGATATAGGTATACATTGAGAAATAATCACCACAATCAAGCTAATTATCATACCCATCACCTCACATAGTTAACCATTTTGTATGTGTGGTGACAACATTTAAGATCTATTGTCTTAGCAAATTTCAAGTGTACAATACAGTGATTTGAGGGTTTTTTTATTGAGCAGGGTACAAGGGTGATTTCTTTCCCAGGTTCTTGTCCAGATGGATTTGAAGAATGAAGCTATGGACAAACCCACTGCTTTCTTTGTCTTGAGGCATTGTCTGATTGGACCCTTCCCCAATTTAGGATCCCATGCTTTCCTCATTGGCCACTCTGCAAAGGCTAAAGCCCACGTTGTGCCCCCCTCCTTCTTTCCCCTTATTTTGTAACAGTCCTCTACCCTCTGTGGAAATAAGTTTCCTTTTTCCCAATATTCTGTGTCTTTTCTTTGTCCTTCACATATCCATCTTATCTGTTTAAGCTGGAGTTACTTTTGATCTACCTTATGGTACCTAGCAACCTTATTCTGCCAAGTCTTGAGACTGAAAATGCTGGCTTCTCAGCTCAAAGAGTAAAATGGTCTCTCTCTCTCTTTCTTTCTCTCCTCTCCCCCCCCCCCCCCCCGAGATTTATTACCCCTATGGCTCTCCAGCTGCTCAGGCCAGAGATACCTCTGTCCTTGGTTTATGGCTGTTTTAATTGTCCAGGCCAAGTTGCCTCTATCCCAGTGGTTCTCAACCTTGGCTGTACATTAGAATCACCTGGGAATCTTTTTAAAATCCTGATTTCTGGGCCTCATCCTCCAGAAATTCTGTTTCTTTGTTATGGGGTGAGGCCACAACATTAGTAACAAAGAAACAGAATTTCCGGAGGATGAGGCCCAGAAATCAGGATTTTAAAAAGATTCCCAGGTGATTCTAATGTGCAGCCAAGGTTGAGAACCCTCTCTGAACCCTCTCCCTTCCTGTATTAAGCTAGTTAGTTAACCCTTATCAACCGTATTATTAACTATACTCATCATATTGTACATTACATCCCCAGAATTTATTCATTCCACATAATTGTAACTTTTCATCCTATAACTAACATCTCCCTATTTCCTCTCTCCTCAAGTCTCTGGCAACCAGCATTACTCTCTGTTTCTGAGTTTGACTTTTAGATTCCACGTGTAAGAACATATGGTATTTATCTTTATGTGTCTGGCATATTTTGCTTAGCATAATATCTTTCAGCTCCATCCATGTTGTAACAAAGAACAGGATTTCCTTTTTTTAAGACTGAATATTATATATATATATATCAGGTTTTCTTTATCTGTCAAAAGATATTATGTTGTTTCTGTATCTTGGCTATTGTGAATAATGCTGCAGTGATCATGGAAGTGCTGATATCTCTTAGACATTCTGATTTCATTTTTTTGGATATATAGCCAGAAATGGGATTGCTGCCATATATGGTAGTCCTGTTATAGGATAGGGAAAAGCTAGAAAAATTCCAAGGCAGGAGGAATAGGGAAACTGAGACAAGAAAATTAAACAAGGCCTGTTTGGCAGCCTGCAGCCAGCTTGTAAATAGCAAGCCCTTATCTAAGCAAATGGTTAATGTCTCTGCAAAGAATGCAGGAAAGGAGGGGGAAGGAAAGGGAAAGAGAAAGGGAGTTTTGATGCCTCTTCTCCACAACCTGAGTATACATGGTTTAAATCACCCTAAAGCTAACAGCAGAGAGGAGGGAAAAGGGGGGAGGAAAAGTGCAGTCTTATCTCATCCCACTGTTTAAATAGAAAAGTCAGCAGTCTTGGGATTTAATTGCTAGGTGCTTCTCATAAATTCAGAGAAAGCCATAACAACGTAAATGAACGAGAGACTTTAGAGTTAACCTGTACCAGGATATCTAGCAGAGGAATTTTAAAATTTATAGACAGAAAAGTATGTAAGGCAGAAAGCCCCCACCTCACTTGCTCTCTAGATTAGCTGAGAGCCCATTTGCATTTCATAAGCCAGATGTATAGATTCACTTGCCTAGCTTCGTAATAAATTTGCATGCTTTAATAAATTGGCTTTATCACAATGCAATCATCTGGAGTCATTCATTTGAATTCATTTACATGAGCATAACAAGAAACTAGGTGGAGATAGCACTCTCCCTCTGACTCAGGGGGCTGTCTGATAACACCTTTCTGTGAAAGGTGCCTGTAACAGTTCTGTTTTTAATTTTTTAAGAACCTCCATAGTGTTTTCCATAGTGGCTGCACTAATATGCATTCCCACCGACAGGGCTTCCCTTTTCTCCACATCCTCACCAATACTTCTCTTTTTCTTTTTGATAATAGTCATTGTAACAGGTGTGAGGTGATATCTCATTGTGGTTTTGATTTGCATTTCCCTGATGACTAGTGATGTTGAGCAGCTTTCTATGTGCCTATTGGCCATTTGTATATCTTCTTTTGGAAGATGTCTATTTAGGTTTTTTGCCCATTTTTAATTTTTTTTTTTTTTTTTTTTTTTGCTATTGAGTTACTTATTATTTTTAGATATAATCCTTTATCAGATATACAGTTTGCAAATATATTCGCTCATTCTGTAGGTTGCCTTTTCATTCTGTTGATTGTTTTCTTTGCTGCACCAAAGTTTGACTACTTTTGTTTTGTTGCTTGTGCTTTTGGTATCATATGCCAAAAAAATTACTGCCAAGACCAATGTTAGGAAGCTTTTCCCATTTCTAGTAGTTCTATGGTTTCACATTACATTTAAGTTTTTAACCCATTTTGAGTTTCATTTTGTGTATGACATAAGGATTGAATTTCATTCTTCATTAGATTAAGCAGCTTAAAAAGGGGGGGAGGAGTCCACTGCCTCGCTGACAGAGCCTGTAACTTTAGTCCTGTAAGGTTCAAAGCTCATGTACAGTTGGCTCTTATCCATCCACAACAGCTAGCTCTGTCACAGTCACCGTGCCCCTCTGATGGATCAGAAGGCTGAAGCTAATGGGCTGAGGAGACTTAAAAGCAGTTCAGAAGTAGACGGAGATTTCCAATCTCCATGCTCAGCACTGTGACTTCTGGGAGGAATCGGAGTATGTGCAGAGGCTGGGTGTTCACATGTGGATGATTTTATCTCTGTATGTCCAAGTTTCTGTGTGGGTGTGTGTGTGTGTGTGTGTACAACATGCACATGAGTGAGTATTGATGAGTGCACTGTGGACATGACCATCCTACTGAAGACCCCAAGTAGATGTGTGAGGTATATGTGTAGGGGTGATATCTGTGTTATGGCAGAGGAGAGGTGGAAATGTATTTGGAAAGGCTGTCTGCCTACCTCATATCTGAAGGTTTGCCTGGCCCCATCTGGTTGGTTGGGGGGTGTGGGAACCATGCCAGAGTACGCTGGATGGCCCAGGCCAATTAGAGTGTAAAAGCCCTCTCTAGAGTATGCCAGATGGCTAAGGCCACTCTCTAAGCATGGGAATCTTAATCAGGGTGTCCAAGGACTATGCAAGTGCATAGCAAGGACACAGCAATCTCACAGTACATGGCACATACATACCCTTCTATAACCCAAATGATTGATGTCACTATTTGGCTAGAAGCCTTTTTTGTGTAAGTAATATTAAAGTATGTTACTAAGGCTGCAGAGTGAGCTCAGGAGAGATGCAGCTACTATGAGAGGCTGTGTGTCTAGAGGCAGTACGTGGCTGCTCAGATAATGTCTATGGACAGAGACTGCTGCTGCTGTGTGAGGAAGATGTATTGTTACCTAGCCAGTGTGCACCTACCTACTGTATGGGACTTTGCTTTGAAGGACTGTTTTGGCTAGTGGCTCCTTGTTAGCAATGGCTACATAGCCACTGGCTTCTACAATACTTTCTTATATATCTACTAGTACAACTTTTCATGTCTTCTTCTACCACTCATGTTCAAGAAGGTCCAGCCCTTGGTAGAGCAGCTTAGACCCGACAGGGGGAAATCTTCTTTCTGTTCCTACCAAATTCTAAAAACCAGGTTCAAGATTTGCTCCATCAACCTCTCAAGAAGATTTTGGGGGAACAGAGGTAGCTAGCTCCCAGCCACCCCAAATCCCAGTACTCTCTAAGACTATATGGCATGCCCTTTAGTGGGGTGTGTGTGGGTCCAATGCTTTGTGGTAACTCTGTGGTTCTAGAGCCATCAGACATCCCGGAAGGAGGGCACACAGGCCTGTGTGTCCTCAGGCCTTGGGCAGGCCAGCTCAGGGAACCCACTGGTCAGTGCAGTGCAAAATGCTAAGGGTGTATAGCACCCTGCCTGCTACTGTGCTGGCCCCAGGGGTGACTTTTAGGGCTTCATCCAAGGTGCAGTTCTGGGACAAGGCCTTTGTCCCCCCATGCAACTGAGCAGACTGGGGAGGGTTTAATGTAGCAGGAGAACCTCAGAACCAGGTCTAGAACCAAGGACTGAATCATCACCTCTGCCCTGCCTGGCCTGAGATGTTGGTGATTTTCAGGGCAAAATCCTTTGTGTGTATGTTGCATGAACAACAACAACAAAAAAGCCAAAGAGCTTAAAAGCAAAGGCCTAGGCCCTTGAGGGATTCAAGCTGGATGGCTCCAAGCAAGGGAGGGGAGGTAAAGTGGAGACAGCAATAGGGAGTATCCTATCTAGCCTGGTTGGGTGGGTCTACTGAAGAAAAGGAATAGTCTGGGACAGATGAGGGCTGCACCTCCATGCTGTAGCTTTGAATGGGGAGAGGAAAGCTGCTCTGGATGTGCTGATGGCAAGACAACTTGCAGTCCTGGCCCTTGGGGCTGTAAGCTGCTCTGGCCTGTCTCACAGAGACCTAAGTCCAGTTGTCCAACAACATGGTGTGTAAGAGGCATCTGGAGCCCAGACCAGCATTGGGATCCTCCCTGGGTCAGGAAGGGGTACAGGAACCAGGCCAGACTTGGGTACAAATATCTAGTGAGGCAGCATAGTGAGAATAGGAAACAAAGGCCACTCCCCTTTTTCTTCTTGTTTGAAACATTGCAGACATGGCCTTCACTGACCACTTGTTACCCTCTGCTTTCCCCTCCCCAATTTCCTGTAATTGAGATAAAGTAAACTGGTCTCAAGTAGATTCAGCAGCTATTCTGATCTAAAAGTGGCCAACAGGGCCATTATAATATCTTTATAATAAATTGGCATTATGGTTTTGAGACCTCCCCATCCCCTATGAAAGTTCCTAGGGGACCAAAAATGAAATCTCTATCTGGAGAGGATCGATGAAGACAAACCGCCAGCAGTCACCCCACCAGCATCAGAAGCCTGAGGATCACCCTACCCCCCCATCCCACACATCCTATCTAATAAAGAGGGAATATGCTAATTGACCCTCATACTGTCACAAAGATGGTGGCGCCCACAGCCAATAAGGAGGGAATATGCTAATTGACTGCCCCACCCTCAAAGATGGTGGCACCCACAGCCACAAGATGGTGACACCCAGTCTCCTCAGTCCCGCCAGGGTGACAGGCACGCGGCAAGGCTGGGCCTGGGCCCGGCCTTGCCGCACGCCTGCCTCTGGAGTCCCTCAGTCCCCTCAGCCCCCCAGCCACCTAGGGCTGGCCCAAGACACAGGCAAGCCTCAGATGGCAGCTGCCCAGCTGACATCTGAGGCGCAGGCAAGCCTCGGATGGTGGCTGCCCAGCCACCCAGGGCCAGCCCGAGGCTCAGGCAAGCCTTGGATGGCGGCTGTCCAGCTGCCCAGGGCCATCTGAGGCTCAGGTAACCAGAACCGGCTGAGGCTTGTGCTTCCAGCAGTGGCAGCAGCAGAGGTGTGATGGGGGCGTCGCCTGCCCCTGATCGCCAGGTCACCTCCCACCCCTGAAGGCTCCCAGACTGTGAGAGGGAGCAGGCTAGGCTGAGGGACTGCCCACCTCTCCAGTGCATGAATTTTCATGCACTGGGCCTCTAGTGTTTAATAAAAACTTTCCACCCAGACACCATGGGGCATTTTGTTCTCCAAGATCACCTGCACTCACTTCTTAAGTGCATACTATTGCTTTAATAAATTTACTGTGCTTTGCTAAATGTTTCTGTAATACTCCCAAATCCTTTCTTGGGCCATGGTATGAACCTGGACCCTGGTATTGGGTTGAGGCCTCCCTTTGTTATATTGTAAACCAGAAGACGCCTTAATAAGTCAAATTAATTTGGAGTCTTTTATTATTACGCTAGTACTAGCGGGCTCAGAGTAGAGTGTCTCTGTCAAATTCTGGGCTCCAAATAGAGGAAGTCTTTCCTATTTATACTTTTTTCAGTTCTTTGTCTTCCAAATTTGGAATGAGACTTCCAGACCTTCTGAGAAAGAGGTCCTGTGTGCTGGGAAGGGGCCGTGAGACCACATCTCAATGTCTTGCCTGGCACCAGCACTGATAGCTCTATCTGGAACATAGTTTATGGCCTCTCTGGAATGGGAGTAGTCTTATTTTTCCCTATTATTTAAGCAAGCAAATGTTTACAGAAGCAAAATAGCAGGGTTAAAATTTTAAACAGCAGTTTTTACCCAAGATGGAGGTTACTATGCTTCACCTTGGCCTCCCCAGGTACCACATGGCCACACTAGGGTAACATGCACTGGGGAAGACAGAAGCACCAAGAGTAGGACAAATGACTTTACAGAGTGGCAGTCACGAGCTCACCTGTATCTAGCAGTATCCTTTAGGTTTTTCATGAAGAAGTGTTGGGAGCATGAGGACAGCAGGACTTCTAACCTCAGTGGCCCTATGGCCTGGTGGGCTGGGCAACCGTGCTCCCAACCTGCTATGCTGGCCTGATATTGGAAGAACTCCTTCTATGCTTTAAACCATAGCTAGAGGACAAACTTCAGGTCTGTCTGCCCTACAATTCTGGCTGCACCTTATCTAATAAAAGACAAAGATGCAAATTGACCATACCTTCACTATGCCCACCAGCCAATCAGAGCGATATGCAAATTAACCGCCAACAAAGATGGCGGTTAATTTGCATAATGCAGGCAGGGCGGGACAGTGGGAGCTGCCATCCAGGCCCCCGTGTGTGGCCCCAGCTGGCAGGGCTCAGGCGGGCGCGGTGATTGCAGGGGCCCTGCTCCGTGTGCGACCTCAGCGGCCAACGGGGCTCAGACAGCTCGATCAGCGAAGTGGGACTGGGGATTGGCGAATGGGCGCAAGGCAGACCTCCTGGTCCTTCCCCCCAGCCGGCAGGCTCCTATCAATCTTTACTTTCTACTGAAAGGAATGTGGCACCTCCACTGTGCAGCCTCCAAGGACTTGGACTCGCAGGCTCCGGAGTAGAGACTTCAACAAGGACTTCAGCGCCTGCTCAGGGGAATAACTGCCACCTCCCTACTCCACAGCTGCTTCTGTGTCTGCAAGAAACTGCACATGCTCCTCCCTGCGAGATGGGCGGGGCCAGAGCCTGTGTTGAGCGGTTCCATGATAGTGATAGCAGCTGGACCAGTGCAGGGATGGAGGGCGGGAGGGCGGGGAAGGAGCAAGGGGGAAGCGCTGGTTCCCTGCTCCTCCTCCCACAGGCATGGCCCTTGCTGCTGTTATGATAAAAGGAGTTGTGTTTTTCTAACTGTCTGGGTAAAGGAAACAAGTGTCTGTTGACTTCTGATCTTACTCTCCGAGCTACCAGTTAATCCCTCTGGATGCATCATATCCAACCTCCAAAGGATCCGAGGGGCAGGATCAACCTTCGTTCCATAGTTGAGGTAACTGACCAATAAACACATGTGTCTCATGCCTCAGTGTCAACTCCCTCAGAAATCTCCAGGTAATGACTCAGATTCTATATCTAAGGGTATATTTTCTTCTGTTTCATGTTTAATTCAGCCCCAGGAATCAAATAATACAATAAAGAATAAAATTAGTTCAGAGGGCTCAGCAATGTATTCCCAGGGCCTTTGGTCCCACACAAACTGCAGAGCTCAGTTATCCTGAGATGAAAGGAAAGGAAAGAGAAACGTGAAAGGTTTCCCAGCTCAGTCACAGAGACATCTCATAACCACATATTAAGGACATGACATTAACTTAGGGGTGGAAAGGACACAAATGGAATAGAAGATAGAACCATTTGGAGTGAGCAGGCCAGCAGGGGGGCAGTTGGGGGCAAGCAGGCCAACAGGGGGGGGGGCAGTTAGGGGTGAGCAGGCTGGCAAGGGGGATAGTTTGGGTGAGCACATTGGTACGGGGTACAGTTGGGGGTGATCAGGCTGGCGGGGGGGGCATTTGGGGGCGAGTAGGCTGGTGGTGGGGGGAAGTTGGGGGCAAGCAGGCTGGCAGGCAGAGTGGTTAGGGGCAATCAGGCAGGCAGGCAGGTGAATGGTTAGGAGCCAGCAGTCCCAGATTGTGAGAGGAATGTCCGACTGCCAGTTTAGGCCTGATCCCTGAAATCCGGCAGTAGGACATCCTTCCAGGGGTCCCAGATTGGAGAGGGTGCAGGCCAGGCTGAGGGGACATGCCCCCTCTCCCCCCCGAGTGCACAAATATTTGTGCACCAGGCCATTAGTCTCTTAATAATAATCCAGGAGCTGCCCCAGTCCCCCTTCTCTTACCTTCCTGGATCAGGACATCAGAGAAGCTCTATGGATAGATGCTTGGAGGGAACCTGAACACACCAAGGCCCTCAGAGTCATGCAGGGAGTGGGGAGAACTGAAGGGAAGTCAAGCTCCACATATGTGCCCTCCTTTAGCACAGCTGTGCTAGCCTGTGGGTGAGACACTGCTATCCACAGGTCAGTGCAGTAGGCATTAGGAGATCCTAAGCCTCCTTGTCAGGAGCCATGCCCTCCTCTCCTCTGGTTCCACCGCCCAACTTGGGGCAGGGATGGATAGCTGAGCAGATATGAAAAGGGAACAGTATCTTCCAAAGACACATCCTACCTTTAGTCCTCAACTCTTCAGAAAAAGTTCTTGGGCTAAGGATGCCCTCAGGCCTGACTGAAAGGATGACTGCTCATACCAGACCTGAGGCAGAGGATGGAAGAAGGCTGAGGAATTGGGTAGGCCCAGGTCATCAACATCTGTAGGATGAAGTATAGAGGCAATGATAAAAAAAAAAGAGGGACACTTCTGGCCACTGAAGTTAACTCATTTTGTAGGGACAAGACAATCACAAGGTGCAACGCATAAGTTAGATGCAGGGAATATAGAATGAACAGACACTGTGCCCCCTTCTCATGTTCATCAGGGCACATACAGAAAGTATAGGTGCCCATACAGACACGCGCTGCATGCCTCCCTCCCCCTCCTCCCCGCAACAGTCCTACACCTTTTGCACAGCTGTATTCTAGGACTCAACACACACACACACACACACACACACACACACACACACACACACACACATTCATACAGGATTCATGTTTTTTAATTGATTGAGAGAGAGAGAAACATTGATGTGAGAGAGAAACACTGATCAGTTGCCTCTCCTACTTGTCTCAACAGGGAATCAACCCACAACCTACGTATGTGCTCTAAATGGGAATCAAAACCACAATCTTTGGATGCATGGGATGATGCTCCAACTAACTGAGCCCTGGAAAGGGCACTCATATATATTAAATACTCAGTAAATGAGTCACATGCATCACACTCATAGCCTTCACATGTACATGTGTGTGGGCACACACACTTACTCGTATGTTCCCACAAAAGTACCTCACTGTTCTCCCCTGTGTCTGCTGCTCTTAAGGCCACTTGGTTTGGGATCCCTCTTGTTTAGGGAATTGAGAAGTGATCTCTCCTTCTGAGGTCAATATGAATAAGAAATTGTCACAACTTAGAACATGACACTCACATGTTCTTAAAAATACAAGTGAGTATGTAATGGGTCTATGCAGGGAAGGTCTAAGATGGCGGCTGTGGAAACCTGCTGCACCAGCACTGAGTATACTGGGTCTGTGGTGGCAGCCAGTAAGAACAGCCCATCACCAGTTTCCAAAAGAGGGGTCCTAGAGCTGGTGGTACATACAACTGTCGACTGGTGTTCATCGCAGACTGTTGGTATATAATGGACAGCTGCTGGTATCAATCAGATTCCCAACCCTGGACCAGCTTTAGGTGGAAGTTGGGCTGGTGGAACAGTTCTTCTAATTCAAGAGGATAAAGTACAATAATTATTCTCCTTTGCTCTTTAAATAAAGAAGGAATGATCAATGGGCATACTTTGTTGGTCACATCTACAAAAGAAATCCTGCTGACATTTTATAGGAACTTCCTGCTTGATGATAACTATAAAAAAGAATTTGATGAAAATGTATGTAATCACAAAACACCAAAATCTAACATTAAGGTGAAAATAGCTTCAGATGTAAAATGGTGGCTAAATAGGCAGCAGTGTCATGCACCTCCTCCTGGGGCCAGCCAAAAAAAAGCAACTAAATCAGAGAGCATCCATCCTGAATTAACAAATTAGACACAGCTGAGGGGACAATTTTTAATAAGGAAGGGCGGAGAATGCCCAGAGAATGCTGCTTGCGAGCCATAACCCGTGTGGAACCACCGTGTCCTGGCAGTGAGTGGCCCAGTACCTCCTGGAGTGCATGCCACCAGAGTGAGATCCCACGCCAGGCCCCCTCATCAGCTCACTGGGATCTAGCATCCTAGGATCTGCCTCCAAGACCCTGCAGTGAGTGCAATCTAGGGGGAACCCTCTGCCCCACCCCCACCCCAGACGGTGCTGCTAGCCTGACCCAGGGCCACGCAGCACCCAGCCCTGGGACCTGCTATTTGGGTGACCTGGAGCAGTTCAGAACATGCCCCAGTCCAGGCCACAGGGGAGCTCTGACTGTGCAACCCAGAGCAACCTGCACCCAAAAGCTGTATCAGAAAAGATATTGTACCACATGTGTCTGATATTTTGCTGCCTATGGATTCTTCTAAGATTTTTATGGTTGCCTGTCGTACTTTTAAGTCCTTTATCCATTTTTAGTTTATTTTTGTGTATGAATTAAGTTGGTGGCCTATTTTCATTTTTTAAAAATGTATCTGTCCAACTTTCCCAACACCATTTATTGAAGAGACTGTCTTGACTCTATTGTATGCTCTTGCCTCCTTTGTCAAATAATAATTGAGCATAATGGGTTGGGTGGATTTCTGGGGTCTCTGTTCTGTTCCATTGGCCTATATGTCTGTTCTTCTACCAGTACCAGGCAGTTTTGAGAATAGTGGCTTTGTAGTATCGCTTGCTATCTGGTATTGGGATCCCTCCAACTTTGTTCTTCGTTCTCAAGATTGATGCAGCTATTTGGGGTCTTTTTTTTTGTTATTGTTCCAGATTAATTTTTGGAGAGTTTGTTCTAGGTCTGTAAAATATGCCATTGTTATTTTAATGCAGATTGAATCTATAGATTGCTTTGGGTAGTAAGGATATTTAATGATGTTGATTCTACCAATCCATGAGCACAGTATATTACCATTTATTTATGTCTTCCTCCATCTCTTTTTTCAGCATCCTGTAATTTTATGAGTACAGGTCCTTTACTTCCTTGGTTAAATTTATTCCTAGATATATTAATTTTTATGTTGCAATGATAAATGGGATTTTCTTTTAGTTCCTCTTTCTCTGAGTTCATTGTTGGTGTATAAAAAAATCCATAGATTTCTGGTTGTTAATTTTATATCCTGCTACATTGCCAAATTCATTTATTAAGTCTAGTACTTTTTTGATGGAGTCTTTGGGTTTTCTATGTATAATATCATGTCATCTGTGAATAATGACATTTTCATATCTTCTTTTCCAATTTGGATGATTTTTTTTTTTGTCTGTGAAGCTCCTGATTTCCCCTTCAATTTTGAATGATAGCCTTACTGGATAGAGTATTCTTGGATTCAGTCCCTTGCTTTGCATCATTTTGTATACTTCATTCCATTCCCTTCTGGCCTGATGTGTTTCTTTTGAGAAATCATTTGATAATCTAATGAGAGATCCTTTTTAAGTAACTCTCTGTCTCTCTCTTGCAGCCTTTAAGATTCTCTCTTTGTCATTAACGTTTGCCATTGTAATTATGATGTGTCTTAGTATGGGTCTTTTTGTGTTCATCTTGTTTGGGACTCTCTGTGCTTGTGTGACATTTTCTTTCCCCAAATCAGGGAAGTTTTCTGTTATTATTTCTTCAAATAGGTTTTCTAACCCTTGCTCCTCTTCTTGTTTTTCTAGCACCCCTATTATATATATGTTACTTCATTTCATGTTGTCCCAAAGCTCCTTTAGGCTCTCCTTCTGCTTTCTAATTTTTTTCTCCAATTGCTGTTCATATTGGGTTTGTATTTCTGCCCTGTCTCCTAACTCACTAATTTGGTCCTCTGCTTCCTCTAGTCTAATGTTGAAATCTTCCATTGTATTTTTTATTGCAGTTATGTAATTTTTTATTTCCTCTTGATTCTTACATAAGTTGTTGATTTTCTCACCCATCCAGTTTATGAACTGTACAACCCTTACTGTGAATTCTTTTTCTGACATATCACATGCCTCTGTTTCATTTCCTTTTCCGGCAATGCCTCCTTTTTTTTCCCTTGGTGGGTTGTTTCTTTGTTTCCCCATTTTTTTCTGTCTCTCTGGCCCTGGTGCCCTGCTTGGGGTTTGAGTGGTTGTAGATCCTATCAGGGCAGTGGTCTGGAAATCGTTAGCCCAGAGGCTGGGCCTGCCTTGAGTCTCACACCTTTATTGTCTCTGTTATGAGTTGTATCCCCTTCTCCCATGGATGTGGTCTCTCATTTGTCTGTTTCAGATGCTTGAGGTGGTGGAAGTGGATTCACAGTTCCTTTGATGTGCAACTCCTTGTGAGGACCCACAGCCTTCTGGCATGCAATTCTCTGTGTGACCCCAGCACACTCTGGGATTTTCCCTTTGCTCTCTTTCTAATTATTTAAGTTGTAGAGTTAGTTAACCCACAGATGAACTGGGCCCAGAAGGGCAGCCTGAAGTTCTGTACCAGCTGTGCAGTGCCAGGGGAAAAAGAGGCGTGCAGAAAAAAAAAAAAAAAAAAAAAGACGCGTGCAGAGATGAACACAGAGACATGCTCAGAGCCAGGTGAAAAAGTTGCAAATCTGTGTGCCTCCTCTGGCTTTTTTTTTCTTTTTAAATCCTTACTTTTGCTGGCTAAGTCCAGTACATAGGATCTTCCAATTAAAAATACTCAGCGAGACTGCAGGATAAAGTTGTTTTTGTGGAAACTGGGGATCAGAGTGGGGAGAGATGAACAGAAAACCAGCTCTGGGGCTGCCCATCCCTCCAACCCAGTATTAATTGTGGCAGGAAAAGCAAAATCTGAATACTGGGTTGAGAGGCCTTTTAGCCCCGGATATTAAGAAAGAAACAGCCCTAGCCAGTTTGGCTCAGTGGACAGAGTGTCGGCCTGCAGACTGAAGGGTCCCAGGTTTGGTTCTGGCCAAGGGCACATGCCTGGGTTGTGGGCTTGATCCGCAGTAGGGGGCAGGCAGGAGGCAGCTGATCAATGATTCTCTCTCATCATTGATATTTCTATCTCACTATCTCTCTCCCTTCCTCTCTGAAATCAATAAAAATATATTTTTTCAAAAAAGACAGAAACACTGCCACCCAGGGATTGTATCAGAAATGACTCTTGTGTGTAAATACAACTAAAGGCAGGCTAAGAACCAGAGAGCAGAGAGATCCTGCCTGCTTGAAAATAGGGTTGAGACTTAGGACACAAAGGAGCAGTAGATCGCAAGGAACTCCATTACTGTGCTGACTACCTGAAAGAAAACAGATGTGCCACAAAGAACAGTAGAGAAAGTGAACAACCTTCACTACTTCACATTTTTTTAATTAAATCTTTATTGTTCAGATTATTACATTTGTTCCTCTTTTTTTCCCCCCATAACTCCCCTCCTCCCAGTTCCCACCCCACCCTCCACCCTCACTCCCCACCCACTGTCCTCATCCATAGGTGCATGATTTTTGTTCAGTCTCTTCCCACATCTCCCACACCCCTTTCCCCCAAGAATAGTCAGTCCATTCCCTTTCTATGTCCCTGATTCTATTATAATCACCAGTTCATTCTGTTCATCAGATTATTTAGTCACTTGATTTTTAGATTCACTTGTTGATAGATGTGTATTTGTTGTTCATACTTTGTATCTTTACCTTTTATTTCTTCTTCCTCTTCTTAAAGGATACCTTTCAGCATTTCATATAATACTGGTTTGGTAGTGATGAACTCCTTTAGCTTTTCCTTATCTGTGAAGCTCTTTATCTGACCTTCAATTCTGAATGATAGCTTTGCTGGATAAAGTAATCTTGGTTGTAGGTTCTTGGTATTCATCACTTTGAATATTTCTTGCCACTCCCTTCTGGCCTGCAAAGTTTCTGTTGAGAAATCAGCTGACAGTCATATGGGTATTCCCTTGTAGGTAACTGAGTTACTTTCTCTTGCTGTTAAGATTCTCTCTTTATCTTTTGCTCTTGGCATTTTAATTATGATGTGTCTTGGTGTGGTCCTCTTTGGATTCCTTTTGTTTGGGGTTCTCTGTGCTTCCTGGACTTGTAAGTCTATTTCTTTGACCAGGTAGGGGAAGTTTTCTGTCATTATTTCTTCTAATAGGTTTTCAATATCTTGCTCTCTCTCATCTTCTGGCACCCCTATAATTCTGATGTTGGTACGCTTGAAGCTGTCCCAGAGGCTCCTTACACTATCTTCATATTTTCGGATTATTTTTTCATTTTGCTTTTCCGGTTAGGTGTTTTTTGCTTCTTCGCATTTCAAATCTTTGACTTGATTCTTGCGCTCCTCTGGTCTGCTTTTGGGAGTCTGTATAATATTCTTTATTTCAGTCAGTGTATGCTTAATTTCTAGTTGGTTCTTTATCACAACATCGAGGGTCTCATTAGATTTCTTGAGGATCTCATTAAGTTTATCAGCGGCTTCTAGACAGTTCTTGAGAGACCTTAAAATTGTGGTTTTGAGCTCTATATCCTCCATTTCTGTCATTTCTGTCCTGTTTCTTTGTCTCTGCATTTTTTATGCTTTCTTGGTGCACCCCCTAGTGGTCTTTGTGCACAGCCTTGTTGTAGTTAAGCCTTGATGTTGTGGGTAATAACAGGGGTGATTTGACCTCCAGGCCAACTGGCTGTGAGAATCAGCTGTGTCTGCAGTGAAAGAACTTATGTCCTCTGGGGAGGTGCTAATCTAGCCTTTGCCTGAGGCTATCTGGCAAATGACTCTGTGCAGGGCTTGGGCGGGGCGGGTGGCATGGGATCAACAGGGCGGGCAGAGGGAGCAGTCATGGCTGCTCTCAGTCCCGTCCCCAGAGGCTCTGCCTCTCAGAGTCCCAGCAACTGCTGCAAACCTCGGAGAGAAAGCTGCCTTCGAGTTCCGACCAAAGCCAGACAGTCCCGCTTCTCCTGTTTGAGTCTGGGTCCCTAGAGACTCGCCCAGAACTGGAGCTCAGAGCCTGAGACTCCCTCCTGATTGAAACAGACAACAGCGCCCTCAGCCGCCAGCCCGCTCCACACGCACCTCTGCACCTTTGTATTTTCCACACTGTGCCTCCTCTGAGCCTCAGTATGCTTTTCTCTTTCCTTCTAGTTGAAGAATTTCCCCTCAGCCAGCCTTCCTGTGGTTCTGGGTGATGTTGGTTCCATCTCTTAGTTGTATTTTTGAAGTGGTTGTGCGAGGCAGCAATCTACGGTGTTTACCTATGCCGCCATCTTGGTTCCAATCTATCCAGTACTTCACGTTTTTATTTTTTGTCTTTTACTTAAGAAATTAAATTTTTTCTCTCACTTGATTTTATCTTGTTTATTACTATATTTTTATTTTTAACTATTATTGTCACATAATCATATCAATCAATATAGAAAAAGCATTTGTCAAAATCCAACACCTTTTCTTGATAAAAACTCTCAGCAAAGTGGGAATAGAGGTATCATACCTCAACATAATAAAAGCCTTATATGACAAACCTACAGCCAAGATCATACTCAATGGGAAAAAATGAAACTCATTTTTCCTAAGAACAGGAACAAGACAGGGATGCCTACTTTCACCACTCCTGTTCAATATAGTACTGGAAGTGCTAGACATAGCAATCAGACAAGAAGAAATAAAAGGCATCCAAATTGGAAATGATGACGTAAAACTGTCTTTATTTGCAAATGACATGATACTATACATAGAAAACCCCAAAGACTCTATCAACAAACTACTAGACCTAATAAATGAATTTTGCAATGTAGCAGGACACAAAATTAACACCCAGAAATCTATGGCCTTTTTATAGACCAATAATGAACTCAAAGAAAGAGAAGCGAAAAAAAACAATCCCATTTACCATTGCACCAAAAAAAATTAAGATACCTAGGAATAAACTCAACTAAGGACATAAAAGAACTGTACTTGGAAAACTACATTACAGTGTAAAAAGAGAGAGAAGATGTAAACAAATGGAAGAACATACCATGTTCATGGGTTGGTAGAATCAACATGATTAAAATGTCCATACTACCCAAAGCAATCTACAGATTCAATGCATTCCCAATTAAAATACCAATGGCAAATTTCAAACATCTAGAACAAACTATTCGAAAATTCATCTGGAATAAAAACACACCCCGAATAGCCACAGCAATCCTGAGAAAGAAGAACAAAGTTGGAGGGATCACAATACCAGATATCAAGCTATATTAGCAAGCCACAGTTCTGAAAACTGCCTGGTACTGGCACAAGAACAAACATATAGTCCAATGGAACAGAACAGAGAACCTAGAAATCCACCCCAGCCATTATGCTCAATTAATATTTGACAAAGGAGTAAAGAGCATACAATGGAGTCAAGACAATCTCTTCAATAAATTGTACTGGGAAATTTGGTCAGATACATGCAAAAAATAAAACTGGATCACCAACTTTCACCATACACAAAAACAAACACAAAATGAATAAAGGACTTAAAAGTAATATGAGAAACCATAAAAATCCTATAAAACTCCATAGGCAGCAAAATAGCAAACATATGTCTTAGCAATATCTTTACCAACAGAGCTTCTAGGGCAATGGAGACTAAGTAGAAAATAAAAAAATGGGACTACATCAAAATAAAAAGCTTCTGCACAGCAAAAGAAACCATCAAGAAAACAACAAGATTCATCTTGCTTTGGATTCTCTGTACTCATGTAACTTTTTTCTTCCCTATATCTGGGAAGTTTTCTGTCAGTATTTCTTCAACTAGATTTTCTAATCCTTGCTGCTCTTCTTGTTTTTATGAATGCCCTATTATGTGTATGTTACTTCATTTCGTGTTGTCCAGAAGCTCCCTTAGGCTCTCCTCCTGCTTTTTAATTTTTTTCTCCAGTTGTTCAGATTGAGCTTGTTTCTCTACCTTATCTGCTAACTCACTAATTCTGTCCTCTGCTTCTTCTAGTCTTCTGTTGAAACCTTCCATGGTGTTTTTGATTGTAGCTATGTCACTTTTGATTTCTTCCTGATTTTTGCATAGGTTTTTGGTTTTCTCACAAACTGGTGCATGAACTGTGTGACCATTACTCTAAATTCTTTTTCTGTCATGTTGCATGCTTCCATTTCACTTATTTCCGTTCTTGACGACTCCTCATTTTCTTTCCTCTGGGGATTGTGTCATCTCCCCATTCTGAATAAGGAATTCTTACCATTTGCAACAGCATGGATGGATATGGAGAGCATTATGCTAAGTAAAATAAGCCAGTCAGTGAAAGATAAATACCACATGATCTCACTCATTTATGGATAATAAAGAACATTACACATGGTTGAACAAAAATAGACAGAGGCAAAGAAGCATCGAACAGACTGTCAAACTACAGCGGGAAAGTAGGGGAGGACTGGCGGCGGGGAGTAAGAGATCAACTGAAGGACTTGTATGAATGCAAATAAGCACAACTAACAGACACAAGACACTGGGGGTGAGGGAATAAGGGCAAATGCCGATGGGTAGGGGAAGCTGGTAGGAGGTGAGTGGGGGGGGGGGAAGAGACATATGTACTACCTTATACAATAAAATTTTAAAAAATAACCACAAACAACAACAACACAAGAAAGCCCACTGCATGGGAAAACATTTTCCAATGATATTTCTGATAAGGGTTTAATCCTTAAAATTTACAGAGAACTCATACAACTTAACAAAAGGAAGATAAATGATCCAATCAAAAACTGGGCAAAGGATCTAAATAGACACTTTTTGAAAGAGGACATACAGAAGACCCAGAGACATATGAAAACATGCTCAAAGTTACTAATCATCTGAGAGATGCAAATCAAAACATCAATGAGATACCATCTCACACCTGTCAGATGGCTAGCATCCACAAATCAACAATGACAAGTGCTGGTGAGGATGCGGAGGAAAAGGAACCCTCCTGCACTGCTGGTGGGAATGCAGACTGGTTCAGCCACTGTGGAAGACAGTATGGAGTTTCCTCAAAAAGTTAAAAATGGAACTACCATTTGACTCAGTAAGTCCACTTCTAGGAATATATCCCAAGAAAACAGAAACACAAATCAGAAAGGATACACGCACTCCTATGTTCATAGCACAATTTACAATAGCTAATATTTGGAAACAGCCTAAGCGCCCATCAGCAGATGAGTGGATTAGAAAACGGTGGTACATCTACAACGGTGGTACATCTGGAATACTATGCCGCTATAGAAAAGAAG
Organism: Myotis daubentonii; assembly: GCF_963259705.1. Taxonomy (NCBI): domain Eukaryota; kingdom Metazoa; phylum Chordata; class Mammalia; order Chiroptera; family Vespertilionidae; genus Myotis; species Myotis daubentonii. The sequence goes on from NC_081841.1 coordinate 116,807,175, forward strand.
GAACCTTTATCATTTGCAACAGCATGGATGGACCTGGAGAG